>NW_006921765.1:5421572-5492467 GCF_000298275.1 Orycteropus afer afer | reverse complement strand
TTTTTTTTTTTTTTTTTCTTTTTAAACAAATGAAGAAGGAGTAGGAAAGAATAGAGATGGGGGTTGGGGATAAGTGTCCTAACATCTAACCCAGCAGGAAAGTAGCTGATCTAGCTGCTTAGGCCTTGGAAGAAATACCTACTGTACAGGAGAGGAGGAAAGAACTATCAGTTCATGCTAGTGTCCACCTTAGTTCCTTCTAGAAGGTACCCAGAGCCTGTGCATGTGGGTCCCCTGGGGCAGCAGAACAGGGCCTGCTTGACCTTTGAGGCAGGCTTGGCCCTCACGTACATAGACAAATGGGACTTTGGAAGTTGTATGGTTTGAGGTCAAGTTAAGGAATTTTGCTTTGGTCACTGGTGTTCTGGGCTACCCACACTGAGGATATCATGAACATCCTTACCCAAGCACAATGCATGCGTATATGCAGTATGCAAGTGCAGGGGTGGAAGGAGGTTTGGGCTGCACTCCCCTCTGCCTCAGTGCTGCATTTATGTGACTTGTGCACCCCTTGGGCAGAGGCAGAATGGGGGCATTCATCAAGTGTTTTTAGCTCCAGTTGGAAAAACTCTTCTCTGTACAGCTGAGTCCTTGGGCTGGCTTGGTTTCTCCAGGGTAGGGCTCTCTCTAAGATGCTGGCTCATCTTTGGAGCTAAGTGGATTTGTATCCTAAATGGAAACAACCTGACAGCTGGCTCCTTCTGCTGCTCAGAGTCATATGGTTCTGCTTTAAAGTTGCTACGTCTGTTCCTAGCTGCTCTGTACCAAGCCCTGTGCATCGCCTGTGAGCTGCTCAACCCCTTGAATCCCAGGACTGATCTCTGTTGCACTCCATAGCTCCTGAGTGTGGGTGCCTTAATAAAATAATAACAGTTTCCAAAGCTGCTATTAATAACCAGGTGCCCACTAACCTTTATTTTTCCTAAGCAGTTGAAGCAAACAACAAATACCCAACTCCCCAGGTCCCAGGACACCTCCCCATTTTAGAAATCACTGCATTTCACCTCTGAATTGTTGGACAAAAGAATATGCAAGCCACAGGAGGCAAGCAAGGGGAGCTGTTTTCCAGATGCACTCACTTAAGGAGTAGACAGATTTTAAAAAATTCAGATGGATGTGATGGAATTTAGTTCCTGGGAGCAAAATGAAAGTCTCCTCAGTCCCACTGAGTTAACCATCAAGTTACATATCTTTTCTACCAGCATGGAGCTTCCAATAAAGTCAAGTTTGTGCTGGGGATAAAGGCTGGCAACAACTTGACCATGTTGCCCACCTTGACTCCCTGTGAGATAAATACAAGTCCTGGGACAGTGTCACTCTCCTTTTCTCCTATAACAGCTGTGGATTTATTTGTGTCTCCCTCAATCTTGCCCAACTCATTCCTCCAAGTGAGCCTGAACAGACAGGTCTAGGGACTGTCTGACTCTCTAAACCACAAGGAATCTAAGTGGAGCACAGCCGTGTGTCTGTCATAGGAGTCCCTGGGTAAGGTAATGGTTAATGCACTTGGTTGCTAACCAAAAGGTCAGCAGTTAAAGTCCACCTAGGGGTGCTTCAAACAAAGGCCTGGCAATCTATTCCTGAAAAACCAGCCAGTGGAAACGCTTTAGAGCACAGTTCTACTCTGACACACATGGGGTCACCGTGAGTTGATTCCGAACTTGTTATGTCTGTCTACTCACTAACACCAACAACAAAAAGCAATGCACTGCCATTGAGTCGGATCAGACTCATAGTGATCCCCGTGTCTTAAATATTCCCTAATAAAAGAATGATTTCTGGGTATCCAAACCAAAACCAAACCCTCTGCCATCAAGTCAATTCCAATTCATAGCAACCCTGTGGACAGAGTAGAACTGCCCCACAGGATTTCCAGGGCTGTAAATCTTAACAGAAGCAGACTGCCACATCTTTCTTGCACAGAGTAGCTGGTAGGTTCGGACCACAGACTTTTTGGTTAGCAGCTGAGTGCTTTAATCACTGCACCATCAGGGATCCTTTCAAGATATGAGGCACTGGAAAATATTTTCTGCATCTGGTTTTTAAAATATTTTATGTTTTAGTATTTTACAAATGAGGGAACTGAGATGAGATTTGAAATTATGTCTTTTCAAGACAAGTGTGAGGTGCTTCACACATCACCGGATGTCTGTTCTTACTTGAAGAACTCCAAAGGAAAGGCAGCCTCAGACTCCTGACTTGTGGAGCTTGGGGAAGGTATGAGTTGATGGGGCAATAGTCCTTCCTACAAACTGGGGCCTGTGGACTGGAGTGGAGCTCTGAGGAAGCATGGTGAAAGCGTGGGTAATCAGGCCTAGCTCAAGCTACTGGGCTAATAACCTTCACTGGGGGTTGAGGGAAGAGAGCACCTGTCAACTTTGTCTGGAGTCCTGTTCTACAGCAGCAGCCCGGCTTGGCCCACAGGTGATTTCCCTCCCAATGCCCACGCAGGGCAGCTCTGCTCTCTCCTGGGCTCAGTCTGCACTCTCTGAACAGAGAGGAGTTAAGAGTTCTTGGGAAGGGGATTTGTGTTTCAGATGGAACTTGCTAAGGTATAAGGGAGCAAGGGCTGGACTGAGGGTCAGAGGCCCCTGGTTTTGGGTTCAGCTCTGTGTCACCTGAGTAAGTGATGATGTCTTGCTGAAGCACATTTTCCTACTGGTAGAACTGAAATACCGACACCTCCTTTTCAGATGCTATATGTGATAAGGCGTTTCATGCTTATCAAGTACTGTAACTATATATTTAAGCAGAATTACGGTGCTGCAGAACACTGGCTGCAAGACCACTTATATTTGGTTTTTATACCCAGGTGGAAAACACTAGGTTTAACTCAGGGCCCTCCAGAGACTCAGTTCTTCTCCAGTGAGATAGTTCTTAGAGCATGTTTCAAAAGCCTGGGGAAAGACATTTCCTTCAGCTTCACAAGTATCTGGAACAAACCAGATAAATTTGGTATCCCAGAAGTTAACTGCTGAAATCTCATGGTAATCCAGAAAGCAGAGGACTTGCACGTGGAAGGCCCTTTTCCCTTTCACCAGGTCCTCTCCCTCCCATCTTCCACATGGGAAGCATTACCAGATAACCCCTGGATGAACAGGCCCACCGTCAACCAACAGCCTGCATTCACAGCACTGCTTCACTGCCTGGAGCTGTATCACTGGAGTCCAGGAGAGCAGGGCGCATGTCAGGCCTAGCAAGGCCAGGGGATTTGGATTCTACAATCACAGATGCTCCAGGAGGCATCTTGAGAAATGTTAACATCCCTACCTGTAAGCTATACCAAAGCAAAACCAAACTCACTGTCGTCGACTCAATTCCGACTCACAGCGACCCCCTTTGGGTTTCTGAGGCGGTAAATCTTTATGGAAGTATATTGTCCAGTCTTCCTTCTGTGGTGTGGCTGGTGGGTTTGAACCACCAACCTTCTGGTGAGCAGTCATGCCTTAGGCACTATGCCACCAGAGCTCCTTCTTGTGAACTATACTAGACCTCAAGTATCAGGAGAGAAACCCTTTTTCCAGGGTCCTGGAATAGTCTTACCCATTAGACTGCAGTGTGGGAATGCTCAGTGCCACAGACTGGACTCAACTTATATACTACAGTGTCTTGCTTGCTGACTGAAACAGACATGTTTTGTTTCCCCAGCAACTTGAGAGAACAGACACAGCATCATTTGTTTTCTTGTACCACCAGAGCACCCCCTTAACACTCAGCAGAGAGTTGAGTGTATTGGAAGAGCCCAGTAAATACTCCCCCCCACTGAGCCACAGGGACATTTTGTTACTGTTCTCAGTTGCTGTTGCGTTATCTCTGACTCATAGAAACCCCATGCACAACAGAAAGAAACACTGCCTGGTCCTGTACCATCTTCATGATACTTGGTATGCCAGAGTCCATTTTTGCATCCATTGTGTATTCTGAGTCCTTTTAACCCAGGGGACTCATCTCCAGCCCTATACTGGACAATCTTCTGCCGTGATCCATAGGGTTTTCACTGGGTAGTTTTAGAAGCAGACTGTCAGGCTTTCTCCCAGCATGTCTTAGTCTGGAAACTCTACTGAAACCTCTTCACCATAGGTGATCCTGATGGTATTTGAAATACTGTTGGCATACAAACAAAAGACAGGCATATGAGGTGAACATTTACTCTAGGTAGATACACTCCTTGGAGAGAACAATCATGGGAGAATAGAAGGGCTGTGTATGCATAGGGACATAGCTCAAGGGGTAGGAGTGCATGGAGGGAAAGATGCAGGGAAGAGGTAACTATGGGGAGGAAGTGGGAGGGGAGCTGTTGCATTGTGGTAAATTGTAGTCAATGTCATGAGACAAAGTGTATGTGAACTGCTGTATGGAAAGTGAATTGGCTCTGTAAACTTTCACCCAAATCACAATAAATAAATACATAAATTAATTTAAAAAAAAGAAAAGAAAAGAAATACTGTTGGCATAGCTTCCAGCATCATACCAACCTGCAAACCACCACAGTATGACATACTGGCAGCAGGGTCATTAGCACACATCTATTTTTATTTCTTAAGTTTCTGGATGAGGAGTCAGGCCCAAAGATGCTAAGTGACCTTTTCAAAGTTACATGGTCACTGATTCTAGTAGTTCTCAACCTGATAGGATTCTGGCCTCCAGGAGACATGTGGCAACATCTGGAGACACTTTTTTATTTTCATGACTGGAGAGAGGGAGGTGTGCTACTGGCATCTATTGGGTAGAGTCCAGGGACGCTTCTAAACATTCTATAATGCACACCCCAGCCCCCATAACAGTGGGTTCTCCTGCCCAAAATGTCAATAATACTAAAGTAGGGAACCCACAGACAACATACATAAAGGCATTAAGTTGTCCAAAGGTCTGGAAGGTCTAGAGAATAGTGATAGGTCAGGCAATGGCAGGAGATCTGCTGGGATTATATGTTGAAGCCACAGACACAAGGATCACACACACCAAGAAATGAGGTTTTTCTCCATAGACAACAGGGGTCTTCTGGGTTAATAGAAGGGCCTGGACTAGACCTGAGAGCCAGCACAATCCTCTTTCTACCTTACTATACTGCCTCTTTCCCCAACACTTTGTTAGCTGAGACATGAAGAGGCAGTAGAGTACCATCACATGGGTGGCAAGCAGAATACAGAAATTCAAAGCAAGCCCTTAGAAATCTGTTGTGGCTTATGTCACTTGCTGTTGTTGCTAAATGACATTGAGTTGGTCCTAACACATGGTGACTCCATGTACAGTGGGACTGGACCATTGTGATCCACAGGTTTTTCACTGGTTGGTATTTGGAAGCAAATCACTAGGTATTTTTTCCTATTCCATTTTAGTCTAGAAGCTCTGCTGAGACCTGTTTAGCATCATAGCAACATGCAAGCCTCCAGTGACTGATGAATGGTGGTTGCACTTAAGGTGCACTGCCCAGGAATTGAACCTAAGTCTCTCCCATGGAAGGTGAAAATTCTACCACTGAACTACCACTGCCCTCATGCATTACCTACACGACTCCTTTATGAATCTATAAAGCTACACAAGTATTTCTATTACTGGTTTCCCAACCACACCATAGTATAACTATTAATCTGTAGATGGGTCATCTTGTCAGGTGGCATAATGCCTAAGGCATTTGACTGCTAACCAGAAGGCTGGAGGTTCAAACCCACCAACCACGCCTCAGAAGGAAGACTGGGCAATCTACTTCCATGGAGATACTGCCTTAGAAACCCAAGGAGGTCGCTATGAGTTGAATCGACTCCGTGGCAGTGAGTTTGTTTTTTGTTTTGATGCAAGTATTTCTATTACTGGTTTTCCAACCACACCATAGTATACCTATTAATCTGTATATGGGTCTTCCTGTCAGGCTGTCCGCTCCTTGAGGACAGGGACAGTGTTTAAATTATCATTGTATTCATGGTACCATCTGTAATGTTTATAAGTAATAGATGCATAGAGCATGATGAATAAATGAAACAATAGGAGAGGGTAGACCAACATGTTTGTAAACACTATGGGGACTTCACCCTGTTCTCCTGTTTCAGTATATAAGAAACACATGCACATTGTAGAAAAATGTGAAAATCTATAGACAATCCAAAAGAATAAAATAAAAATGATCCAACTCCTAAGATCTCTCCACCTGGAGATAAATATGTTTAACATTTTAGTGGATATCCTGCCACCCTTTCTAAGGCTGTATATTCATAAGATTGCACACATATTTTTATTTTTAATTAAAATGGGATCATACTATGCATGTTGTTCCATATCCTGCTTCTTCTCTTAAAAATAATTGGAAACTAATGCAAAGGGAGGCCAGGGAATTTCTCCTGAAGTTGTGTTTGCATAGCAATAACCCATTTTTATTTAGACTGTATCTTTGAAGTGGGGTTAAATCAGTGTGAATGTTTTTCCATGTCCATAATATGCTTCCACGCCATAGCATTTAATGGCTGAAAAGAATTCTGTATGAAAACAGCTCTCAATTGTTGGAATGTGGTATTATTTTTATATTTTTGCTATGACAACAATGCTGTAGTAAATATTATTTTACCAGATCTTAGCACACATACCTAATATTTCCATATTTTGAATTTCTAGAATAGGAATTGCTAGAATAAAAAAAAAAAAATGCATGTTTTATGGCTTTTGTAAAGTACAACCACATAGTTCTCCAGAAAGTTTGCACCAACCTATATTCCTATCAGCAGGCTATGGAGAGCCCATATTAGCTGGTTTTGAGCAAAAGCTCTTATGTAGGGTCCGTGCAAATACTACTTCAGGTATATACAAGGACTCACCTATATCATTTCAACTCAGAAGGACTGTCATTATGATTATTTTATAGTCTACCAGGGGTGTGTACTCAGTTTTGGTATAATGAGCTATGTGGTTATTTACATGCTTCTAAACATACAAAAGGTAACACAAGAAAATATTTGCAAGAGTGCCTAGCACAGTGTCTGGCCTCCAGCAGATACGCAATAAATAAATGCCCCTGCCATTCACGCCCATAACTGCTACTGTGGATATAGCCTTTGTCATCTCTTGTCTGAGTGGATGGCCATCTCCTGTCATGGCAACCTATAAGGCAATCTACATAGCTGCCAGGATGATTTATTGAAATGCACGTCACTCCCTTTCTTAATAGCCTTTATTTGTTCCCCATTGTCCACACACTAAAGTCTGTTTCCTTAATAAAGCTTAAAAGCTCTGTGATCTGCCCCTGTAAGAATGCACATTTATCTCTTGTGAATTTCCCACACTGGCCTTGTCCCAGCCATTCCATATCATGAGTCTCTCAACAGGATTCAACCCTTTATTCTTGTGTGACTTGACACCTGGCTATTCTTTCTTTTTGAAACAGCTTTGTTTCCTTGTTTTTCTTAATTTATCTTCTGGGAAATCTATGTTGATACCCTTTTACGTCTATCTATCCTACCCAAGCAATGCTATCCTCCTCTCCTTCTGTGTTCTAAGAGAATCTTGTCTCATCATTCTTATATTACATCTCCCACTGTTTTAAACTAGACTGTTGAGAATCAAGACCATGTTTTATTATACCCACATTCTTAACTGGGAGCTCTGGTGGTGTAGTGCCTAAGGCATTTGGCTGCTAACCAGAAGGCTGGAGTTTCAAACCCACCAACCACTCCTCAGAAGGAAGATTGGGCAATCTACTTCTGTAGAAATACCGCCTCAGAAACCCAAGGAGGGGCTGCTATGAGTTGGGTTCAACTCGACACCAGAGAGTTTGGTTTTGGTTAGAAGCTTGGTGTTAATAATAATAATAAAAACCTCACTGCCATGGAGTCAATTTGACTATAGTGACCCCTCCTTGGATTTTCCGAGGTGATATCTCTACAGAAGTAGACTACCCAACCTTCCTTCTGAGGAGTGGTTGGTGAGTTTGAACTGACAACCTTCTGGTTAGCAGTCAGATGCCTTGGTCACTACCAGAGCTCCCAACACCAAAAAAACAAATCTACTGCCTTCAAGTCAATTCCAACTCATGGCAACCCTACAGGACAGAATAGAACTGCCCAAAGGGTTTTCAAGGGTATAAATCTTTCCAGAAGCTGACTGCCTTATATTTCTCCCATGGAGAGGCTGGTGGGTTCAAACTGCTTACCTTTTGGTTAGGAGCCAAATGCTTTAACCACTGCACCACCAGAGCTCCTTACTTAGCACACAGTAGGTTCTTATTAAATGTCTATTGAATGAATTAAAAGATGTCTTTCCTTCCTCCCTTATTTCTCTTCCTCCTTCCCTCCTTTCTCCTTTCCTTCCTTCCCTCCTTTCCCCCTTCTTCTCTACCTCTCTTTTCTTCATCTTCCTTCCTTCCCTTCTTGTTTCCTCCTTCCCTCCCTCCTTTCCTCCCTTCCTTCTCTCCTTCTGTCCACCCAGGGCTCTGTCCATAGCAGTCATTATGGCTGACTGTCACAGAGGAACAGGTTGGAGCCACCATATGTTGTTCCAGGTTTCATGAACTAACGTCATGCTGTCAAACTCCCTTCTGAGAATGCGTTGAATCAATTGACTCAACCAATATGCTTTTGCCACCATCTGTACCTTCAAGAGGAAACACGGAAATCATAGGGAATGGAGAAGATGAGGTGGTCACCAGAGGCAGAGCCAATGGGAGTAGCTGGAGGGGGAAGCTGGAGGGGGAGTAGCTGGAGGGCTGAGGTTGGGAAGTCCCATGTTGTGTACGGAAGGTAGCATTATACTTCAGAGAGCAGAAATAGGAGGGACACGGAGGGATTAGGAGGGGGAGATGGACACAGAGCACAGAGATAAACAGGGAGGGATTCAGATTCAGCTAAAGGAAAACACGGAGCAACTGTAGACAAGAAGGAAGAAAATGACGAAGCTAAGCTGGTATCACTGTGATTGTAAGAACAGCAGCTCTGTGAATACACTTGAGAAGTGTTGTGCAGGAGATAGCCTTAGCTTTTTACTCCCTGTAATTAATTACTTTATGGCTTTAAATAAAAACCGGCTATTCATGGGGAAGCCTGACAGGGTTTCTTTTAACTTAATGTTTGCTGAACCATCCCTTCTATCCCACTTACCTGATGTGGAACATATGCTGGGATCAGAATGACAGAGAATAAATCACCAGATTTGCTTGGCTTCTTTGAAAAATGAATTTGGGGGCTGAGATTTCTCATCAGTATATATCTTCCCCGAGCAGCCTCCTGACAGGGCACCAAGCTTGGGAGATGTCCTGTGTAGTTGTATATGGGTTCCCAGAGGTGCCCAGATGCTCACATTTGGCAACATTCCTATTCCTTTAGGACTCAGGCTAGGCACCTATGCTAGGATGACAGGTGTTTCAAGGGTAAGATGTGGAAGCCAGTTGAAATCTCAGGAGTAGGATAAAATTGTGGTCTTTAATTCAACAAACGTATATTGAGCTTTTAAGAAACACCAGAAACATGGTACAGCAGGTAGGCTGTATCACACATAGTGTGCATGTGGGGTGGGGCTTGAGCACTGGGGCCAGGAAGCTGGGGGTGAATTTGAAACCCAGGTCTGCCACTGGCAGCCCTGAATGTGCTTAACTCTCTCCATCTATTAAATGAGGATGAGATATTGTGGTAGCTCAGTTTGTGTGTCAACTTGGCTGGGCCTGGTTGAGTGGCTGGGCAGCTGGATGTAGCATTCCCCATGATGAGACTGATTGATAATCAACTCCATGGTGGAATCTACTGTGAGCAGCTGAGTAGCTGTCTTAGGGACTGTGGTCTGCTTCCTGTATAAAAGCAGAAGCCTTGGGGAATGGTCTCTAGCTTATGGCATGCTTGGACCCTGCATGTAGCCATGTCATTGTTCAGCAGCCTGCCATGCTCTGTGACCTTGTTGTTGTTATTGTAATTTGCTGTTGAATCAGAACTGACTCATAGCAACCCCTGCTTGAGTTTACGAGGTAGTATCTCTATGGAAGTAGATTGCCCAACCATCCTTCCGGAGGAGTGGCTGGTGGGTTTGAACCGCCGCCTTCTGGTTAGCAGTTGAGTGCCTTAGGCACTATGCTACCAGAGCTCCTGCTCTGCCGACCTTGGACTTAAAATGGACTTGAATCAATGGCCTGCTGTGTGGTTTGGTAATATTGGGACTGTGCCTTATTACTTGTCAGCCTCAGCAGCCAGCAGCTGTCTGAGTGAAGAAACGCCTCTAGTTCCAGTGGGCTGGGAGCAGAAGGCAGAGCTGGACCCCAAGGTTGAGGGGCTTTCACCCTGTCCCTAGAGCCTGGCACTTTGAACTTGGACTTAAAGCTTCCAAACTGTGAGAGAATAAACTCCTGTTTGTTAAGGCCATCCCATTTGTGGTATATATTCCTGTCAGGGTGGCACTAGGGAAACAGAACAGACATCATTATGATTGAGGCTTGTTATGACTTCAAGTGTTAGTTGTCCTCTCCCCACCCTCCTTTTCCTGTTCTTACTCTTGGGCTACAGTGAATATAAAGTTCCATCATAATGCCTGGACAATCACTGATGCTAAATAAAGTTCCTTCCTTTGTCTGGATACACCTAGAAGTTATGACTAAATGATGAATAAACCACTACCTCTGCCAGTAAGGTGCTCTCAGGCCTTTGGGTTGAAATAGAGAAAGAGCTTGGGAACCATTTATAACCCTGGATATTTTGGATCAAAGTGAAAAGGACGGGTGTGTGGTGTGGATGTGATGTTTTCCCCAGGACTACATTTACTCTATTTTTTAATGGGCAGTCATGGTAGAGGGAAGAGTTATGTAGAAGAACAAGCTCTAAACTAGGACTTAGATTCCTGACCTCTGAATTCAATACCTATGTGATGTTGAACAAATAACTTAATCTCTATGGATGTCAGTTTCCTCATCTCTGCAATGAGGAGGTGAGTTGGACTGTGTATCTTTTTTTTTCTTACCATTCCTTTTCAAATTATAAAAGTCATGTGTACTCAGTATAGAAGGGTTGCAAAATATAGAAGGTATAAACAAGATAATTAAAACACTCATTATTTTACCACCCAGAGAAAACCACTGTGAATATTTCGGTGTATTCTGCTTTCTTTGGTCATCCTGTTTACAGAGTGAAATCATACTGTGTATATGATTTTGTATCATGTCTTTCCCCTCTTAATGTTAAATTATCACAAGCAGACTCTCTGTGTCATTAAAACATTATTTGGATCTCATTTATAAGGTTCATTCGAAAACTGAAATTCTATGAAGAACAGGACTCATCTCCTTTGCTATTAAAAACATTTGTTTTCCAGAAGGGCAGTCATTTCACAGGGAGATAGCTCAGGGGGCAGGAATGCATAGGCAGGAAGGACACAGGGAAGAGGTAACTAACTACAGGGAGGAAGTAGGAAGAGAGTTGTTACATTGTGGGGGGAATTGCAGTCAATGTCACAAAACAAAATGTTTTTGAACTGTTGTATGGAAAATGAATTTGCTCTGTAAATTTTCACATAAATCACAATAAAAATTAAGAAAACAAATTGTTCTCCTATAGCAACAGAAATCATATTGGAGGAAGGTGCCCTTGAATGTGCCTCTCAAATTTCTTCGGCCATGTCTTGTGCAAGGACACCAAAGGGCTCTGTCAACCACCTGGGTCTACTCACTTTTATTTGCCAACTCAGCTCTCAAGAATAAAGGGGGAGGGTGGGAGGGGAGGGAAGAAAACACTGTTAGATAGATAGAGATAAGTATAGATTTGGGTGAAGAGAAGGGCAATGTACCTATGGCAGCACTGAGGATGAGAAAGACATAGAGAGGTACATGGGCGGTACAGACAACAAATATGAACCCTTTTGAACATACAGTACTGCATTGTCATTGAAGGCAAACATGGGTATATGGATGGATAGATGGGTGGACAGGCTAAACGATTAGGTATGTCTATGAAATGGGGAGGGTGTCCAAGAATATATATAGGATTGGCAGACAATGGTCCTATAAGTTTATGTGAATGGTCAGAATTCCCAGGTGTATAGTAGAGCTGACAAGGGGCAAGGCTGTGGTCACTGCTTGGTCACAGCCAGCTACCCAGAGGGACTGAGTAGTTGAACATGCAGGCTTGGGACTGTAGTCGCAGGGGACATCAAGCTCAATTGACATAACATATCATACAAAACATTGTTCCACCTCCTACTTTGGCGAGTAGCGACTGGCATCTTAAAAGCTAGCAAGCTGCCATCTAGATGCAACGATGGGTTTCTCCTCGTCCAGAGCAAAGAATGAAGAAAACCAAAATTCATGGAAATAATTAGTCCTAGCGACTGGTACACCATCCAATCTGCAGCCTATACAACTATGAGACCAGAAGAACTAGATGGTGCCTGGCTACCACTGTCATCCATTTGGAAGGGATCTATGTAGGAGATCCTGGATAGAGGGGGAGAACAATGTGGAACAAAACTCAAAATCATTTGAAAAAAAAAAGGTTGGGTGACCAGGTTTGCTGGTCCGATAGAGCCTGGTGGAACCACTGAGAGTATGGCCCCTAGCTGCACTTCAGGTCTGGAATTGAACCCACACCTGTGGTTTCCAACCAAACAAAATACAGGCATATGAGTTAAACATTTACCTCAAGTAGATACACTCCTTGGAGAGAACAATCATGGGAGAAAGAAGGGCTGCTTATGCACAGGGAGACAGCTCAGTGAGACAGCAGGAGTGTATGGAGGGATGGACACTGGGAAGAGGTGACTATGGGGAGGAAGTGGGAGGGGAGCTGTTGCATTGTGGTAAACTGTGGTCAATGACATGAGACAAAGTGTATGTGAACTGCTGTATGGAAAGTGAATTTGCTCTGTAAATCTTCACCCAAATCACAATAATAATAAAAAAAAATAATAAAAAATAAAGGTGGATTGTGGAGCTGCTTTTGATAAGTTATTAACAAGTGATGATGCTTTAAAATGCATTAAATATCACCAGGAAGTTTGACCGTATGCCTTCATAGAAAAAGGGGCTGCCAATAGGACTGGGAGGCTGAACAAATCCCCAGAAATTCCTTTTTCCTTCTCCCTTGGCTACTAGCTTTAAAATTCCTTTACCAGAAAACAAGACCTTTTGACACAAAGTTAAAATATGATATAATATAAAAATGATTCTGAGAAAGCTAACACGGACTAAAACTCACACAAAGATTATGGCAGAGACAATGCTATATGTTCAGCATATGTTTTCTTCTTCCTTTGTCACATGAAGGTGTCATTGCCATGCCTTCCTAGTAATTAGGTCCTGACCATGAGATTGAGTTCAGGACATTGGAATGTGGGTAAAAGTCATATAAGGGACTTCCAAGCTTTGATGACTTTCAGTTCTCTTTTTCTTCTTTCACCACTACGGAGGGCACAAGTTCAAACTGGTAAAGCTAAACATGGAGTAGGGCTACCCAACCAGGAGAATCTGATGTACACAGGAAAGAAAGCTTTGTTGTGTTATTGTATTGTGTTAAGATAACTGAGATTCTAAGATTTGTTACTTCAGCTTAGCCTAGTTTATTCTGATTAATACCTCCAGGTGCCATTTAGTCCATATCAACTCATGGTGACCCCATGTGTGTCAGAGCAGAACTGTGTCTCACAGGGTTTTTAATGGGTGGTATTTTGGATGTAGATTTCCAGATTTTTCATCCAAGGTGCCTCTGGGGGGACTTGAACCTCCAACCTTTCAGTTAGCTGCCAAGTGTGTTAACTATTTGTATCACCTAGAGATTCTTGACTAATACAAAAGAAATAACTGATTATGGACCCTCTAGAAGACGATGAGGCTAGGAAGATGAGGGAGAAAGTACAGGGACTGTGGACTCTTAAACTTGGGGAAAATTCAGCTTGGAGAGGCCTCAGGGCTGCTACTAGCCCATATAACATCTTTTGGGTGAATTAAAATGGTATCTCCAGGTTGACAATTCTGATACTGTTTTACATGTACACTAGAATTAAACAATAAAGTGAATGGATGGCATAGAGTGGCAGCCAGGTTTTTCACTATTAGAGTGAGAGGTTACAGATAAGCAAAAATTGGAGGCTACAATGATCCATGTGGTAATGTATTAGAGTTGGAGACATCAGTATGAAGTGGTGTTTAGCTTAATATAGATACAGATGGTTATAAATGTAAATATTTATGTTGTTGTTTTGTGCCGTTGAGTAGGACCAGACTCATAGCGACCCCTCCTTGTGTTTCTGAGGCAGTATCACTACGGAAGTACATTGCCCAACCTTCCTTCCGAGGAGTGGCTGGTGGGTTTAAACAGCCAGCCTTCTGATTAGCAGTCAAATGCCTTCAGCACTATGCTACCAGAGCTCCTTAAATATTTATAGATACTTGTATATATGAAGGTTAGTATACACACATACTTCCTTGCTACACCTGCTGAAAGAGAATAGAAGCAACAGTATCTCAATAGCAATGGGCACACCCAGCATCGAGATTTTGGTTTCTAATACCATTCTCCAATAAAAGAAGCCACGGCTCCTTGAAGAAATGGCTAATTCTATGACTGGGTTAGCAAATACACAGGAGGAGCCTAGATCATCTTATGGAAAGTAAGGAGGTACTCAAAAAACAAACAAACTCCCTAAGACCCCACAATTATGGAGGCACAATGTCAAAGGAACACAAAAGCCAACTGAAAGAGCTCCCAATGGTGAAAGATAAAACACTTTGAGCAATAAAATAAGTAAAATATTTTTGGATTATAACTCAAAGTATAAAATAAGAATCAATGGTCCCATACTGATATAAATAAACTGAATAGATTGATAGCTAGACAACTCTCCCATGAATTCCAAATAATTTCTATAGACCCACTCCTTAAGTGTGGGTTGGACATAGCAAATTGCCTCTAAAGAATGTAGTATGGAAGGTGGGGAAAAATAACCTTACAGTGGAGAAGCTTAACAAACACTTCCTCAGCCAGGTGATCAAGGTTAACATGAACAATGATAGGTCATCATGATAGCATGCACCCTGGATATTATATAATGAGAATGGTACTTTACCTCTGTGGTCTTCCTCCCCAAAACACATTACCCTAGTGGTTAAGTACTTAGCTGCTAGCTGAAAGGTCAGTGGTTTGAACCCACTAGATGCTCTATTGAAGAAACATGTGGCAGAATGCTACTGTCAAATTTACAGCCTTGGAAACCTTATGGGGCAGTTCTACTCTGTCCTACAGGGTCACTATAAACTGGAATCAACTAGACAGCACTTAGTTGTGTGTGTGTGTGTGTTTTTTCCAATCCTGAGGAAAAAAATCAGACAAATATCAATTGAGGAACATTCTATAAAATATCTGTCCAATATGCCTCAAAATTGCCAAAGCACTCAAAAACAAGGAATGTCTGAGAAACTGTCACAGTCAAGAGGAGGCTAAAGAGAAAAGATGACTAAATGTAATATGGGATGGGATCCTGGAAAAAAAAAATGACACAAGGTAAAACTAAGGGAATCTAAATAAAGTATAGGTTTCAGTTAACAATAATGGTTCAGTACTGGTCCATTAGTTATAACAAGGTACCATACTAATGTAACTTATTACTGTATGGAAAACTGGGTGTGAGATATATAGAAACTCTCTTCAATAGTAGCTAAAGAATAATAGATGAGCATGGGTATGAGAATTAATATTAAAGAACAGTGATCTAGTTTATTGCATAGTGCAAATGGCCATCCAAGGCACAATAGTTGGTCTCTATTTGCCTGGAAGAGGACAGGAAAAAGGAGAGTCAGGAATAGGAGGAAGAAATGGAATATGTGGTCATTTGCCTCTATGAACAACTTCCTCCTTTGCCATGAGACTAGAACTAAATGGTGTCCAGCTTCTGTAACTGAATGTTTTGACAAAAGATTCTATACATTCATCCTGATCAAAAGGGGGTAAATCTAAAACAGAATTTCAAATTTTCATGGAATCTAGTTTATAGAGCCACTGAGTCTAGATAAAGCCCCCAAACCACTGCCCTAATATAATCTTTAAACTTTAAACCAAAAATATTCCCACTGAAATCTGCTTAAAACCAAGCAACAGTTTGGCTTAACTAGTAAAAAATGTCTGCCTTGAGCATTATGTTCTTTTAAGGTCTAGCCATGTGGAATCAAACTGATAACAGCAACTTGAATGATTAGACAGGAACCTTAGTGGGCAGTGATTATTTTATGTTAATGGAGAGGAACAACTCAGAAAAGGGGAGTGAAAATGGCTGCACATTCAAAGAAGGTAATCAATGTCACATGCAGGAATTTGAATTGGTGTGTTTTTGCTATGCATATGCTCAACAACAATAAACTAACTTTTTTTTTTAATTAATGAATGGGAAGAAAGCTTTTTTTTTTAATTGCGATTTGCATAAAAATTTACAGAGCAAATTCGATTTCCATACAGCAGTTCACATACACTTTGTCTCATGACATTGACCACAATTTACCACAGTGCATCATCTCCCTAAAATTATTTTTCAAAAAACTATTTTAGGAATTACTTGGTCAACTGGTACAGTATACCTAGGTTGATGAGCAGGGTCTGGGTTAAAATCTTATGAGAAGATCTGAGATACAACTATTGGTCTCTATGTGTATGGACTAAAAGAGAAAGAAGGAAACCAAAGACTCAGAGAAGAAACTAGTCCACAGGACTATTAGTCTACATGAACCACAACCTCATCTACCCTGATACCGGAAGAACTAGATGGTGCCTCACTACGAGTATGACTGTTCTGATAAGGAACACAATAGATGGATGCTGGTAGAGTAGGAACAAAATGTGGAACAGAATTCAAATTCTTAAAAGGTCCAGATTTACTGGACCAGTTGAAATGGGAAGATACCTCAAGACTATTGCCCTGAGATACTCTTTAAACTTTGACCCAAAACTATTCTATGATGTCATCTTTCAGTTAAATAACAGATTGCCTCTGAAATAAACAATATCATTCATGAGTATTGTTCTCCTTTAAAAAATCATCTATATAAGACATTTACTCAAAAGCAAAGAGGAGAATGCAAGGGAGCAGGGAAAGCAGATCACTGGAAATGGAACATCAGAATGGAAATAAGAAAGTTGATACACTGTGATAAATGTAACCAGTGTCATTAAACAAATTGTATAGAAATTGTTAAATACAAACCTAATTTGCTGTGTTAACTTTCACTAAAAACATAACAAAATATTTTAATTAAAAGCACTATTTTAAAATAAAAAGTTTATTTTAAAACAAAAATATTCCAAAAATAATGATGATAAGTGGACATTGCCTCATGCTAGAGTACATGACTTGGTTAGCAGCTAGCAGCCAGGATGGCAGCCTCCACTTACCCCCTCAGCCAGGTGTCCTTATGCAGTGAATGATCTGTACAACCTTACGTAACAGTCCTAAAGTTAGAGATACTTAAGATACTTAGAGTTTGCCTTACATCTGAATATAGTACTACTTTTGTGAAAAACTGAAGTACAGTCAGTTGCATCATACATGGGTATACTACAGAGGATCCCCTATGAATTTCCTGGAGAAACACACAAACCATCAATGGCCAATGGATTCAACTTGAAGAAATACTGCCTTTAAAGCCTAGAGAAGATACAGGTCTGCTTTATATTTGTTTGATGATATAAAAGCCAAGTATGTTAAGACAGCTGAAGATGGACTCCTTATGGGGAATATGTCCTTAAATTAAATTTTGCTCAGGTTCAACAAGACAGAAAATAACAAATGCTGGCAAGGATGTGGAGAGATTGGGACTCTCATACACTGCTGCTTATATCAAATGATATAAACACTGTGGAAAAACAGTATGGTGATTCCTTAAAAAGCTGGAATTAGAAATACCATTTGACCCAGCAAACCCATGACTAGGTATATATCCTAAAGAAGTGAGAGCCAGGACAAGAACAGATATATGCACACCCATGTTCATCGCAGCACTATTTACAATAGCCAAAAAGATTATAGCCAAGAAGACCCTATGGAACACAATTCTACTGTGTAGCACACAGGGTAACCATGAGCTGAATCAACTCGATGGCAACAGATTTGATTTTGTTTTGCGGTTGTGTTGTTAAGTGCTGCCAACTTGGCTCCAACTCATAGTGACCCTATGTACAACAGAACAAAACATCATCCCATCCTGTGCCAATCTCACGATATTTGCTGTGCTTGAACCTGTCAATGCAACCACTGTGTCAGTCCATCTCATTAAGGGCCTTCCCTTTTTTGCTGACCCTCTACCAAGCAGAAGGGACATCAGGGTGTGGTCCCTTCTGACAACATGACCAAAGTATGTGAGATGAAGATCAAGTCTGCCTATTCTTGCTTCTAAGGAGCACTCTGACTATAATTCTTCTTTGGTTTTGGCTTAGTAAATATATACAACAATTGTTTGCCTTTTCTACATTCTTCACATGTACAATTCAGTAACATTAGTTACATCTATTATGTTGTTCCACCAGCATGATTATCTGTTTCCAAATTTTCCCATCACCCTTAACAGAAGCTTAATGTCCCCTAAGCAATGAGTTCCCCTTTTTCTCACACCTGCCCTTTGTAACAACTTTGATCTCTATACACTTGGCTATTCTAGGTAAGAAACTAGCATTTTGAGTTATGCACAAATCTAACATTAATTCTCTGCTTTTCATCCTAACAAAGAGATACACTGACATGCTTCTTTCCAAGATGCCTCCTCTTCCAGCATGGTCATAGGCCTCATTCTTTTCTGCCTTGTTCATTAAGTGCCCCTATGGTGTGAAGAGCTCCAGGAAAGTGGGAAGGGGCCTTTTTTTTAAAAAAGGGCAAGATGGCCTGGCAGCTGTGGGCCAGATTGTTATTTATTGATGAGATACAAGGGTCATATCAGGCCTCCCCCACTCCTCACACCCCCCAAAAAAACTATGTTGTTGTTGTTGTTGTTGTGTGCCGTCGAGTCGGCCCCGACTCATAGCGACCCCTCCTTGGGTTTCCGAGGCAGTATCACTACGGAAGTAGGATTGCCCAACCTTCCTTCCGAGGAGTGGCTGGTGGGTTTGAACCACCAGCCTTCTGGTTAGCAGTCAAGTGCTTTAGCCACTATGCTACCAGAGCTCCTGATTAAAAAACATTCAAAATATTGTTAGTCTGGAACATGCATCGGAAATCAATTTAACAGTCATAAAAATGTTCATATCTTTTGACTCAGTAATCCCACTTTTGTGAATCTGTTCTAAGAAAATAATACTAAAAACCAAAATAATCTATAAGTGTAATAGCAAAACACCCTAAATATTCCATAGTTAAAAATGGTTAAGTAAATTATGGTTCACAGACTTGATGGAATATTATGGAATCATTAGAAGGATCATTTATGAGGATGATACAATATGGAAATTACATAAGATTACTGTTCGAAGTGAAAAAAGGAAAGATAAAATATAAGTAAAGATAATTACTCCTATGTTAAAATATGCATAAGAAAAAGACTCAAAGGAAATTCACCAAAATGCTAGCAGTGTTTGTATTAGACTGGTGGGATTTGACTTGATTTTTATTTTTCTCTTTCCTAGTTTCCAAATTTTCTATGATAGTAATACTACATTATAATGGAAAAAATTATTTTAAAAATGTGTCAAGTCCTGTCCCTCAAAGCATATGAATAGGACAAAGGGGTTATACTGTATTTGAGGAAAAATGTAATAACAGTCATCAATAATAAAATAACCTTAATGAAAAATAATAATATTAAAGGAAACACAGCCTGGGAAAGAATGGTACAATGGTTTCCTAACACAAAAACACTGACGTAATCTACAAACAGGTTTTGGGGGCTTTTCCTTATCAGAGTGATTGGGGTTTGGTTAAACAAGCCTGACTGGGGAAAACTGGCCAACTTTAGGGCTTGCATGCTGCTCATAGATTGGCAGCCAAGTAGCAAATGCCCTGTCTAACTCTCTGCCAATGTTTCCCATACTAGTGCTCCTCAGGCTTAAACTACGGAGTACTAGCTGGGCTGGGCTGGGCATCTCTGGTCTGGCTTGGAGGCCCCATAGATGTAGCCCTCACTCAATTTCCTAATTGGGCCAGAGCTCCTGGCCAGGCAGCCAGTTGAGGTGGAAGGCCAGTACAAAAAGGAGGGCAGGAAATGTAGCTGGTCTTTGCTAACAAGCAATCAGTAGCTGCTATTCCTCTGACTGGGGCTCTGGAGGGAGAGGCAGGGGCTCTTTCTGCATTCTGTTATCCATAGTTACAGGGGATCTTAGCTGATGGAACATGGTAGTCATTTGCCTGTGTTAATGGCAAGGCCAGGGCCAGTGCAGGGGGCCAGTTATGTTATCAGCAGGAGTGTGGGCCTAATATAATTTTAGCTGACCCAGGGGGCCACTCACAGGAGAGAACAGCTAATGTAATGAATGACAGAATGGCACGATGATGGAGCCCATCAGCTGCCAGTGGATGGGCTTCCTTGCCCCCCTTTATATGCATTCTCAGAACTCTGATTTACAATGTGTGGAACACAGGGAAACCGTCTGCTTTAAGTGTTAAGGGTCAGTAACCTGGTGTTGTTTCTTATTCACATAATTTAAAACCTGGCCAAATACTAAAATAAAATAATTCATCTCACCAAAATATATCCCAAACATACAACAGAACTTTCTCTACATTGTTTTTCTTCCCAAAACTAAACAAAAGAGACCCAACTTCTTTTCATGTTTTTTTCACTAGAGGAAAAAAAGCAAGCAAACAAATACAACACTAGTGGTTTTTTCCTGGAAAGATAAATTTTTAATGAATGTAAATGTTCTTTCCATTCCTTAGTTTGGCTGAAGGGATGGTACAGCTAGGACTGCCAGTCTCAGGAATACAATTGATTTGCTCTTTGTTATTTATTTTCCTTTCACCACCCAGTGAAGCACAAATGCTCTCTGCCATGGCTTTGTTTCTGAGCTTACCAGACTCTCAGCCAACAGAGGCAGCATGACTTAGAAGGTGGCACTGCTGAACAATTTGGCTCCTACCAATGGGAAGCATATCCACTGTGATACATCTACTCTTCACTCTGCTTCCTCTCTGCATTCCTTGAGTTTTTATTTACTAAATATCCACTATGTACCAGGCAAGTAGTTCTGGTAGCACAGTGGCTACAGCATTTGGCTACTAACCAAAAAGTCAGCAGTTCAAACCCACTAGCCGCTCTGTGCTATGGGAGAAAGATGAAGTAGTCTGCCTCCATGAAGATTTACAGTGCTGGAAACCCTATGAGACAGTTCTACTCTGTCCACAAAAGGGTTGCTATGAGTTGGAACTGACTTGATGGCAGTGGGTTTGGTTTGGTTTATGTACCAGGCACTGTTTAATTGAATCCCCACAATGACCCTACTATGTAGCTACTGTTATTATCCCCATTCCCATTTTACAGATGGGGACACTGAAACAGAGGGAGGTCAAGGAATTTGCCATAGCTATGATTTCACCAACTTGGCAGTCTGGCCCCAGAGCCTATACTCTTCACCATGGCAAAATTCTGCCTCCCATAGCACATGACATCTGTGAGGCATTGTGTGTGGTGGGAAGTAGGGGATGGAGTTGGGAGGTGGGACAAAGATGACAAATGCACAATTGTTGTCCTCATAACCTGGAATGAAGTTGTTTCTAACCATCTCTTTTCCTCTCAGGGCTGCACTACAGGGCCAATTTTTTTGCATTCAGCTTGTTCTCATTGGTCTTCCACTTCAATTACTATGATTTTTTCTCACTGTGATAACTCAGAAACACCAAATTAACCAAATGCCATTGAGTCGATCTTGACTCAAGGTGACCCCATGTGTTGCAGTGTAGAACTGTGTTCTATAGGATTTTCAATAGCTGTGACCTTTTGGAAGAAGATCTCCAAACACCTGTGGACAGATTTGAACCACCAACCTTTCAGTTAGTAGCCAAGCACTTAATCATTTGTGCCACGTAGGGACACTGTTCTAGCTCAGAGAAGGTCTATACATTGCATTCCATATTTCTGCAGGGACTGTGGCTCTTAGCTTTGAGACTGAGGCAGAGCTGTGCTCCTTGTCTCACCTCCCCTGTTCCCTAATAACAATAACTTTGCAGAGCAGCAAACACTCTTGTCAAAGAAGTCCAAGGGAAAAGTACAGCCACTTCTGGGGGTATCAGGCTGGAGGGAAATCAAGGTGTTAAGCTCACCTCTGAGAGGTCTTTTAAGAGTGTAAGGCCTTTATGTTCTGCCATGCCACCTTGTAGTTTCTACGATGATTGGGGGTTAAAAGCCAGCTTTAACCTCAGCAGAACCCTCATCATCATTCTCCACATATTGACCACAAAGACCTTACAATCACTATCAAAGGATCAGATTGTTTTGATCTGGAGATGAGTCAGAGTTCAATCCAGAGTTGTCCAAGCAGCTGCACATATTACCAGCATTATAGAAAAAGGAGGGAGAAATAACGGACACTTCTATAGATTCTGGTTCACAAATCATGGCCTCTGTTTGTAGAAAATCAAGATTCTAAATCATCATTATCAAAGAGCACTATCTACAATTAAAACCTCTATCTACTTGCTCAAGCCAGAAAGCACTTATTAATGTGGGAGGCTGAGCAACTGGTAAAGCAGATCCAAGCAGCTTTCTTTAGCCCCAGTGGCTGGAGTTATGCCCTTCCTCTCTGCTCCCATAATGTCATGTGAATTGGTCGGTCATTGCATGTCATGATGTTGTAATACAGTCACGTGTCTTTCTCATGAGAGCATGAGCTCTCTTTGGGGCAGGAACTAGTCTTCATGACCTTTGCATTCTTAGTGCCTAGTGGTCCTGGAACACAGTAGGAACTTAATATAGGTTGTTAAATGTTGATGACTCTCATACTTTATGGAGAAAGTAGGCACTTCTATCACCACGTCTACAAATCTGTCTGCATCTGCATTCATTTTTTCCTTCTTTCTTCTTATATTTAGTGTCTCAGAGAACCAAATCTAATCCTTCACCATGTACTCTGTGCCCTGCCTTCTTAAGGACTCCATTCCTTCAAATATCTCCTCTCTTGCATCTTAAAGTTCTATTCCTTCCTCTGGTTCATTCTGATAAAGCAAAAAGCAAACACCCATACTCAATTACCCCTCAATCTGGAAATCTCCCCTGGAGCCCACATGTTATTCTGGTGAGCATCCCATTTCTCTGCATCTCTTCTCAGCCACACTTCTGGAAAAACTTGTCTACACGCATTGGCTCCACTTCACCTCCTTCCATTTACTCTTCAGCCTATACTTTCTGGATTCTACCCTATGGTTTCAAAAAAAAAAAAAAAAATTGCTCGTCAAGGCCATAGTTAATCTACAAATTGCCAAATTGTGAGGTCTCTTCTGTTTCCATCTTACATGAGTTGTAGGAAGCATTCCACACAGTTGCCTACTTCTAATTTCTCCAAATACATTTCTCTCCAGCTTACTCTCCACCATAGTGTGGTTTTTTGTCTCTATTTCTCTTTCAGCTTCTTCCCAGCATCCTTGGTAGGTTCTTCTCCTTCCTACTCCCTAAATATAGGACTCTGTCCTTAAGATTTTCTCTCTTATACTCTCTCTTAAATAATCTCATCAATTCCATCATATATGGTCCACAATCCCCATTATTTCTATCTCTAGCTCAAACCATTCTATTAGTCTACTTAGCCTCCTTCCCGGGTATCTCAAACTCACTGGTTACACACTAAGCTTTTTATTTCTCTTCACTCTCCCTAGGCTCCTTCATCTTCTGGTCTTCTCTTAGTAATTAAAACCTCTCTCTACTTGCTCAAGCCAGAAATCAGACAGTCATCTTTAATTCTCTCACTCACTCTATTTGACAGGGTCCTCTCACGACCCCCTACTTATTTGTTCACTTTTTTATTGTCCACTTTTCTCTCTATCTACAGTGTAAGATTTCTAGGCATTGTGTTGGGTCCCAGATATACTGATGAGTAAGGCAGATTTGGTCTGGATAAAGGAAGGGGTAAAAAGACTGAGTTAACAGACCCAGTAAAAAGCCTCAGATTCCCAGTCAAAAGTTGTAGCCACATAGTCTTCATGGAAAGAGGCTTTCTCTTAAATAGTTTGGTGACATTGGTCATAGAATTTAATAGTGCTAAGACTCAGTTTATTGATCTATAAAATGAGATTAATAAACAACACCAAATGCATAGGGTTATTGTGAAGATGAAAAAAAGTAACACCTAGTATACAGTTAGTGCTCAATTTATGTTCAATAAAAAAATACATATAAATATCCATAAGGCCTACAATCCTACTATTTGATCAATTATTTTCTCCTATTCTTTTGGCATAGGTTATACCCAGCCTGAGGTAAACTTAAACAGCATATGAATGAATGAATAAATAATAAACACATGTCATCACCAATAAGTCAGAACAAAGGATGATTTCAACGCTGATTCCAGATGTGGTGGGAAGAGCCTCGGAGCCTGGGAGGGGCTGAAGCTCAGCTCTGTGGTGTGAGCAGCCATCCGGGTGGGGCTGTGGGGCACTCTACCACTATCTCTGCCTCTGTCTCTGAAGTTGGTCCAGGCTCTGCTGCTGTCTCCTGCTCCCACTCCCAGAGGAGCAAATGATGGATGGAAGCACCATAGACAAGAACAATGCTTATTGTACTCTGCTTAGAAATGGCCTGTGTTCTTTTAAAAATTATGAATAAAATAATATACTGACTAAATTGGGTAGTGTGGAGGGTTTAAAAAGAGAATGCAAATGAGAATGAGGTCACTTGCTAGGTTTGGGAGGAAAAAGAAATGCTCCCAGAAATGGCCTTTTTCTACAGTGACAATGGTAAGAGGAAAGTCATCTTTGTTAACAAAAGATCAGAAATTGCCTCCTGAGCACACACTGTCTGCCTCAGAAAAAAGGTCTGTGTTTAGGAAACCTCTTATTTAGGAAAGAGTACACTTTTGGGGGCCAGTACTGACAATTTGGTTGTTATTTGTTGACCTGATGAGATGTGAAATAGTTGAAGTATTAAAACCTCAGAGAGAGGGCAGAAGGTGTTATAAAAAAAAAAACAAACCAATTCATCTCCCCTGGCCTGCGCCTAATGCAGACAGCTCCCTGCTCTCAGGCTTCTGCTCACCAAGTTTCATCTTGGCCTCATAATTAGGGGAAATGAGAGCTCGTCCACTGCAGATGTTTATGGGATTTACAGAAAATTGAACATATCATGCACATCTATTTTCTTTTTTTGCCTTTTTTTCAAAAGAAATGAATGCATTGGGTGCTTATGAAAATGAATGACTTGCTGAGGCGAGGCTAGTGCCAAGCCTTTGGAAGGCAAAGGGATCTGAGAGCAACCTTAGAGCCAACAATCCTTGCCTGCCTCACCTTCTGCCTGTCAGCCCTGTCCTGCTGTGAGGTCCTTAGGTCCCGGGGGCACAATCACTCACATATAAATGAATCCCAACCTAGTGAAGGTGGAGAGCAGACAAAGAAAGGTAGCTAGACCTTGTCTTCCTTTTTCTATAGTAGTCTCTTAGCAAGAGGATGGACCACCGGGCTGCCCGGAAGGCTGGCTAAGGAGTGAGAGGTGGAAATGTGAGTTGTCCAAGTTGGAGATGTGGAAGTATATGATGCAGCCAAGATTCATACTTGTTGTATGTATTCAAACTGCACAGAGAGGGCCAAATGAACAGAGGGAGTGGTGGAGGGGAACCCTCAGAGGAAACCATGTGAACTGCATCTATGGCACCCTTCTCTTCCATACTTCATGCCTTTTTTCCCAGACCACTCTCCCTTTGCAGGGGACTTGCTTTTTGCTAGCTAGCCAAAGATTCAAGCTAAGGAGTCACTGGGTAGAAACCGTGGCTTGGCTGAGGGAGGGTTGATTTTGTCCTTTGACACCTCCCTTGGTTTCTTTGGCTGTGAATGCAGAGTCAAGGGTCTGCTGAATCAGCTAGAGAGTGAAGGAGAAAAGAAAGAGAGCCAGAGAATGAATGACAATGGCCCACAATGTTCCTAGGGGGCAACAGCAGAGGCTCAAGGCCAGCACCAACAGAGACCCTCACTGTGGAATCAGTGCTAGTCCAGGGTAAGTCCTGTGTAAGAGGAGTTGTGAGAGGAGGGATGAAATTTCACCCAAAGAGACTGAAAATTAACAACAGGGAATGTGTGAATTATTGCACTGGACCATGGTTACTGAAGTGGACGAAAAGCTTGCTCATGAGAAGTGCAGATAAGGGACAGGCAGATACCAATAAGTCTGGTTCCTCTGCATATCTGAACTCAACTGTGAATAAATTTATAATACAAATACTCATGTTGCTTTTCTTTGCTCTCTCCCTTTACCTAGATTTTAATAGGCATTTATTGAAAATCTGGAAAGTTATATAAAGGCCTAAAGGAATGCATTTCTAATGGTTGAATTTTCAGTGCTGGCGATGCACTGAGAGGTCTCTTGAATGGGGAGAGAACAGGGCTTGACTGAAACCTTTAAAGGTACTAAGTATTAAAATATTACAGTGTACCTCCCTATGTTATTTAAAAATAAAACTATCCTAAGACATAAAATGGAACTCTGGTAGCGTAGTGCCTAAGGCACTTGACTGCTAACCAGAAGGCTGGCGGTTCAAACCCACCAGCCACTCCTTGGAAGGAAGATGGGGCAATCTACTTCCATAGTGATACTGCCTTGGAAACCCAAGGAGGGGTTGCTATGAGTTGGGTCCGACTCAACGGCACATAACAACAACAACAAAACATAAAATAATGGTAAAGAAATACATCAAAGTTCTGATGGTTCTCATGATGGCTAGGATTAATTTTTAAAATGTTAAATATCAAATTCTATCCAAAATATCCAGATGCCAACAAAATATTTTAAGGACATGGAAAAACCAATCACTAATTTCATATGGAAAGGAAAGAAACCTCAGATAAGCAGAGCACTTCTCAAGAAGAAAAACAAAGTGGGAGGTCTCACATTCCCAGATCTTAAGAACTAATATACAGCCACAGTAGTCAAAACAGCATGGTAGTGGTACAGTGATAGATAAATAGACCAATGGAACAGAATCCAAAGTCCAGATATAGACCCATCCATTCATGGACAGCTGATCTTTTACAAAGGTCCAAAACCCATTAAATGGGGAAGAGACAACCTCTTTAACAAAAGGTGCTGGCAAAACTGGATATTCTACTACAGAAAAATGAAAAAAGACCCATACCTCACCTCAAACACAAAAACAAATGCAACCTGGCTCAAAGACTGAAATGTAAAACGCAAAACTATAAAATTCATCAAAGATAAAACAGGGGCAAATCTGGGAGCCCTAATTTACATCATAAATAGACTATCAAGCATAACCCAGAACGTGCAGGAGATAGAAGAGAAGCTAGGTGACTGGGACCTTTTTAAAAATTAAATTTTTATGCGCATCAAAAGACTTCATCAAAAGAGTAAAAAGAGAACCTACAGATTGGGAGAAAATATTTGCCTATGACATATCTGACAAAAGACTTATCTCCATAATCTACAGAAAACGTCAACACCTCAACACCTCAACACCAAAAAGACAAATAACCCAATTCACAAATGGGCAAAAGACTTGAACAGACACATCACCAAAGAAGATATACAGGCAGCCAACTAACATATGAGAAATTGCTTGTGACCATTAATCATTGTTGTTGCTATGTGCCGTCGAGTTGGCCCCGACTCATAGCGACCCCTCCTTGGTTTTCCGAGGCAGTGTCACTACAGAAGTAGGATTGTCCATCCTTCCTTCCGAGGAGTGGTTGGTGGGTTTGAACCACCAGCCTTCTGGTTAGCAGTCAAGTGCCTTAGGCACTATGCTACCAGAGCTCCTCATTAATCATTAGAGAGATGCAAATCAAAACAACAATGAAATATCATCTCACCCCAGCAATAATAGCAAAGTTCAACAGGTCAGAAAGTAACAAATGCTGGTGAGGTCGTGGAGAGATTGGAACTCTTGTGCACTGCTGGTGGGATTATAAAATGGTACAACCATTATGGCAAACAGTATGGCATTTCCTTAAAAAACTGAAAATAGAAGTACCATTTGACCCAGCAATTCCATTACTGGGAATATATCCTAAAGAGGTGAGAGATAGCACACGAACAGACATATATGCCCCTATGTTCACTGCAGCACAATTCACCATAGCAAAGAGATGGAAACAACCTAAATGCCCATCAACAGAGGAGTGGATAACCAAATTATGGTACATGCACACAATGGAATACTATGATACATTAAAGAACAATGAGGGATACACGATTCATCTCACAACATGGATGAACCTGGAGGACATTATGCTGAGTGAAATAAGTCATTCGCAGAAAGAGAAGTACTGTATGAGCCCATTACTGTAAAAAGACAAAGGAGGGTTTGCTTGAGAAAGGGAACTCACTTTGTAGGTTACTGGGATGGGGAAGGAAGGGGAGGGACTAATTTCAGGGTAGTTAGGGCCCACACACTGACGTGGGTAGGGGGAGGGATATACGGAAAGGATCTGTGACTACTGTGATAACATTAGGAAATGGGAGGACACCAAATTGTGCACATAAGAGATAAATGACAGATGCTAATACCAACCAATGTGTCCACAAACACGTAAACACCTGAGAGGATCAGATGGGTGTCAGTGAACAGGTCAAGGATAGATTCAGTTGAGGCTAATCTTGCACAGACACCAGTGATACAAAATACCTGTAGTCCTTACAGAAACAATAGAAGACAGACACAGAGTAATCCCTCACAGACAACCAGATACTATGGGAGAGATCCAATAGATCTACCGTCTCAGGACCATAGTACTGGGGGACACCAGACTTAAATGGCACAACAAAATACATAAAAGCCTTGTTCCACATCCTACATTGGTGAATAAGCAACTGGGGTCTTAAAAGCTTTCAAGCGGCCATCTAAGATGCAGCTAACGGTCTCCTAGTGTTGAAAACATATAAAAATGCAACAAACAAACAAACAAACAAGGGCATTTGGAAGCAATCACCCATAGGACATGATGGCCCTTGAGACCAGAAGAACTAGATGGTTCCTGGCTGCCAATGCGAACCACTCAGGAAAGGATCAAATCTGGAGATCCTGGAGAGTGGGAGGGAAAATGTGGAACAAAATCCAAAAACTCAGTGACCAGAATTACTGGTATCAGATGAAATCTGATGAGAACCCCAATACTATGGCCCTGGAATACATTCTGCACCTGGAATAAAATGCACCCCCAGGGGCTGGCTCTCTGCCCAATAGATAACAAGATGTACATGAAGACCACTCAACCCAAGATGATGCACCCATATACTCTATGGTAGTACATCCCTTAGAGCAATAGACCAGGGGGCACCAGAGGACCAACATTCAAATTGAGGAAATGCAGGAAAAACAGGAGTACATAAATATAAGGGGCACAGGGGGAGGGTTACAGTGTAGGGAAGGAAGGAGACTGGGCTAAGGTTGGACATGGTAAATGGGGAGTGAAACTAAATGTACATGTAATGTTGAATGTAAAACAATCTCTTAAAATAAAACAAAAACAAAGTATCTTTGAGGTACCTCTTCCTTGTTGTTGCCCTTAGGGCATTTTCAGTCTAGCTACTGTGTAATTTAACCCTCACAGAGGTGGCCAACCTGTGCCATAGTTCCTTGCTGGGTACCCACCACTTGCTTTGGGCCTAGAAAGGTTGGCTTCATGGGATATATTCAAAAGAACATGGGATCGGTAGTCAGAAGACTGGATTCCAGCCCCTGCTTTTGGTCCTTTGTGTGTAACCGTGATCTATTCATTTACTCTCTCTGATCCTCAGTCTCTTCATCTGTAAAATGAGGAAAATAAAATCTTCCTCACAGGGTGATAAAAATTAAATGTGGCATATGTGCAAAAAAGTTACACAATGTTGGTTTGTTTAATTCTAGTATTTTAAACTGGATGTTCTCTAAAAGTTAACTACAGAGCTGCTTGAACCACTGTCTTTCCTTTCCCATCCTAAACCTCAAGACTCTTAAGAGGCAGGATGTCAGCAATCCCATGTCAGGCCAGCTTCTGTAATGCCTGGCTTACTCCCACCCTGGTACAGGCTTACACAGGCACTGGCAAAAGCATGAATCAAAAATGACAGCATATTTTTCATGCTGAACTACTACTCTGTTTGGTTGTTTTGCTATTCATACAGCCAATAATAAGTCACTCTGCTATGATATCTTCATCTAATTTGTTATTTAGACTAGCCTTTCACTTTGACACCTTTGTATCTATCGGGGAACATAGATTTTATTTTATTTTTACTAATGCAGTATAGTTGGAATCTTGAACATACTCTTTAGTGTCTTAAGGTGATAGGGACTGGTGGGGGAAAGAAGCAAAAGTAAGACACAAACCAAGACCAGATTGATTATTTTTAAAATGGTGAACAAAAACAACAGACCTGGCTAATGGGGTAAAAAGGAGAGATCTCAAGCGTGGTGAGCTCCAGGCTTCCTGGTCCCACCTGGGCAACCCGAAGCCTCAGGCCTGAGGACTTCTGTGAGGGAGAGATGCCTTTCTGGGTGAGTCCTCCTGCAGAATTCAGAATGGTCTCCTTGGGCACTGCTATCCATGGAGGGAAGGACCGAGCACATGGAGAGTCAAATCAGGCCAGATGAAGAGGGGGATTTCACACTTGGGAGTGGTTGCGTGGGCCTTCTCCTTCAACAGAAGAGGTTGCATAACTGGTATGGACTGAAAAGCCCTGTGTATGCTGCTGAAACACAAAATTTTCCTCCTTCCCTGTGTGAAAGGAGTTCTGGTGGTACAGTGCCTAAGGCATTTGGCTGTTAATCAAAAGATCAGTGGTTTGAACCCACCAGCCGCTCCATGGGAGAAAGATGAGGCAGTCTACTTCAGCAATGCTTTACAGCATTGGAAACCCTATGAGGGGACACCATGAGTTGGATTCAACTTAATGGCAGTGGGTTTGGTTTAGTTTCCCTGTGTGAAGCACCTAGCCTGGGACCCACTGCAGGATAGGACACTGGACACTGGGTTCCTCTGATGTTAACTGTTGTCTTCTTTCCTTGTTCTTTTTGTTTTTTAAAAGTCTTTATTTCTTCCTTTGTTCCTTCTTCCTCCCTATCTCCCACTCTCTTTTTTTGTTTGTTTAGTGTGGTGAAAATATACCCACTAACACATTCATTAATTCAAAAATTTCCAAATGTGAAATTCACTGACATTGTTTGTATATTCTTCATGTTGTGTAACCATTCTTGGTGTCTTTTTTTTTTCAGTTATTTCACCATCATTAATAATAAGTCAAAAGCAAAAACTCTAAGCAAACTCCCTCTCTTCCGAACCTCCTTCCCTTCCACCCCTCCAAAAACCAAAACCCAAACTCACCACCATCAGTCAAGGTCAAGTGTATTCCTTGGGTTTCCGAGGCAATATCTCTACAGAAGTAGATTACCCAGTCTGACTTCCAAGGAGTGGCTGGTGGGTTTGAACCACCAGACTTCTGGTTAGCAGTCAAATGCCTTGGGCACTATACCACCAGAGCTCCTTTCCACCCCTGGTAACCACTAATAATCTTTGTTTTCTGTATATTTGCTTATCTATATAAGTGAGATCACATAGTATTTGTCCTTTTCTGTGCTCTTTTTAAATGCAAATATCCCAAGCAGAGCTGCACCTTCCAAAACCAAAAAAACCAAACTCACTGGAGTCAGTCTCCACTCACAGGAACCCCTTCTTGGGTTTTGGAGGCCTTATCTCCTTACAGAGATGGTGGCGTAGTGCCTAAGGCAATTTTCTGGGACTTGTCAGCAGAGCACCGGGACTTAGAAGAGTTGCCAGTGAAATAGCACAGACAGGAGGAATGGGAAGGACATCAAGACAAACTTCTGAATGCGGTAGAAGGGGCATCTCAGGGCTAGGGCCAGAAATGGTGGCCCTGTTCAGATTCTCTACACACTGTCGGAGGAGCAGAGGAAGCATTGTTCAGATTCCCTGAAGCCCACATTCAGGACCATCTGGAATTAGCAAACAAGAACTCTGAGCATGTTACTTAAACTTTCTGAACCTTGTGCTACTAAATTTGGGGAAAACATTATTGTATTGGAGTCCCTGGGTAATACAAATGGTTGCTAACTAAAAGGTTGGCAGTTTCAATCCAGCCAGCGATCTCTCAGAAGAAAGGCCTATTGATCTACTCGGAAAAACCATCCATTGAAAATCCTATGCAGCATAGTTCTATTCTGACAATTATGGGGTCACCATGAGTCAGAATTACTCCATGGCAACTGGTTTCACTGGTTTATACTTTCATAAGGGATCTGAGCCTGGGCTGTGAATATGTGACAGTTTTGATTTAAGACATGATTTATTCAACCTCTGTGAGACTCAGTTTCTCATCTATAAAAGAACTAATATTAACCTTACTTTACAGAGCTGTTGTGACTATTAAGTTAGGTAAAACATGTCAAATTCTTAGCACAATATCTGGTATATAAAAGCACTCAATAAGGATTGTTTTGATAACTTTATCACTGTTCTCAGGAGTACCTTGGTTCACAAATGGTTAAGAACTTGACTATTAGCCTAAAGTTTGGTGGTTTGAATCCAACCAGAGCCATCTCAGAAGACAGGCCTGGTGATATCCCTTCCAAAAGGTCAAAGCCCTGAAAACCCTATGGAGCAGTTCTACTCCTCATACACAGGGTCACTATGAGTTGGAATCGATTTGACGGTAGGAACACCACCTTTGTTCTGAGGAAGAATCTAAGATCTCCCTCAATTCACCTGTAAAACTAAGCAAGCTATGCCCTGCTCCCCAGCAGCCCCAGAAGCAAGCCCTGATAGACACTTCAGTTTTATTAGTGGCTCAATGCAAGCTTTGTTCTAATCCACCCTATGGCCCATGGCAGCTGGCCCGTGAGATGATCCCCATCTGAGGGATGCCTAAGCATCCAAGCACAATCTGCAAGGGGTTGATGTATATGAGGAAAGCTCAGAATCATATGGTTCATATGGTTTAAAAGAACTGTAATTGTAATGGAAATTCGAATCACTCCACTGAACCTGTTTTCTGCATTCACATTTTGTCCTTGTAAATCAGAAGCACTGGGAACAATTTATTTCTAAACATCAACAATTTTGAATGGGAGGGAAGATGAAATAATTGCATTCTGACTGGCTTAAAACAATTAATCTGCCTGTACATGCAAATCCTGGGGGTATGTGTACACTGCAAAGTAACTTGCTGATTATTTTCATTTTATATTTCCACCTCCAGTGTGTACCTGGAAAGGAGAAGGGAGGCTAATATCTTGGGGCCAGGTGGATTTCTACTCCTTACTGTGTGAATCTGATGACTGTGGAAGCCATGGCTCATTGCACCCACCATTGCCAGGTAGAGAGGAAAGATTCCCCTATGCTTGGGGGTCCGAGACAGGCATCTGTACAGCCTCCTTCTCCTTCCCTAATTCATGAGCCCCAGGATGGCTTGAACAGACACACAATAGTCCCATTTGGAGATCCAAGGCTCAAAGCTCCTTTCTCTTCTACAAAAAGCAAACCCAACCCACTGCCATGTAGTTGATTCTGACTCATACCAACCCTATAGGACAGAGGAGAACTCCCCATAGGGATTCCAAGACTGTAAATCTTTATGAAGCAGACTGCTTCATCTTTCTCCTGAAGAATGGCTGGTGGATTCGAACCACCACCTATTTGGTTAGCAGCCATATGCTTTAATTGTGCCATAAGAAGCCCTCCTTCTCTCATAGAAGATGATGCCAACATGCCAATTCTTCCTCTTTGTCTCAGTATCCTGCTCTGCCAGAACCTCCGTTTCTCCCTTGCTGGGATTCCTAACCTGCTGTCTGATGATAAGGGTACTCATATGAAGCCTGTCCAGGGTTTACTGTCTGGGCGGTAGCAGAAAAGAAATGGGTACTCTGGGCCCCAGAAAAGCAAGGGTAATCAAAGAATCAAGAAAACTTTTTTTTTAAATTTGTTATTCCATTAAAAGAACTAAAGAGATCATCATTAGAAAACAGAAGATTGCTGCGTTATCTCATACAGCCTTTATGGATTGCTGTTGTTATCAATTATTGTGTACTCAGTTTTGACTCAGAGAGACTCCATATGTTACAGAGTATAACAACTCCATTGCATTTTCAAGACTGTCCTTCATGGCCAGGCTTGTTTTCCGAGGCACCTCTGGGTGGGTGTGAACTGCCAACCTTTCAGCTGGTAGTGCAGTGCTTAACCATTTGCACCATCCAGAGACTTGACTCTATGGATTGTTGTTGTTGTATACTGTTCAGTCAATTCCTACTCATGGAGACCCTATAGGACAGAACAGAATTGCCCCATAGCATTTCCAAAGCTGTAAGGGCACATAACATAATAACAATCTTTTCGGAAGCAGACTCACATTTTTCTCCTATGGAGTGGCTGATGGGTTCAAACTGCTGACCTTTTGGTTAGCAGCCAAGCACTTAACCACTGTGTCACCAGAGCTCCTTATTTTATGGATTAATATGTGTTCTGGTTACCTAGTGCCATTCTGACAAAAACATACCACAAATGGGATGGCCTTATCAAACAGGAGTTTATTCTCTTATGGTTCAGGAGGCTAGAAGTCTGAGTTCAAAGTGCCAGGCTCTAAGGGATGGTGAAAGCCCCTCAACCTTGGGCTTCAGCTCTGCCTCTTGGCCCACTGAAGTGAGAGGCATCTTTTCACTCAGGCAGCTACTGGCTGCAGAGGCTAACAAGCCCAAGGCTAACAAATAAAATGTCACAGTCTAGATGTTACCATATGGCAGGCCATTAGTTCAAGTCCACTGAAAGTCCAAAAGTTGGCAAAGCATGGCAGGCTGTTGAACAACAACACGGTGACATGCAGCGTTCAAGCATGCCATAAAACTGGAGACCATTCCCAAAGCTGTTTCTTATATATGGGAAGCAGACCACATCCTTAAAGCAGCTACTCAGCTGCTTGTGGTAGTTCCAACCATGGAGTTGATTACCAGCCTCATCATGGGGAATAACTACCACCAGCTGCCCAGCCACTCAATCAGGCCCAACCAAGTTGACATAAAAACTTAATCACCACAACATGTTTACATTTTAAGTCCATATTGGTCTGAGGTTGCAGGAGATCTGGGGAACCTCATATAATCTTCTTTTACATATATATAATTTTATTTATTTTGTTGTTGGGAATATACACAGGAAAGCATACACCAATTCAACAGTTTCTGTATGTGCCATTTAGTGACACTGATTACCTTCTTCAAGTTGTATAACCATTCTCTCCCTCTTTTTCTACATTGTTCCTTCTCCATTAGCATAAATTATTGCTCCCTAAGGTTCCTATCTAATCTTTCAAGTTGCTGTTGTAAATTTGATCCCATATAGATAGATAGTTCTTAAAAGAGCAAAATGCTCAAGGCAGACATTTTTTCACCAGTTAAGCAAAACTATTGTTTGGCATATGACAATGAATAAGGAAGACCAAAGAAGAGCTGATGTTTTTGAGTTGTGGTGTTGGTGAAGAATGCTAAAAGTACCCTGGACTGCTAAAAGAACTAACAAATCTGTCCTAGAAGAAATGCAGCCAGAAAGCTCCTTGTAAGAGAAAACGGCCAGATTTTTGTTTCACCTATTTTGTTCATGTTGTCAGAAGGCACCATTGTCTGGAGAAGGACGTCATGCTTGGTAAAGTGGAGGGTAAAGAAAGAGGGGAAGGCCCTCAACAAGATGGACTGATGCAGTGGCTGCAGCGATGGGCTCAGGTATAGTAGAGATCTTGAGGCTGGCACAGGACCAGGCAGTGTTTAGCTCTGTTGTACATAAGGTCACTATGAGTCAGAGATAACTCAATGGCACATAACAACAACATTGTTTGGGTTTATTAAGACTTCAGGGGATATTTTTGGTTTAAGGTTTAAAGATTATCTCAGGGCAATAGTTTCAGAGATTCATCCAAACTTCATGACTACAAGAAGTATTAGAAATTCTGTCTGACATTTCCCCCCCTTTTGATCAGGATTCTTCTATGGAATCTAATCAAAATGTTTAGTAATGGTAGCCAGGCACCATGCAGGAGGCAGTTGTTCATGGAGGCAATTAGCCACATATCCCGTATTCTCCTCCTATTCCTGACTCTCATTTTTCTGTTGTTCCACAAATACAGACCAATTGTGTGTCTTGTCTTGCAGGGTCGCCTGCAAGCTTTTAAGACCCCAGACACTACACAATGAACTAGGAGGAATAACACAGGCACTGAATATGTTATTAGGCCAATTAACTGGGATGCCCCATGAAATCATGACCCTCAATCTCCAAACTAAGAAATCAAGTACTATGAGGTTTTTAATTGTACATAATCAGCCTTAGCAGCTACTCTTTTTGTTGTTGTTGTTGTAAATATATCTATCACACAACTATTGCTACTTCACCTTTTTACAGGTGTACAACTTATTGACAATAATTACAATAATTGGCTGTGCAATCTTATCCTTAATCAACGTTGTATTTCCATCACTGTCAACCTCCATTTTCCCCCTGTCTCACACCCCTGGTAACAATTATTAAATTTTGTTCTCTATTGTTTTATGTAAGTGAGGTCATATGATATTTATCTTATTTAACTTAGCATAATGTCCTCCATCCATGTTGTAGCATGTTTCAACACTTCATTTCTTCTACTGGCTAAGTAGTATTCTATTGTATGTATGAACCACATTTTGTTTATCCATTCATCTGTTCATGGGTATTTAGGTTGTTTTCACCTTTTGGATATTGTGAACAGTGCTGCAATGAATACTGGTGTATGTCTCTGAGTCTTTTAGGTATATATCTAGTAGAGGTATTGCTGAGTCATATGGTAGTTTTATTTTTAGTTTTTCGAGGACCTGCCACACCATTTTCCACAACAGTTGTAACATTTTGCATTTCTACTAGCAATGGGTAAGGTTTCCAATTTCCTCACACTTTTTTTTTTTTTTCAGTCTTAGCTATCCCAGTGGTAAATGAAATGATATGCACTGTGGTTTTGATCTTCATGTCTCTGATGGTTAATGATGCTGAACACCTTTTCATGTGTTTGGTGACCATCTGAATGTCCCCTTTCATGAAATGTCTATTCAAGTCATGTATCTATGTTATGATTGGGTTGTTTCTTTGTTGTTAAGTTGTTGAAGTTATATATATATTTTGATTATTAGATTCGTGTTGGATATCTGGTTTCTGAAGATAGTTCTCCCAGTCAGTAGCATGTCTTTTCATTTTTTGATGCACAAAAGCTTTTAATTTCTATGAGGTTCCATTTATTCATTTTATCTTTTGCTATTTGTGGTTTTGTTATTATATTAGTCAACTGTTAAAAGCTAGACCTGATAGCATTGACCCTTCGTTTTCTTCTAAGAATTTTGTGGTTTTAGTTTGCTCATTTAGGTCTTTCATCCATTTTGAATTTGTTATTGTTTATGGTATGGGAAATAGGTCCTGTTTCATTTTCTGCATGTAGAAATCCAATTTTTCCAACACCATTTCATGAAGAGATTCTTCTTTTCCCATTGAATAGTTTTAGCACCCTTGTCAAAAATCTGTTGATCACAGATGTGCGGATTTATTTCTGGACTCTCAATTCTATTCCATTTATCTACATGTCTATTTTTATACTAGTACCAGGCTGTTTTGATTATTGTAGCTGTATCCTATGTTTTAAAATCAGGGAGTGTGAATCCTCCTACTTTGTTCTTCTCTTTCAACATTGTTTTAGCTATTCCAGGCTATTATATGCCATTCCATATAAAGTTGAGGATTGGTTTTTATATTTCTATAAAGAAAGTTATTGGAATTTTGATCAGGATTGCATTGAGTCTATAGATTGCTTCGTATAGTATTGACAGTTTAACAATATTAAATCTTCCAATCCATGAACATGGAACTTTGTGGAAGTTAAGGCTGTATGTCAGCTTGTCTGGGCTATGGTTTTGACTGGCTTGGCAGCTGCATGTAGTTGTTCCACACGATTAGACTGTAATCATTTTCATGGTGGAATCTGCTATGAGCATCTAATTCAGTTGAAAGGGAGTTGCCTTTGGAGTGTGGCTTGCTTCCAGTATATATGAAGAAGTTTTGAGAAATGTTTGCAGCTTATGGCATATTTTGGATCCTGTGTTGGCCAAGTCTTCATCTCTAGTTCCTAGACTTGAACTAGTGGCCTACTGCATTGCCTAATGATCTTGGGATTCCTCCTGGACTTGAACCAGTAGCCTGCTGTGTTCTTAGGATTGTGCCATTTAACCTGTCAATATTGGGTTCATTAGCCTCAGCAGCCAGCAGCTGAATGAGTCAGATGAAGACTATAGTTTGCTCCAGTGGACCTGGAATAACAGGCAGAGCTGAAGCCCAAGGTCGAGAGGCCTTCACCCTGGCTCTATATCTGGAACTGTGAATTCAGACTTCTTGCCTCCTAAATTGTAATAGAATAAATTCCTATTTGTTAAAGCCATCCATTTGAGGTATTTCTGTTATTAGCAGCCCTAGAGAACCAAGACAAACATCTTTCCATTTATACAAATCTTCTTTAATCTCTTTCAGCAGTGTTTTATAGTTTTCATTGTGTAAGTCCTTCACATTCATGGCTAGATTTATTCCCAGGTATTTTATTCTGTCATGTTATTTTCCTTTGTTCTACTGATATGGTGTATTATGTTGATTGACTTTTTTCATGTTGAACCATCCCTGCCTTCCTGTAATTAATCCCACTTGGTCATGGTGTATGAAGCCATTTTGTCCAGGGCTTTTTTGTTATTGTTGTTGATAGGTTTTTTTTTTTTTTTTTTTTGATTTTGACAACTGATTCAATCTTCACTTTATATGGATATGTTAAGACTTTCTTCTTAAGTCAGTTGGGTAAGTTGTGTGCTAAGATTTTGTCCATTTTATCTAGGTTATACCTTACAGTTGTTTATAATATTCTTCATGATTCTCTTTATTTCTATCAGGTCAGTTTTAATGTCCCTTTCATTTTTAATTTTAGTTATCTGTATCTTTTTTTTTTTCTTTGTCAGTCTAGCTAAAGGTTTGTCAATTTTATTGATCTTTTAGAAGAACTAACTTCTGGATTCACTGATTTTCTCTATTGCTTTTCAGTTTTCAATTTTATTTATTTATGGAAGGTTTAGGCTTAATTTATTCTGCTCTTACTAATTCCTAGAGTTGTTGAGTTAGTTGTTGAGTTGATTTGAGATCTTGCTCCTTTCTTCACATAGGAATTTATTGGTATAATTTTCCCTCTTTACTACTTTCATTGTATCCCATACGTTTTGATACGCTGTGCTTTTCATTAGGGTAGTGCCTGAGGAACTTGACTGCTAACCAGAAGTCTGGTAGTTCAAACCCACCAGCCACTCCTCAGAAGGAAGGGCAACCTACTTCTGTAGTGATACTGCCTCGGAAACCCAAGGAAGGGTTGCTATGAGTCAGGTCCAACTCGAAGTTACATAACAACAACAACAACAACTAGGAAATTTGTGATTTTTCTTTTGATTTCATCTTTACCCCATTGGTAGCTTAATAGTATGTTATTTAATTTCCATATATTTATGTATTTTCCAGGCACTTTTCTGTTATTGACTCCTAGCTTTACTCCACTGTATTCAGAGAAAATACTTTATATGATTTCAATCTTTTAAAATTTATCAAGACTTGCTTTGTGACCTAACATGTGGGCTATCCAAGAGAAAGATCCATGTGCACTAGAGTAGAATGTGTATTGTGCTGTTGTTGGGTGGCATGTTCTATATATATTTATTATGTCTAGTTGGGTTATAGTATCTGTTTCCTTGTTGATCTTCTTTCTAGATGCTCTGTCTGATATTGAAAGTGGTATATTGAAGTCTCTAACTATTAGTGCCATACTACCTATTTCTCTCTTAAATTCCATCAGTGTTTGCTTTATATACTTAGGTGCCCTCATATTAAGTGCATATATATTTACGATTGTTAAGTCTTCTTGATTAAGTGACCCTTTTATCACTCTATAATGTCCAACTTTATCTCTCCTAATAGATTTTATCTTAAAGTCTACTTTGTCTGTGCTGAAGAGGCAAGGAGGCCACATCTTCTGACCTCCTCTAACCCCACAAGAGGAAGACAGAATCACCATCAGTAGCCCAAGGCCTATCCCTGCTAGGCCAGACATGCCACCTCCCTCCAGCCCTTTCACCAACCCTTGCACCAACCATTCCTCCTGCAGCACCTACCACCTCTCTGCTGGGATCAATAATTCTGCACTGCAGTGGCCACACAGAACTCACAGATTATGGGGTTCATTAGGGAAGCATCAGGCTACAATTCAAGTTCAGGAACAATGCTCTGTCTCTCTCAGCCCGCCATCTCTCAGTCGACATTTTCTCTCAGTCTCTCCCCCAGCAGCGCATGTCTTTTGGGTTCTCTTTCTCAGCAGTATATGTCTCTTGGTGTTTCCTTCTCAGCAGCACATGTCTCTTGATGTCTCTTTCTTAGTGGTGCATGTCTCTCAGGAGCATGTTTCTCTCAGGAGTACATCACTCTCAGCCAGCAGTCAGAGAGACTCCTTCAACCTCTAGAAGGGCTCCTTTTGAGCCTGGCAGAGAAGCCAACTAACCAATCCCAATACCAGAATTCTAAACACCTGAGAGAGAGAGAGAGAGAGAGAGAGAGAGAACTTCCCAGAACATTGCTTTGTGCCACTCTCAACAGAAATACCCAAGGTGGATAACTTTAACAATCAGGGGCTCCTCAGTTGCTCACAGCAAATTCCACCACAGAGTTTCCAAAGACTTATGGCTAGAAAAGCCATACCAGGTAATCTACTACACCACAGTCTGCTATTAAGATTGACACTCCAATTCTCTTTTTCACATAGTCTTTGTAACATGCTATTATTGTTAGTTACCATCAAGTCAACTTTGACTCATGGTGACCTTTTATATAACAAGAAAACACTGCCTAAAACTCAAAATCACAAAAAAAGAGAATGGTTTACTGGTCTGATAGAAACTGGTGAAACCCCTGAGACTATGTCACCTAGTCACTCTTTGGGCCTGGAATTGAATTTACTCCCTAGCTTCCAGACAAATAATAGACAAGCAAATAAGGTGAACATTTACACTAAGTAGGTACACTCCTTAGAACAATCAACCATGTGAGATCAGAAGGCCAGTATTTGCACAGGGAGTTAGCTCAGAGGGCAGATATGCATAGGAAATGACACAGGGAAAAGGTAACCACAGGGAGGAAGTGAAAAGAGAGCTGTTACATTATGGAGACTGCAATCTTTGTCACGAAACAAAATGTGTATGAACTATTGTATGGATAATAATTTGCTCTATAAACTTTCACACAAATTACAATTAAAAAAAAGTAATTGGTCGATATTCAGTTATTTCAGGAGTTAGCATACGATCAAGAACTAATGGTACTGAAGGCAGAAGTCTGAGCTGCACTGAAGAAATTGGTGAAAAACAAATCTCTAGGAATTGATGAAACACCAGCTGAGATGTTTTAACAAATGGAGGCAATGCTGGAAGTACACATCTATGCCAAGAAATTTGGAAGAGAGCTACCTAGCCAACCAAATGGAAAAGATCCATATTTGTGCCCGTTCCAAACAGAGATGATCCAACATAATGAAGAAATTATAAAACAATATAGTTAATATCAAAAGGAAAGTTTTGTTGAAGATAATTAAAAAATGGTTGCAGTAGTACATTAGTGGGGAACTTCCAGAAACTCAAGCAGGATTTAAAAGAGGAATGAGGAATATCATTGCTGACGTCAGATGGATCTTGGCTGAAAGCAAAGAATACCAGAAAGATGTTTACCTGTGTTTGACTGTCCATGTAAAGGCATTTGACTGTGAGCATGATAACAAATTATGGATAGCATTGTGAAGAATGGGAATTCCAGAACACTTAATTGTGCTCATGAGGAACATGTTCATACACCAAGAGGGAGTTGTTCGTACAGAACAAGGGGATGCTGTGTGGTTTAAAGGCAGGAAAAGTGTGTATCAGAGCTGTATCCTTTCACCATACTTATTCAATCTGTTAGCTGAGCAAATAATATGAGAAAGTGGACTATGTGAAGAAAAACGTGGCATCAGAATTGGAGGAAGACTCATTTAACAACCTGTGATATGCAGATGACACAATCCTGCTTACTAAAAACAAAGAGGATTTGAAGCACTTGTTGATGAAGATCAAAGACTACAGCCTTCAGTATAGATTACAACTCAACATAAGAAAACAAAAATCCTTAGAATTGGACCAAAAAGCAATGTTATGATAAATGGAGAAGAGAATGGAGTTGTCAAGGATTTCTTTTTACTTGGATCCACAGTTAACACCCATGGAAGCAGCAGTCAAGAAATTAAATGATGTATTGCTTGAGGTAAATCTGCAGCAAAAGACCTTTTTAAAATGTTGAAAACCAAAGATGTCACGTTTAGGAATAAGGTGCGTCTGATCTAAGTGATGGTATTTTCAATTGCCTCATAGGCACACGAACAGTGGCAAATGAATGAGCAAGACCCTAGAAGAGTTGATGCACTGAATTTTGGTGTTGGCAAAGAATACTGAATATGCCATGGACTAGCTGAAGAATGAACAAATCTGTCATGGAAGAAGTATAGCCAGAATGTTCCTTAGAAGTGAGGATGTGGAGATTTTGCATCAGATACTTTGGACATGTTATCAGGAGGATCAGTCCCTGTAGAAGGACATCATGCTTGTTAAAAAAGAGGGACAGTGAAAAAGACCTTTAACAAGATGGACTGACATAATGGTTACAAGAACAGACTCAAACACAGTGACAATTATAAGGATGTGGAGGACAAGGGAGTATTTTGTTTTGTTGTATATGAGGTTGCCATCAGTCAGAACTGACTTGACAGAACCTAACAATACCAACTTGACATAAATTTAAGACTACTAAATTCATACTTATACTATGTTCTGTACAAATGCTTTGAGTGGTAGTCTAAAAAGTAACAAGTTTTGGCAATGTTGCCATATCACTCTGTAAAATCTTGCTAGGAGATATAAAAATTATACTATTTGAAAAATTATACTATCTGAATATTACCCAATGACATTTGTTGTTTTCTCCCCATTTGAATATTGACTATAAGCTACCATTAGAAGAAATACAAAGCAAAGAAGATGTGAATGCTATTGTGAAATATTCTTACATGAAATCAAAAGTGCTCTAAACTTCAAATTAGTAAAAGCAATTCCAATTTCAACAACAAAACTAAAAGGAGGGCAAACAGACAAAATATTTATATCATATAAGATCATTATATATGATTATTAAAGGAAATGAACTTATATAAAGTACATGTACTCTAACATTCAATATAAAGGTGCTTTTGAGTGTACCCAAATATTTGACCAGTGTCAATGCAAAATTTTTTCTGACTGATGACATATTACATATTACTGTTGAACGAACCATAAAGAATCACAGTTGTATATGTGCCTGTGTGTATGTGTGTATAGATAATTGTATGGATATGTAAGTATGTATATATGTATATGGAGATCAGATAGATGAAAGGAAGAAAGGGAGGGAGGGAGGAAAAAGAAAGAGAAAGAGAGAGAAAGAAGGAAGGAAGGAAAGAAAGAGAGAAAGAGAAGGAAAGAGAACACCAATGTAACAAAATGTTATTAAAAATTGTATGCTGTAGAGGAAAGTAATTTCTTGTATTAGAAGAGAAAAAATGGCAGAAGTTAGATGGAGAAAAGACAGAAAAAGCACAAATGAAGAAGAAACAAACAATATAAAATATCAAAAAATAAAACATAAACATAATAGCTGCTGTTTTTGTTCTTAATTGTTTTTAGTTGTTCTCGAGTTGATTCTACTCATGGCAACATCATGTGTGCAGTTAAAAAAAAAAAAAAAGAAAACATTGCCTAGTGCTACACCATCTTTCTGAGCATTGATATGGTTGAGTTCATTGTTTCAGCTATTGTGTCAGTACTTCTCATTGAGGGTTTCCTTTGTTCTCTAAATACCTCGCTCTGGCCCTGCCCTTCCAAGTACTTACAGATCCTTTTAGCCTCTATAGTTCCAACTGGACAGGTGAACGTTTCTTTAGGATTAGCATGGGGGCTCTTTTTTTTTTTTTTAAATTGTGATTTGGGTGAAGATTTACAGAGCAAATTCACTTTCCATACAGCAGTTCACATATACTTTGTCTCATGTCATTGACCACAGTTTACCACAATGCAACAGCTCCCCTCCCACTTCCTCCCCATAGATACCTCTTTCCAGTGTCCATCCCTCCATACGCTCCTGCCCCCTGGGCTGTCTCCCTGTGCATAAGCAGCCCTTCCTTCACCCATGATTGTTCTCTCCAGGGCGTGTGTCTACTTGAGGTAAATGTTCAACTCACATGCCTGTATTTTGTTTGGCTGGAAACCACAGGTATGGGTTCAATTCCAGACCTTAGGACAGCTAGGGGCCATAGTCTCAGTAGTTCCACCAGGCTCTATTGGACCAGCAAACCTGGTCATGGGGGCTCTTTTTGAGAAAGGGTACAGAGAATCATTACTCTTAGAAACACTTTTAAAAATTGTGTTCAGTATATATGTAACAAAACACTTGCCATCTCAACATTTTTTACATGTATAGTTAGGGAGGACTAAGGATGAGGCAGTTCTACTCTGTCCTAAGGCATCATTATGAGACAAAATTGACTCAACAGCAAGATTTTTTTTTTTTTTTTTTGCTTTTATTTTTAAGGTGTGCCTGAGCCAAGCCATGGCATTCCCCATTCCCTCATATACATATGAAAGCCGGAAAATGAATGAAGAAGCCTGAGAAAGAACTGATGTGTTTGAATAATAGTGTTGGTGAAGGGTATTAAATATATGATGAACTGGCAAAAATTGAACAAATCTGTCTTGGAATAAGTACTTCCAGAATGTTCCCTAGAAGCAAGGATGGTGAGACTCTATCTCAGGTACTTTCAATATGTTATTAGGAGGCAGTAGTCCCTGGAGAAGGACATCATGCTTGGTAAAGTAGAGGGTGTTGAAAAAGAGGAAAACCCTCAAAGAGATGGTTTGGTACAGTGGCTGCCACAATGGGCTCAAACATAAACAATTATGAGGATGGCACAGGAACAGGGAGAGATTTATTCTATTGTATCCAGGGTCCAACGAGTCAGAATCGACTTGATGGCACAAAACAGCAACATAATTCAATGATATTATGTTCATCAAGTTGTGCAACCATCACTACTATCCTTTTCCAAAAACTTCCATCAATCACCCTTAACAGAAGCTCAGTGTCTCCTAAACAATGACTCCTTCTTTCCTCCCCACTCCTGCCTCTAGTAACCACTAACATGCTTTGGTCTCTATAGGTTTGCCTACTCTAGATATTTCATATGAATGGGATCATGCAATATTTGTCCTTTTGTGACTGACTTACTTCACTCTATTGAGGAGGAAATGATATAAAAGAAAAAAGCATGGGTCTAAAACTGAATTCAAGTCTTTAGTAGCTATATGATCTTAATCATGCTATGCCTAAGTTTCCTCATCTGGAAAATTAAAATTATAATAGGATCTATCAAGTAGAATCAAATGTAAGGACTTACATGAAAGTGCTTTATGAGCATTTTATGAGCGCAGGACTCTGTGTGTGTGTGTGTGTGTGTGTGTGTAACGAGGAGGAAAAATTATTATATTAACAGCTGTCTTCAGAATTTCTCTTGGGTATGGCTTTTGCTGAAAAATAAGGTTAAGCGTTTGGGGAGAAAAATGAGCCTCCAAGGAACTTGGACCTAGATGGGACTGCTCTGCATACAATGAGAGGGGCATCTGTTTATTGTTCTGAAGGGGGGGAGATAGGACAGCCCTACCCCAGCCCCACCCCCACCTCCCATCTCCAGCCAGAGGAAGGAAAGGGGTTGGGTAAGAGAAGAGAGCATAGCCAGGGAGATGGCAGAACCCCTTCCTCCTCCCTAGAAAGCCCTCCACCCCCAATTCCAGTAAAATGATAGGGGTTTGCTGTGAGTGGTTTCTTATGGAAACTTCAAAAGGGATTGAGTGTTCTCTCCAGAAGGTTTGCATGGCAAAGTGCACCTAAGAACACAGGCACCAACCATGAGAAAGTGAGCTAAGTCTTGGGGAAGACTAGTGGTCTCAACTCTGTCTGCTCCTTAGAATCATCTGAGGCATTAAAACAAGTAACAATTGCAGGCCCCAGCCCAGACCAATTAAATCAGAACCTCTATGGGTGGAACTCTGAGTACTGAAATGATTTTGAAGGTCCCCAGGTGATACAACGGGCAGCCAGAGTTGAAAACCACCCCTCAGACTGCTACAGGTCAACTGTAACCAGATCTCAAGGGAGTGGCATCCCAAGCTAACTCCTGGGGTACATCAGTGTTTCAGATTGAATTATGTTTCCCCAGAAGATATATAAAAGTCTTAATCTCTGGTACCTGTAGACCTGACTTTGATTGGAAATAGCGTCTGTTATGCTAACATGGGTGGTGCATATGGTTAATGAGGAGCTCTGGTGGTGTGGTGCCTAAGGCATTTGACTGCTGACCAGAAGGCTGGTGGTTCAAACCCACCAGCCACTCCTCGGAAGGCAGACTGGGCAACCTACGTCCTTAGAGATACTTCCCCGAAAACCCAAGGAGGGGTGGCTATGAGTTGGATCTGACTCAACAGCAGTGAGTTTGGTTTTTTTGGTTACTAACCACCAGCCACTCCTTGGAAGGAAGGTTGGGCAATCTACTTCCGTAGTGATACCACCTCAGAAACCCAAGGAAGGGTCACTATGAGTCGAGTCTGACTCGATAGCACATAACAACAACAACCACCACCAAAGGTTGGCAGAGTCCACCCAGAGCTGGAAGAGAGGCCTGGTGATCCACTTCTAAAAAATCAGGTACTGAAAACCTTATGGAGCACAGTTCTACTCTGACATACATGGCATTGCCATGAGTCAGAGTCAACTCACTGGCAGTGAAAATTACTTAATAAACCTTGGTGGGTGTGGTGGTTAAGCACTCGTCTATTAACCAAAATGTGGCAGTTTGAACCCCCCAGGTAGTTTAAATTAGCATGAGGTCATAGCAGAGTTGAGTGAGTTCTGACGAAATCTGAAGTGACACCTTACAATTACAAAAGAAGAAACACAGCAAGACAGAAAATGGCTGTGGAGTCACAGAGTTATGCTGCAGCTGCAAGCCAAGGAACATCTGTGGCTACCAGAAGCCAGGAGAGACAAGGAAGGATCTTCCTCTAGAGCCTTCAGAGAAAGCATAGCCCTGCCAACACCCTGAATTTAGACTCCTCACCTCCAGAACCGTGAGACAATAACTTTTTTGCTGTTTAAAGCAACCCAGTTTTCAGTATTTTGTTACGGCAGCCCTAGGAAAATAGTGCTCTCGGTTATGACCATGGGCCTGGCATCATTAAGAACTTCCTGGGTGATCTCAGGGAGATGGCCTTGACCAACTGGAAATGAATTAAGCTGTGTGTGTTTAGAACCTGACAGGGTGGGAGTTGAGAGCCCTGATATCTCCCTACCAGAACCTGGTGCACACCTCTCTCCTCATTTAAACTGGTTGGCCACTTGCCTGGGCACCCACTATGCTTTCCAGTCTGAGGAAAGACTTTTTTTCAGTAAAGCAGGTGCTTACACTATTATAAGCTGGGTGAGAGGAGCTTGGGAACCAGAGAAAAAAATTCTCGTTAGTGTATTAGTATAAGCAGCACAGCATGGCAGGCACAGAGGTCTCCAGGGAGAGATTTCTCCCTTGATTAAGATTCAACTGCAGTGGAATATCAGAAATCTTATACGTCATGTATGCGTAAGAAAAAAAAAAGTGCTAAAATTCTCAAACATCTCAAATATGCTTCTCTCCTCCCTTTTTTGACTGCAAACAGCATTTGTGGTACTGTGACCTTCAAGATTACCTCAGGAATAATGAGCCCCAGGCACTTCTTCAGCTCCATTAGTGACTGTGAGCTTCAACTCTCTTTCCCCAGCATACAAACAGGCTGCCTCTGAGGGCCAGGCATGAACTCGGGCTTTCTGACTGAACAGTGCTATTCAAACCTTGGACAATGAAGGTGCAAATACGAAGCTCAGGTATCATTACCCAGTGGATGCAGCTGTGATAGGGTATAATGGTATGGCGATGCAGAGTGGCTGGGCTCTGAGTCACAGCTTTTGGAAGCTCCATTTAATAGGATGTCAGCTGGTTGTTGGAGTTGGGAGGGGCAGGAATGCTTCGGAATGAGGACATTGGGCACAGTGCTTTAGCTAATGTTACTGGTGGATACATGCCTACAGGTGGGCCATTTACAGAAGTTCAATCCCATTGGACTTTCTGAGTTTTAGTCAAACCTTAAATAATTTGATTACTTGGGGGTGTAAGATTTATAATTAACCAAACTTATTCCAGAGTTGCTGGGTGGTGCATGTAAACACAGTCAGCTGCTAACTGAAAGGTTGGAGGTTGGAGTCCACCCAGAGGTACTTCAGAAGATTGCCTGACAGTCTGCACCTGAAAAGTCAGGCACTGAAACTTATAAAGGGCACAGTTCTCCTCTGACATGTGGAATTGCCAGGAGTCAGAGTTGACTTGATGGTTGCTGGTAAAATATATTTCACGGGGGCAGTAGTTGTTCAGTGGTAGAATTCTTGCATTCCATATAGGAGGCCCAGGCTGGATTCCAGCCAGTGTGTCTGTCTGTCAGTGTAGGCTTGTATGTTGCTATGATGCTGAATAGGTTTCAGTGGAGCTTCCAGGCTAACATAGACTAGTAGATCTCCAAGTCCACCCAGACTAAGCTCTACTTCCAAAACTCAGACATAAAAACCATACGGTGCATAACCAATCATATGGATGGTGCGGGACAGTGCAGCATCTCATTTCATTGTGCATGGGGTCTCCATGAGTCAGGGGCTGATTCACCAGCAGCTAACAACAGCAACAAATTTATTCTGCACAATTGAGGATGAACTAGAAACTCATCCCATTTTACTTCAACTTTTACAGAATTTCTGTTTTATTTTTCTAGTCTAAGAATTAGAGTAGAATTCAGTCAACTATTTCTGAGTCTTTTGAGACACAGGGAAGACAGCTCATTTTTCCTCCATTGATTTATTCAAACGTTTTTGGAGTTTCCACTGTAATTCAAACATCATGGAAGGTGCTGAGATATTGCTGCCATGGGTACATTTATGGATGTAGGTAACAGCAACTGGGTCCAAATCCCTCAAATTCCATGAGTCATACCCTGTATATGACTCCATCCTCAAATCTCTAACGTGAATGTCTACACAAATATTACCCACATGTGCAGGGTACAGAGCACAAGGTTCTGATTCAGAGGCCCCGGGTTCATATCCCCGCTCTACCACTCACCAATGGTGCTACCTTGACAGGGCCACTTTACCTCCCGAGTCTTCTTCCTCATCTGTAAATTGAAATCATAACACCTACCCTACAGGATGTGGTATATACAGGAATAAATCGGTAACAAACTGTTGGCATAGTGGGTAAGCATCTAGCTGCTGACCAGAAGGTTGGTGGTTCAAACCCACCAGCTGCTCCATGAGAGGAAGATGAGGAAATCTACTTCTGTAAAGATTTACAGTCTTGGAAACTTAATGGGGGTCACTATGACTCAGAATTGACTCTATGGCAATGGGTTTGGTTTTAGTTTGGAACCACAAAAGTACCTGGCATGGTGCCTGCCAAAAAGTTCTAAATTAATATTTGTTTAAAATGAATAGTTGAACTGTTCTCTTAAAATCTAAGAAAAGCAAAAATGAAACAAGATTCCACTCACTGCACCCCAGACACCTCAAATTCCAAGCCAGTTGGTTATAAGCTGATTAATTTTTATTTCATAGGTGAATGATGCCCCTAATCAGTTGTCTGGGGCTATGAGGGAGGAGAGTAGCACAGATAATAGAAATCCAGAAATTTCAGTTATTACTGCCATTTGCCCAATGCCTTAATCATCTGCTTGTGGTTTCTCTTCCGTTCTTTACTTTGGTCCTATCTCAACTGAAGAAGTTACTCAATAAACAGTAAAATATTCTAGAGGCTGAGTAGAAACAAAGGAAGATCAGCTGGGGAGACAGCTTTAGTATAAGGTAGCTCATCACTCAAATGCTATAAAGAAATTGCTTCTACATATAAGGGAGCTGTATTCCCTGAGAGATCCCTAAATGGTATTACAGAGTTACCTAATTGATTCCTTCATTCATCAATTCAGAAACACTGAGTACGTGCAAATTAAGTGCCAGCCCAGACAGGACGCCAGGTGCAGTGAGAAGCAGAGATGAAAATGAGGGACACACCTGGCTCTCTGCCGCACCCAGTCTGAGGAGTCCAGGCCTACCTGATTAAATGTAACATATGCTCTGCCAGTGGCCTGTTCACAGTGCAGTGGGACTGCATAAGAAAGTGCAATAAATCAATTCTGTCTAGGGGAATGTGAAAAGGCTTCAGAGAGAGGACATAACAGAGGTAGGCCATGAGAATGAGAAACAGAGGTCACCAAGCACAGAATGGCAGAATAGCCTTATAAATCAAGGAAACAGCTTACACAAAAGCAAAAAAGTATAATTACAAACAAACAAAAAACCAGTTGCCATGGAGTCGATTCTGACTCATGAGGACCCCATGTGTATCTCAGTAGAACTGCACTCCATAGGGTTTTCAATGGCTGATTTTTCAGAAGTAGATTGCCAAGACTTCCTTCTGAGGTACCTCTGGTTAGTTTGAACCAGTAGCCTTTCAGTTAACAGCAAGTATGTTAAACATTTGCATGACCCAGTGACTCCAGAAGTAGCCCCTGGTACTCTCCAGGAGAGGTGCTTAGTCCCATAAGAATCAGCAGGAGATTGAAGTTAGGAAATTCTTATCTCTTTTGAGAGATAATAATAGTGAGATTTATAATATATAAAAATTATAGTATTTTGCCACTATGAAATTCTATAAATTACTAAGTCACCAGGTTGAGATAAACTGAGTCTTTTGGCCCCAGGATGATGGGAGCTAATTTTTCCACACATACCTTTGGACAACTGTTGGCTATCAAATGTGCTATTCACTTGACAAGTCCATAGGGTTGCTACCTCTTTTCTAACCTGCTTGTTGTATGTTCTTTGTTTCAGCTATCAAGTAGATATACTAAAGTGTTAGAGCTCCACAGGAACTAGGATAGTTGCTGTCACACATACAACATCTATATCTGTTGCCAAGGCAATGGCTAATATAGGCAGTCCCCAGGTTACGAACAAGATCCGTTCCTAAGTGTGTCTTTAAATTGAATTTGTAGATAAGTTGGAACAGGTGTATATGGTTCTTATTTAGCCTTGAGCTCTGGTGGCGTAGTGCCTGAGGCATTTGACTGCTAATCAGAAGGCTGGTGGTTCAAACCCACCAGCACTCCTCGGAAGGAAGACTGGGCAATCTACTTACATAGAGATACCGCCTCAGAAACCCAAGGAGGGGCTGCTATGAGTTGGATCCGACTCGATGCAGGGAGTTTTTGAGTGAGAGTTAGTACAAAAAAGGAGCTTTGGTGGTGCTGTGGTTAAAGCTTTGAGCTGTACCAGCTGCTCCATGGGAGAAAAATGAGGCAGTCTGCTTTGTAAATATTTACAGCCTTGGAAACCCTATGGAGCAGTTCTGTGCTGCCCTATAGGGTTGCAATGAGTCAGAATCAACTTGACAGCAGTGGGATGGGGTTAGTGCAAGAAAGGGTTTGAAGCCTTTTCATGATTTAAAACCTGCATGTACAGCAAGTAAGGTGATTGTGATGGAGAATTTGTTGGGAGTAGGGGTGTGTTCAGTCATTTCAAAATGAGGGCAAATTTACATAATATTAAAGGGTAAGTATGAGTTGTCTATAAGTCTGATATTCCTAACTGGAGGGTTTATTTTAACATCAATTACAATTGGGCCCATTGAGGCAGGACATTTGAGTGGTACACTGGAGAGTTATATAAGCTGATGAAAAGGAAGACATGTGGTGTGTGTGTGTCTTTGTGTGTGTGTGTCCTATGTGCATGTGTATGTTCAAAAACAGGTATGTATGCTTGGGTGTAAGTATGTATGTTTGCATGTGTATATGTGTGTGCATGCATATTTGGGTTTATATATTTACAGCCTTGGAATGTATGTGTCTATGTTTGTGAATATGCATGTGTATATTTGGGTACATTTCTGTATGGTTTTGTGTACAGTACATCTGTGTGTATCTATGTTGTGTGCATGCACATACTTGCTTGCAAGTATGTATATGTTTGGGTATGCTTCATTTGTGTGTATGTGTGTTTCTGACACTCTGGCTAGATTTTTATAAGGTATATGAGGTACAATTTATATCCCTGTCAATAGCCAACAACATGCCAGGAAATATACCTGATGAAACCAAAAACCTGTGACCACTGAGGTCTTAATCTGTGAAGGAAATTACAGTTTCAGAGTGTGTGATTTCTCTACTTGCTGTCAAGAACCTGAGTACTGTGCAGCGCAGAAGTCTGAAGATGACCTTTTCCTGGAAGAGGTGAGAGTGAAGAAGCCTATTATGGAGCATAAGCCAATTTACTTTGTACAAATAAGTGGCAATTTTCTTCCTTAAATACATAAGATTGGAAAGGAAATGCCTATAAACAGAAAGATGCTCTCCTATGACAAATTTCCCCTTGTTTGTGGGAAGGACAGGATAGTGATCCACAGTGGAGCTTATGAGAAGATGTCAGAGGAAACAAGGATGAGTTTTCTGGTGAAATTCACCTTGAAAAATATTTCTAAAACTGATTTGTGGTCAGGAAGTAAGAGAGGGTGGCATGCAGGTAACTATCTCTTAAAAGCATTCTAGTGAAGAAGAAATACCCCTCCCTGCTTTAATCTGTTACTCTCTTTTAAGAAATACATGGGCGTTTGCATCTAGCTCTGGTAGTGTAGTGCCTAAGGCACATGACTGCTAACCCAATGGCTGGTGGTTCAAACTCACCAGCCGCTCCTCAGAAGGAAGGTTGGGCAATCTACTTCAGTAGTGATACTGCCTTGGAAACCCAAGGAGGGGTTGCTTTGAGTCGGGGACGACTCGATGGCACATAACAACAATGACAACATGGGCATTTTCAGACTGAAAGAAACTGAAAGTCACAGACAGATCACATTTACGGCAACATTTACTAACAGAAATTGGAAAGTTATTGGTATATAACAATCTCTACTCCAAGCAGGGTTTCCTAAGTGGAGAAGGCTCATCTCCCCAAGAGTTGGTGAACTTCATGACACCATGTGCAAAATGTTGCGTATGTTTTTCTAGGGAAAGGGTTCCAGAATTCAATTAGATGTTCAAAGGGGATCTTTGATACAAAACAGGTCAAGGCCTTGGTAGGGGTGAGATCAAAGGGTAGATAAGGTTGGATAGGTATTTCATTGAAGGAAGGGTTCCAAGGGAATTAAGATTCAAAAAAGTTAGCTTATCATTTTAGGGGCAGAGTTTGTAAATTCTGAGTGGTCTAACAGATAGATCTTAACCTATAATACGTAATATATGGATGCATGTATATATTTATATGCATGTATTAAAACAGCATCTTTGTATTCAGATTAATTCCTCCAGTAAATGAATATATATGAATGCATTAATTCATTGACTGCATTGAATAAATTTTCAAATGAATGCACTGGTGACAAGTGTTCTAAAAACTACAAAATACTTGTTTCCAAAATTGTCTCATATAGAAGGTCGAGAGAAGGGCTAGCACTCATTAAGAAACATGGACCAGGAGGGAGAAAAGGAGATTAACCAATCAGAAGTCATCATGGGTGGAGGAGCTTGAGTTCCTCCAATGCTCTACTCATCTTCCTCAAAGATCTTGCAATTATTTGGACAGTTTTCCCCCACCCCAGCCTGACCCTATCACATTTGATTTTGTTCAGAACTCCATTGTGCAGTCAGGTGTGGTGTTCCACCATCAGAACTAGAAGAAAAGAAATCTTAATCTGATTGCAGCTGTCACTGACCTGCCATTAGTTAATGAATGAATGAATTAAGCAATACTTCCCCACTATGACATCTGAAGAGCTTTTATTTTCAGGGTGATTGCCAATCTCCACACTACAAAATATATAATAGCTATTAAATAAGGATTTACTACATATATGAGAGAAAGAGAGAAGGAAGGAAGAGGGAGGGTGGGAGAGAAGTAAGAGGAAAGAAAGGGAGAGAGGAAGGAAGGGAGAGATAGAGGCAGGGACAGAAGAGGGAAGGATGAAGGGAAGTATGCAGGAAGAAAGGGAGAGGGGAGGGAGAGATTCTAGGATTGCCCTTAAGAAGGCTTGGGGCCCTGTGCTATCAGCCACTTATTCTTGCAGATCTTCATCTTCGAACTAGGAGATCTGTAGGAGAACTGTCCGGTTCTTTCCAGCCCTAAGATTGTGTGACTCTATGACTGGGAGCTGAAGCACTGTAAGTAATTATAAGAGTCTTTTAGGAGCTCTGGTAGCATAGTGCCTAAGGCACTTGACTGCTAACCAGAAGGCTGGTGGTTCAAACCCACCAGGCACTCCTCGGAAGGAAGGTTGGGCAATCCTACTTCTGTAGTGATACTGCCTCGGAAACCCAAGGAGGGGTCGCTATGAGTCGGGGCCAACTCGACAGCACATAACAACAACAAGAGTCTTTTATTCAGCCAGATATGGCATCTTTATGTAAGAGTTACATTCAAGGGTTTTGCAGTAGTGATAGCTACTCCCTGAGTTTAAATCCCAGCTCTATCAAGGACTCGCTGTGTATGACTTCTGGCAAGCTACAAGTCCTCCTCCTGAACCTCCCTAGCTGAAAAATGCAGTAATGATAGCATTAGTAGGTTAAGAATCAGATGTTAACCACGTTTTCTGCAGAGGAGGTGAAACTGACCCTGAGAGAATAACGGCCTCTTCTAGTACCTAGGCATGCCGAAGGTGGATGTCCTGACCTCCCGACCCCCAGCCTGGGCTGGAGTTTTATTTCTCCAGACCACACTGACACCACCTCGCTAGTGGTAAAACCCTACACTCACTTCTCATTTACAGGTATGCTCCATAAATGAACTTTTCACACTGAAGTGTTAGAATGTGAAATTGTTCATATTGAAATACAATTATAGTTGTATTTCTATGCAGTGGGAACAATGTTAGGAAAAAGGTCAACCCTGGTAAATGAGCCTGCTCAGCCCTGCCCTCTACCTTCTGCAGTGCACAAATGTTCTAGCCGTCAGGTGGCTCTCAGACTTACTTTAGACTCTAGTGTTTGACTTCTTGTGTATGCCACCTAAGACCACTTTAAATCCCCCAGTAATGTTTGCACCATGGTGGGAACACCACCATCAGGTTAGCCCCACTCACAGGGATACTGAACCACACGTAGTTACCTAGTTATGCTGTGCTCTTTCCCACCTTCATATCTTTCATACTTGCTACCTCTATTTAGAATGTCTTTTCCCCTTGCTCTTCACTTGGATTTTGCAAAATGGCCTTTAAACCAGTTCTAGAATAGTTTTTGAGATTACTCCACATGTCTACTCTGTGGTGTGGGTTAGAGACCCCCTTTTTGCAATGCTATAGTCTTTATCTGTATAGCTTTGGCTATCATCTAGCTTTTATTAAGTGCCGGTCACTGGATTAGGTGGTTTTTTTATTATTATCCTAAATAATGTTCATTATAGTTCTATGAAGATGATAAGAGGAAACTCAAGTAAGGCAGTGTGAGTAACTTGCCCAAGGACACTCACCCACTGCCACTGCCACTGCCACTGAGTTGATTCTGACTCATAGCCACCATATAGTACAGAGTAGAACTGCTACATATGGTTTCCAAAGCTGTAAATCCTTCTGGAAGCAGACATTTTCATCTTTCTCACGTGGAGCAGCTGGTTGGTTCAAACCACTGGCCTACTAGTTGGTAGCCAAATGCCTTAATCACTGCACCATTAGAGTTCCTGTTCAATGACACAGAACTTGCATATGTCAGAGTCAGAATTTGAACCATAGAGTAAATTGGGGCTTCTTTATTTGTGGGTTTCCCCTACTAGATCAGAGATGATATCCTTTACATCTGTATCCCCCAGGAAAAATGGTGCTTGGTGGGTACTGAATTACTGTGTCATGAATGAATGTCCAAAGTGGTGTGGATTAAGAGGAAGGTGATTCTTCTTGTTACCTAGTATCTAGAATATACCACAAATGGGATGGCTTGAAGAAACAGGAATTTATTCTCTTATAGTTTGGAGACTTTAAGACTGAATTCAAAGTGCCAGGATCTAGGGGCTGGGTGAAAGCTCCTCAACCTTGGGCTTCAGCTCTGCCTATTGCTCCTGGCCCACTGAAGCTAGAGGTATCTCTTCACTCAGGCAGCTACTGGCTGCTGAGGCTAACAAGCCCAAGGTTGACAAGCAGTAAGACATAGTCCTGATATTACCAAACAACACGGCAGGCCATTGATTCAAGTCCATTGAAAGTTTCAAGATTGGCAGAGCGTGGCAGGCTGCTGAACAATGACACAGCTACATGCAGGGTTCAAGCGTGCCATAAGCTAGAGACCAGTCCTAAATTTGCTTCTTATATATGGGAAGCAGACCACATCCCTAAAGCAGCTACTCAGCTGCTCCAATATCTTCCACCATGGAGTTAATTACCAATCTTACCATGGGGAATAACTACATCCAGCTGCCCAGTCCCTCAACCAGGCCTAGCCAAGTTGACACACAAACTTAACCACCACAGTGATCAAAGAGGATCGACTGCAAATTGTAGATCCTGTCCATGTAAGCTGTGCAGCAGCATGGATTCAGTTACTCACCTGGGGTTCTTGTTGTCAGCTGCCCTTGAATTGGACTGTTATTCATGGCAACCCCATGCAGACCACAAGCAAACACTGCCTGGTCCTGTGCCATCTCTATAATTGGTTGTGGACTGGATATGGATTGGATCATTGTGATGATCCACAGGGCTTTCACTGGCTGAATCTTGGAAGTAGATCACCAGGCCTTTTTTCCTAATCTGTCTTAGTCTGAAATCTCTGCTGAAGCCTGTTCATCATAGCAATACACAAACCTCCACTGATAGATGGGTGGTGGCTATCTATGTGTTAGATGCATTGGCTTGGAATCAAACCTGGGTTTCCTGCATGGACCAGTGTAGGTGAGTCACCTACACTGACGTGAGGATGGAGGAAAAATTAGCTGGGAGAGTGAGGCCACTCATTTGAGGTTGGGAGGGTAAAGGAATGGAGCTTTGGTTTTGGTAAGATGAGGACCCTGCAGGGGAGTCATTAGCAAAGGAGAATACACTTTTGAGAATTAAGTGTCTTAGATTCTTGTTCAGGAGACTCCTTGATGGATCTGCTTTTGTCAAGCTGTGATCCACAGTTTGTTCTAGCAACTGCATCCTTGTGTAGGGCTGTATGACCAGCCCCCCCAACACTGTTGGGGCCTCAGGAAAGATGGCAAAAGAGTTATTAAGGCCTTAAAATAAAGGCCATTTTCATGTTTTTTTTTTTTTTTCCCCCAGTGACCTCCTGAGGCAGCAGACTCCACAGGTTTAGTCCAGTACTTCACAAAGAGGTATTTTATGCCCTTAGCCTTATAAATCAATTTTAATTGTAACAACAAAAACATAAGCAACAAAATGGAGCCAATCGGGCAGGGGCCCTTTTCTGCACTCTCTAACTAGCTCAAATTAAATCATGAATTGTATTTTGGGGTCTGAGTTTTGTCATGCAAACGAAGAAAAACAACTTGCTTTCCAATTTCCACATGCAAATATAGAGTGAATTGTTGAGACAGAGAATATATTTTGCCATCTCAGTGCTTCTAGAAAAGATAAGGGGCTCTTGCAGAAAGTTCCATAATTTGTCAGCTGGCAGCTTATTAAATACCCAAAACAAATGTTTATATGGCATTAGAGGGACAATGTCAAGGTCGGAAGGTTCCAAAATGGACCCGTTCTGCTCTTTTTCATAACTGTTCGCAAAATCTCTTGTTCTTTTTTCTACCCCCAAAACAAATGCAACTGTTGTTTTCAGCTGCCTTAGGATAAAAACTGGGAAGGAGCCAGCCTTAGTATGCAGGCCTCTAATAATAAACCCAAATCCGTGGCTAGTTGCTCCTCAGTCATGAGCAGCCCTACAATAACAGCCTCACAACACTGAGCCTCTGGCTTCAGTAGAACTTTCATGAAGATGTGGTGGAGGAGAAGAAGTCAGCTCAATCTTGAAAACAGCCCTTACTCACATGTCCTAGGAGTAAGTGATTAGGCAGCAGGCTGAAGAGAAAACAGAGTAGCCTCTTGGCTCAAGAAGGGGAACTATAAAGCCACGATGTCATTGTTGTTGCTAGTTGCTGCTGAGTTCATTTTGACTAATGGAGCTCCCATGTGTTACAAAGTAGAATTGTTCCACAGGGTTTCCTTGGCTGTAATCCTAATGGAAGCAGATCTCCAGGCCTCTTATCAAGTAGGACCATAATTCAATCTAATAACCATTTATTTAGGTATATACCAAGTGTAGTGCATATCAGATGCCACAGAAGACAGACAAGTAAGGCAATAACCACCTCCAAAAAGGTTGTTATAATCCAGTGGGCAGATGGGTGAGACAGATACTTAAGTAACTGCCAGGTTACTTCTACAGTACCAGGTAGAATAATAAGGGTTATAAAGCCACTGCCAGCAAGTTGATTATGACTCATAGTGACCATATAGGCCAGAGTAGAACTGTCCCATAGGGTTTCAAGGCCATACACCTTTAAAGAAGCAGACCACCTCATCTTTCTCCTACAGAGCAGTGGGTGGATTTGAACAGCTGACTTTTTGGTTAGCAACTAAATGCCTTAGCCACTGCACCACCAGAGCTCCTTAATAAGGTTATCAGTGCTATGCAAATTCAAAAGAGAGGCAACAAAGAAAAATTAAATTGTCTCATCTCATCTTTAGAGATTTGAAATATTTGTTCACTAACCAATTAATAATTTCGTTCAATCACTCATGCTTACTTTGGACATGTCATTATGAAAGACCAATCACTAGAAAAGGACACATGTCATTATGAAAGACCAATCACTAGAAAAGGACACTATGTTTGGTAAAGTAGAGTCAGTCAGTGAAAATTAGAGAAACTCTCAATGAGACAGACTGACACAAGTGCCACACCACTGGACTCTAACATACCGGTGAAGTTGCCTAGAACCAGGTAACATTTCATTCTGTTATACTTAAGGTTGCCTTGAGTGGGAGCTGACTTGATAGCAAATAACAACAACATGCTAACTGGAGAGGTTAGATGCTCATCAGAGGTCTCTAGCTATTTAGAGGTCGAGGACAAAAAACCTGGGGTCCTGCCCAGTACAAACTTTTGTTGTCATCCCTTCTCAAAGCATTAAGTGATCAGCTATAGCAGTAAAGAGACAAGACACCCCTGAGACCGCCTCCCACATCTCATCACATATCTCTTCCTTACCCATCCTCAGAGTCCTTTCTTATTTCTTGAGATGATCTGAATTTTGGCATAGAAGCTGGCTTTTCTCCTGGAGCTTGAGGGCCTAGGTGTGAGACATCTTTCTGTAAGGACATGTAGGTTGTCTGTTTGCTTCATAGCTACAAAATAGATTTCTGTCATTCTTAATCATGGTCCCATTTCACCTGGGCAGGGCAGTAGTGTGGTGAGTCACAAACCATACAGGGCATGGAGGTGATGGTGAGAACAGACTATGGGGAGAGTGAACTGTCAGCCTCTGCTCACAGTGGACTAAAAGCATGTAATTCAAAACTTCTGCAAGCTCGGGAAGTTATCATTTGAAAGTTGTTGCTCTAGAGTGCCTTGACAGTCCAACAATACAAAATAAATTTTCTATTCATGCCTCTCCAGCAAGCAAGAGTTCCATGAATATGCAGCAACAGCGGAAAATAGAGATAAGTTCCTTGTTATGTTGTCGAAACTTACAGCTGCTCTGCACGGCCCTGATTACCATATACGTATTAGCCTTCTGCAGGCATGCGAGCAGTTGCTGGGAGTCCTTACTTCTGGACAGTGCTTTAAAAATATATTTTGCAAACCTTTGAGTCCTTATGGATCCCTCTAGAATCTCTGATTTCCACTTGTTTCCAAGCTCTAACATGTCTTCTCTCACTAGGTTAACTAGCTTGCAAACATCCCATAAATGTGAGTATGGAACCACAAGGGAAACTGATGAACCCTGGGATCTTCTCCATGCTCAGGCCTTACACCTGGGCACAGTCAGAATTTCAGAGGCTAGGTAAGCCAGACACATTTGTGTTGAGGTGGGAAGTGTATCCCAAGGAAAAGACTCAGTAATGATGCATAAAATGGACATCTGTTTGGAGGAGTAACCAGAAGAGATGAAGACTTCATGGGCTACTGAGTCTGAAACACCAAATTAATCAGGGAGGTCGAGCAAGGGAGAGCAGGCCTGGCTACAACCCTGGGAGCAAAGTGAAGGGAGTTCCTTGATGGCTGTTCTGGACCTCATTTTAAGCTTCCCAGTCTCTCACTCTCACCCTGATAGCTGCAGAATGTGCACACACTGGAACGTATGTAGGGAGGAGGCAACATAGTAATGAGCCATGCGTCCTGCTCGACAAACCCCATCTGCTCCTTCCACTGGCCACCCAGGCTTGGCCTGCTCAGGCTGCACCCCGTGCTGGGGCTTAACAAGAGTGTTTATTTATTTTTACAGTGCAGTAAAAAATATATATGATACAACATTTGTCAACTCAACATTTTTCATATGTAGAATTCAGTGACATTGATTGCAATTAATCACGTTGTGCAATAATCACTCATGTCCATTGCCAAATTTTGCATCACCATTAACTCAAGGCTTCCTAAACAATGACTCCCTCTTTCTTCCTCCTTTCTGCTTCTGATAGCCACTAATACATTTTGGTTTCTTATATTTGGTCTCTCTAAATTTGGGTCACGTTTATATGTACACCAACCACCAAAGCCAAAGATGAAGAAATTGAACACTTTTTCCAACTTCTGCAGTCTCAAATTGACCAAACATGCAATCAAGATGGATTGATAATTACTGGTGACTGGAATACAAATATTAGAAACAAAGAAGAAGGATCCGTAATTGGAAAATATGGCCTTGGTGATAGAAACAATGTCAGAGATTGCACAATAGAATTCTGTAAGACCAATGACTTATTCATTGGAAATAACTTTTAGCAACAACATAAACAGAGACTATACATACACTGCCAGACAGAATATACATGGACCTCACTAGATGGAATACACAGTAATCAAATCAACTACATCTACGTAAAGAGACTAGGGAGAAGCTCAACATCATCAATCAGAATAAGTCTGACTGTGGAACAGACAATCAATTGCTCATTTGCAAGTTTAAGTTGAAACTGAAGAAAATTAAAACAAGTCCATGGGAGCCAAAATACAACCTTGAATACAACCCACCCGAATTTAGAGACCATATGAAGAATGGATTTGACTAGATGAGTTGTGGGATGACATCAAGAACATCATGCATAAAGAAAGCAAAAGGTCATTAAAAAGAGCTAAGAAAGAAAAGACCAAAATGGATGTCACAAGAGATTCTGAAGCTTGCTCGTAAACAGAGAGTAGCTAAAGCAAGTGGAAGATATGATGAAGTAAAAGATCTGAACAGAAGATTTCAAAGGGCAGATCAAGAAGACAAAGTAATGTATTATAATGAAATGTACAAAGACTTGCAGTTAAACAATCAAAAGAGAATTTTGGCATTTCTCAAGCTGAAAGAACTAAAGAAAAAAATTCAGGTTCAAGTTGCAATAATGAAGGATTCTATGGGCAAAATATCAAATGATGAAGGAAGCATCAAAGAAGATTGGTGGAGAACTTTCCATAAGATGTCAGAATAGGCAGACAAGCAACACAGACCCTCTTCAACAAAGAAAAGAGAAAACAAGTGACAGAGATACAAAAGATAATCCTGGAACTCTGAGCTTTGAAAGGAAATATACAGAAGTGGATTAGGCACCAACTAGTGGAAAAAACCCGAAGGAAAACAGTGAGTATGGAGATGGTCAGACCAGTAGACTGTCAACTACTCTGTTGGGACCAATAGCCTGAATATTTTCAAGTGGTGTTGGGACCTGATAAATGACCTAAAGATCAGCCCAGGTTTCCAAGGGCTTTGGGGACGACTGTGCTGGTGGGCCTATGACTAGGAAGGGAAACAGAAAGGAGAGAGACAACTTGAGTTGTGGACTTTTGGCTGTTTGGAGGGTGCAACCATTTTGAATATTTACAAGTGATGCCCATTTTGGATAAAGTGACTGACGTCACAGCCATTTTGACTGTTTGCCAGTGGTAGCCATTTTGGATATTTAAAGTGACCGAGGGTACAGCCATTTTGAATGTTTACAAGTGGTGGCCATTTTGGATTTTAAAGTGATAGCATTCTCATTCAGATTCCAGGAACCTAAGAATAGGTTCTGTTTGTCAAGGATAGCAGGGACATATGGGAGGGTGGCAATGGAAAAGGAGACAGGTGGTGAGTGTATAAGTGCTGCCAACTAGCAAACAGAGGAGCACAGCACAGTACCCTGCTTACGTAGATAACATATGAACAAAACAAAGAAAAGGAAAATCATGGGTAAGTCACTCCAACATACAATCACCAATAACTATAAACACACAATGTCACAATGCCTAGCAGACAACAGAGCATCACAGTCCACACAAAGAAGCAAGATAAAGCAAGACAAACAAGAGAAAATGATACAGACACAAAACACATTCCTGAGGAAGATGCAGCATTGAAACTCCCTGATAAGAAATTCAAAAGAATTATATTTACTACCTTCAACAAACTGAGAGACAGAGCAAGGAAAACATTGACAAAATTGTGGAAAGCACAGAGAAAACCCTAGAACAATTTCAAAAGACAATACAAGAACAAAGTGACAAAATAAATGAAAAATTAGGAATAATACAAAATCTACAGATGGAAATACAGAAGATTAATACTAAAATTACAGAAATAGGTAACATATTGAATGGGCAAACAAGTAGAATTGAATCAATGCAAGACAGAATTAGTGAGATTGAAGGCAAATACCTCAATACTTCTTTGGAATGGGATCAATCGGAGAAAAGATGAAAACAAAATTAAGAAAGCCTAAGATTCACATGGTATACAATCAAAAGAAATAACCTACATGTAATTGGAATTCCAGAACAGAAGAGACAAATAAAACTACAGAAAAAATTGTTGAAGATTTGTTGGAAGAGAATTTCCCTGGTATGAAGAAAGAAGAGAATATATTCACTCAAGAATTCCAATGAATCCCAAACAGGACAAACCTCAAAAGAAAATCATCAAGACATGTCATCATCAAACTCACCAAAACCAAAGACAAAGAAAGAATCCTGAAAGCAGCATGGGAAAAACAAAAAGTTACCTATAAAGGGCAACCAATAAGACTAAGCTCAGATTTCTCTACAGAAATCATGCAAGTGAGAAGACAATGGGGTGGTATATATAAATTCTGAAAAAGAAAAATCTCCAACCAAGAATTATGTACCCAGCAAAATTGTCCCTCAAATATGATGGTGAAATTAGGACATTTCCAGATAATCAGAAATTAAGGGAATTTGTTAAAACCAGACCAACCTTACAAGAGATGCTAAAGGGAGTCCTTTGGACAGAAAACTAACAACAGCAAACAACAACCAACCATTAACACACATGATGACATAACCCAGAAACCTACCCAGTTACAGAAGTATCCAAAGTAAATAAGTCTACAAGACTGTAAACAGGGAACCAGAGACATCAATTGACAAATGAAAACAACTACAAATCAAAAAGAGGGAAAAAATTGTGTAGTTACGGAACTTCTTCATGGTAGGGAAGTCAAGACAATTGCAAAATAGAACAGACTGTTCTAATCTTGGGAAGAAAATTAGAAGTCACAGGGTAACCTCAAAGAAAAATTATAAATCTTCACATCAAAATAAAAAAGAGGACCAGCATAAATATTTAGCAAATATTAAAACAACAGCAATGAAGGAAGTGATAAAATGATTCATAAACTAAAGAAGCTCAGCACAAAAAATTACATGGAATAAAAAAATCAACACCAGGAAAAAGCACATAATAAAATGACAGCAACAAATTCATACTTGTCCATAATTACATATCTGACAAGGGACTTATCTCTAAAATTTATAGAAAACTCCAACACCTCAACAACAAAAAGAATAACAATCCAATTAAAAAATGAGCAGAAGACATGAATAGACACATCAAAGAGGATATTCAGGCGGCCAGCAAATAATGAAGAAATGCTCATGATCATTAGCCATTAGAGAGATCCAAATCAAAACAACAATGAGATACCATCTCACCCCACCACTAATGGCAACGTTCAACAAGACAGAAAATAACAAATGCTGGCAACAATGCAGAGAGATTGGGACTCTCGTACACTGCTGGTGGGACTGTAAAATGATACAATCACTATAGAAAACAGTATAGCAATTCCTTAAAAAGCTGGAATGAGAAACATCATTTGACCCAGCAATGCCATTACTAGGTAGATATGCTAAAGAAGTGAAAGCCAGGACAAGAATAGACATATGTACACCCAAGTTCATCACAGCACTATTTACAATAGCAAAAATATGGAAACAAGGTACGTGCCCATCAGCAGAAGAATGGATAACCAAACTATGGTACGTACACACAATGGAATACTATGCAATGCTAAAGAATAATGTAGAATCTGGAAAATACCACATAAGATGGATGAACTTGGAGGACATTATGTTGAGTCAAATAAGTCAATCACAGAAGGACAATATAGTATTAGTTCATTATTGTAAAAAGTCAAGGAAAGGTTTATATATGGAAGGAAACTTTGTTGGTTACCAGGGGTGGGAGGGGAGGGGAGGGAACACTGAAAAAAAAAAAAATGCATTGACCCATGTCACTTTAGTTTTTTGTATTTCACTGTATATAAATTATATTTCAATAAAATGCATTAAAAAAAGAAGAAGAAGATGGGTGGAATACATAGAATCACTATACCAAAAATAATTGGTTGACATCCAACCATTTCAGGAGGTAGCATATGATCAAGAACTGATGGTATTGAAGGAAGAAGTCCAGCTCCACTGAAGCAATTGGTGAAAAATAAGGCTCCAAGAATTGACAGAATATTCAATGAGATGTTTCAACAAATGGATGGAATGCTGGAAGTGCCTACTTAGTTACACCAAGAAATTTAGAAGACAGCTACCTGGGCAACTGACTGGAAGAGATCTGTATTTGTGCCCAATGCAAAGAAAAGTGATCCAGCAGAATGTGTAAATTATTGAACAATAGCATTAATATCAAACCCACCAGCCACTCCTTGGAGGGAAGATTGGGCAATCTACTTCTGTAGTGATATATCACCTTGGAAACCCAAGGAGGGGTCCATATGAGTCGGATCTGACTCAATGGCAGTGAGTTAGCATTAATATAACATGACAGTAAAATTATGCTAAAAATAATTCAAAACTGGTTTCAGCAATTTATTGAGAGGGGAAGGAAAACAACAACAAAAAAGCCCACTGTGATCAAGTAGATTCCAACTCGTAGCAACCTTCATTGGGTTTCCAAGGCTGTAAATCTTTGTGGAAACAGATTGCCTCATCTTCCTCCCATGGAGCAGCTGGTGGGTTTGAGCCACTGACCTTCTGGTTAACACCCAAATGTTTTACCCACTATGCCACCAACTGTCAGAAATTCAAGCTAGATTCAGAAGAGGATATGAAATAAGAGATACTATTGATGATGCCAGATGCATTTTGGCTGAAAGCAAAGAATATAAGAAAGATGTTTACCTATGTTTTATTACTATTCCAAGGCATTCCACTGTGTGGATCCTAACAAATTATGGATAACATTGAGAAGAATGGGAATTCCAGAACACTTAATTGTGTTTATGAGTAACCTGTACATAGAACAAGAGGCAGTTGTTCAAACAGAACAAAGGGGCACTGCATGGTTTAAAATGAGGAAAAAGGTATGTGTCACGGCTGTATCCTTTCACCATACTTATTCAATCTGTATGCTGAGTAAATAATCCAAGAAGCTAGACTATATGAAGACGAACGTGGCATTGGGATTGAAGGAAGACTCATTAACAACCTGTGATTTGAAGATGACACAACTTGCTTGCTGAAAGTGGAGATGACTTGATGCATTTACTGATGAAGATCAAATAAAACAAAAATATAGAAAGAAAACAAAAATCCTCACAATTGCACCAATAAGCAACATCATGATGAATGGAGAAAAGACTGAAGTTGTCAAGGATTTCATTTACTTGGATCCACAATCAACACCCATGGAAACAGCAGTTAATAAATCAAATGACTTACTGAATTGGGTAAGTCTGCTTCAAAAGACCTCTTTAAAGTGTTAAAAAGCCAAGATGTCACTTTGAAGAGAAGGTGCACCTGACACCAGCCATGGTCTTTTCAATAGCCTCATATGGATGTGATAGCTGGACAATGAATAAGGAAGACTGAAGAACTGATGAATATAAATTGTGGTGCTGGCAAAGAGTTTTGAATGTACCATCGACTGCTAGAAGAATGAACAAATCTTAGAGGAAGTACAGCCAGAATGTTCCTTAGAAGCAAGGATGGTGAGACTATGCCTCTTGTACTTTGAACATGTTATCCAGGGACCAGTCTCTGGAGAAGGAAGTATGCTTGGTAAAGTAGATGGTTAGTGAAAAAGAGGAAGACCCTCAACAAGATGGATTGACACAGTGGCTGCAGCAATGGGTTCAAGCATAGTAACGTTGTGAGGATAGTGCAAGACTAGGCAGTGTTTTGTTCTGTTGCACTTGAGGTTGGTATGAGTCAAAACCGACTCAACAGCATGTAACAACAACATCAACACACATTTGCCTATTGTTATTCCAAATTAGTGAACTCTTACCATATTTGTCCTTTTGTGGCTGACATATTTCATTCAGTATAATGTTTTCAAGGTTCATCCATGCTGTAGCATATATCAGGACTTCATTTCTCTTTATGGCTGAGTTATAGTCCATTTATGTATGTCCCATTTTGTTTATCCATTCACTGATGATGAACATTTATGTTGTTTCCACCTTATGGTTTTTGGGAATAGTGCTGCAATGAACATAGGTGTATATGTGTCTGTTTGCATCCCTGCTTTCAAGTCTCTTGGGTATACATCTACTAGTGAAGTGGCTGGGTCATATAGCAGCTGTATATTTAACATTTTGGGCAGCCAGATTGTTTTCCACAGTGGCTGTACATTCACTCCCACCAGCAATGAATGATGTTTCCAATGTCTTCATATCCTTGCCAATATATATTTATTTTTTAATCTTAGCCATCCTAGTGTGGGTAAAGTGGTATCTCATTGTGGGAGCTCTGATGGCATTTGACTGCTAACCAGGAGGCTGGTGGTTCAAACCCACCAGCCACTCCTCAGAAGGAAGACTGGAAAATCTACTCCCATAGAGATACCACCTTGGAAATCCAAGGAGGGGTTGCTGTGAGTTGGAACCAACTCAAAGGCAGTGAGTGAGTAATGGTTACTGGTGATTAATCACATGGCTCTGTAACAAAGTCATTGATTTCTGGTTGACCATCTTCTCATGTGTATATAACAGGAGAGTTCAAATGCCTGATTTCAAGCCCTTGCTGTAGCAATCTTTTAAGCATCCAGCAAGCAACTCCCAGCTTGTGGTGCACTACCAGGACCCAGTTAGCACCTGGGTGTTCACAATCACCTCTGTTCTTCTACTAGAGAAACATACTCTACTTAAAATTGCTCCTAGAACTCTCCTCCCCTTTTTCTCTAGGGAGAAATTTTGATCCAGAAATCAAGGACTTAATTATTTATTATGTGGTCCTTGACTTAGTGGTCCATCTGACTGATGGCCTGAAAACTCCAAGAGGGTATGGGACTGGATTTGGATTGCTTATAGCTCTTTGCCTAGAACATACAAAGTACCTAGTATGTAGAGAGGAGCTCTGGTAGCATAGTGCCTAAGGCACTTGACTGCTCACCAGAAGGCTGGCGGTTCAAACCCACCAGCCACTCCTCGGAAGGAAGGTTGGGCAATCCTACTTCCGTAGTGATACTGCCTCAGAAACCCAAGGAGGGGTCGCTATGAGTCGGGGCCGACTCAACAGCAAACAACAACAACAAAGAATGTAGAGAATTCTCAATAAATACTTTTTGACTGACTGGATGGATGGACAAATGAATGAGTAAATGAATAGATACTACTGTGAAATAAACAAAAATGATGCCAGCTACAGCTAAGCCTTCTTTCACAGCACTCAACATTAGCAATGAACTTCTTTAAGCCTAAAAGAAATTGACAAAATCCTAAAAACATTAATTTACAATCAAGGGACTATTTCTGAATCCAGCCTTCTTCCTTCACTCAACCTTAACATTGATACTTAGAGATGGCACTGTCACTGGTAAATATGAGAATGTTAAGGCACTTTTCAGAATTAGAGGATTTTCAAATCTATTTACACATAGACTCATTCATTGTGAAGACCAAATATATTAGATTCTGCCTGTTAAGTAAATAGCTTGTCATTTGCTACCATTGCACATGTTCTTTGTATTGAGATCACAGGAAATAGAAGGTCAAAGACTTTTATTTGCCCTGCTTTGAAACTTCAGGCACTTACGATAGTGATGTATATATAGTAGGCACTCATTAATGTTATTTTGAAGATGTAGCTGATACTGAGAATGGGCAGGATTAGGCTAAACATTTCTGGTTAGACAGACTCCTTTCTGAATTTATCAACTGTAGGACAACATTCTGGTGCCAGTCTGTCAAATTGCTATATGGGAGTGGTTTCTATGTTGCTATGATGCTGAAAGCTATGGCACAGGTATTTCAAATACTAGCAGGGCCATCCATGGTGGATGAGTTTTAGGGAAGCTTCCAGATTAAGACAAGAAGAGAGGCCTGGTCATCTATTTCCAAAAATTAGATAAAGAAAACCTTATCAACACAACAGAATATCGTCTGATATAGTGTTAGAAGCTGAGCTTCCTCGATTGGAAGGTACTGCACAATAGCTAGGGAGATCTGGTAACACAGTGGCTAAGGCACTTTACTGCTAACCAGAAGGCTGGCAGTTCAGACCCACCAGCCACTCCTCGGAAGGAAGATGGGGCAATCTACTTCCGTAGTGAAACTGCCTTGGAAACCCAAAGAGCGGTCGCTGTGAGTCGGGTCCGACTCGATGGCATATAACAACAACAACAATATAATAGCTGCAATAATAGATGCAAACATAATGATCATGAAGATGGTGCAGCACTAGGCAACATTTCATTCTGTTATAACTAAGGTTGTCATGAGTTGGAACTGACTCAACAGCAACTAACAACATGACAACACTTCTTGATGAATCCTGACTTTTCCCCACATCAGAACCATAGAGCAACTTCTGTCACTGAAATGGGATTTGCTTCTCCTTATAACTGCAAGACCTTAGGAAGTGGAAAAACCTTAACAAAAATAACTCAGCAAATCATTTGAGCTGCAAATAACTTTATACAAGGGCTGTGTCTTCAGATACCCAGGACTCCTAGAGATGAGGGCACTTTCAGTCTCGTTTTCCTTGGGATTAACAAGGCCTTGGGATTCACTTCAAAATCGTTAAAAACACGTTCATTAGTCCAAAGTACCTCTCATCACCTGTGTATGAAACAAATAAATTGGTGGAAACTCTGGTCCCTGTAGCCCCAGATTTACCTCTTCACCACATAGTCACACTGCTAAGATGATATTTTTGGTTAAAAAGTTATAAATATCCTGGACCAAAATATTACCTTGAGATTTTGCCCACCTGACTTCCACTGAAATGAGTGGAATTTTGCCCAAAGAAGGACTGGAGAATGAATTCCCTTGCTTATTTAGAACTTAATATCTTAATATTCTCAAGTAACATTAACCCTTCTCTCGTTACACTCACAAGAATGGATAATTGGCATTGAGGTCTATATACATGATGAATTTCAAGCAAAGAAGTCTCAGTTATGAGTATGTGAATAGGGCCCTTAACTCAAAACTTCTTATTCTACAAAGTGATAAAACTAAGTAAGGATAATAATAAGTTTCTTTTAGGTCACTTTCCTGCAACTGTTCTCTAAATTTAGTAGATTAACTACTGACATAGGAGGCCCTAGGTGGCACAAAACGTTAAGCTCTGGACTACTAGCTGAAATCTTGGTGGTTCAAAGTTACCCAGAGCCACCTTGGATGATAGGCTTAGTGATCTGTTTCCAAATGGTCACAGCTTGAAAACCCTATGGTCCAGTTCTATTGTGCACATATGGTGTCACCATAAATTGGAATTGACTGGATGGAAACTACCAACAACAAAGACAATAAGGTAGAAGCTTCTAAGCCTATTGAACCATTCTTTTGGCTATACAAACTTAAGCAAAAGGAAGCCTAAATCTTGTTTCACTAGTCTTATGATGTTGGCTTTACTGAAAGAACAGATAACAAGTCTCCTCACTTGTAGTTTCATTGGTCATCTCTAGGACCATAAGGTTGTCTCTCCTCACCTGTAATCCTGGGGCTGAAAGTGAGGATGACTTAAGGCACCTACTGATGAAGGTTGAAGAATACAGTCTGCAGTATGGATTACATGTCAATATCAAGAAAACAAAAATCCTCACAACTGGACCAATGAGCAGCATCACAATCAATGGAGAGAAGATTGAGGTTGTCAAGGAATTCACGTTGCTTGGTTCTA
>NW_006921765.1:5415531-5421112 GCF_000298275.1 Orycteropus afer afer | reverse complement strand
CAATGATGGGCTCAAGTATAGCAGGGATTGTGGGGCTGGTGCGGGATCAGGCAGTGTTTCGTTCTGCTGTGCATGGGGTCGCTATGAGTAGGAAACGACTCGACGGCACTTAACAACAACAACAACAGGACCATAAGGAGCAAATAGCTTTTATAAGCCCATTTCCAAGCACTTATATTTTTTCGGCCAAGTAGGGGATGTCAAGCTTCTAGCTCAGCCCAAGATGATATGGTCTAATCAAGACTCCAAGTGGAAAGGAAGGGATGAAGCTGTGGAATCAGATCTTGGTTCCGCTCCTGGTTCCAATGCTCTTTAACTATAAAACTTCAGCTACATCACTAACTTTTCTAATCCCTCCAACTTCTCTGTACCATGGAGGAAATGATAGTGCCTATTTTGTAAGATTGTTGGGGGACTTAATAGGACAATTTTTGAAACCACACAATACCTAGCAGATAATAAGTATTCAATAAATGTGAGCTATTATTGTTATTATAAGGTACCTCTTGTTCTATTTTTCCCTTTGATACAGCTCTTATCGACTCTTAATAAACAAAAGCCACATTATAATGGAGTTTTTAATTGGCTTAAGTAAAGTTCTTATGAAACTCAAAGCTGAGTTCATCCATCTACCAGAGAAGAGGAATTAGCATGTGTTTTGAATATTAATGAACAAATGACCTCCTTCCTTATTATGTATCTGTATTCAAAATGCCACAGCCAGTTCTAGTGATAATTATTGAATTTTCAACATTTTAGAAAAAAAAGCATATATAGTATGGAGATAATTGCCCCATTCAATTCTTAAGAAAGCATCAGTTTTCTATAAATATAGAATTGGTAATTATCTCTAGTGGTCCATGTTAAAATTAGAAAGTAGGTAAATAACAAACAGGAACAGTTTTTATTCATGACAGTTCAAATACATGTTAGCTCGATTACCCTACAATTGCACAGACAACAGGCAAATTGCTTTTGTTCTGTTGTTGGAAGACTTCTTTTTGAGTTTATGTTTCCTAAGATTGAGTGGGGAGCTCTGGTAGCATAGTGGCTAAGGCACTTGACTGCTAACCAGAAGGCTGGCAGTTCAAACCCACCAGCCACTCCTCGGAAGGAAGGTTGGGCAATCCTACTTCCGTAGTGATACTGCCTCGGAAACCCAAGGAGGGGTCGCTATGAGTCGGGGCCAACTCGACGGCAAATAACAACAACAACAACAAGATTGAGTGAGGAGTCTATTGTTTGACAAGCCAACAGGATTATAATGTCCATTGTATTTAGGCTGATGGCAGGTTTTCTCTCTGTGTGCTTCTAGATTCAGCACTTCAGTTTGAATTAAGTGTGTTAGAATTGCTTAGAATTTCAAATTTAGGGATCTACTGTGGAGAAAGAAAATCCTGGCTATAACTCCATTCATAATCCCTTAGGCTGAATTTTGAGATCAGACCTGAGCACATCTCTTGCAGTTGCTCTTCAATATCCTCTTTCATGATAACCTTTTTGCTGCCCCTGGGACCCCTGATTGGTGCAAATATTTAACAGCCTTGGCTGCTAACTGAAAGGTTGGAGATTCAAATCCACCCAGAGATACTTCAGAAGATGAAAGGGTTTGTCATCTACGTCTGGATAATTAGCCACTGAAAATCATATGGAGCATAGTTCTACTTAGACACACATAAGGTTGCCATGAGTCCCATCCACAGCTGGGAGGTGAGCGGCAACATTAAAAGCCAAACCCAGGGCTCTTTGCTGCAAAACCCCCTCTCCATGTTGTTACAGATGGAAGCTACTCTGAGAGCTGTGGGAGGCTCACCATAATCAATAACTGCCCAGGAAACAAACTCAGAGAAGAGAAAGAAGTGATTTATTGAAAAGGCACCTAGAAATGGCAGCAGCACAGCATTCCTTCTAATCACAGGCTCCGAACCTAGAGGAGCCATAGAGCTGTGCCTCGTTAAGCAAATGTAGACACACTGAGCACAATCAAAAGCATTTAAAGGGAACACATTACTTGATGAAAGGGAGAACCTGCTGCATTAAAAATAAGGCTAAGGTAAGGAGCACGCAATTGTAGGAGTGCAGGGGGAGAAAGGCCAAATAATAGAAAAGCCAACTATACTGAAATTAAAGAGAAAACAAACAGCTGGACCATCAATACACAGCAAAAAAGTCAAGAATATAAAATACCCCACATAAGGACAGAAGAGACAGAGGGGATAAATAGTTCATGCTGTGCTGAAGATGTTTACTTTTGTATCTGTCAGCCAAAAAGGAAGATGAGAATTTGCCTGAGTCAGACTGGGTTTCCAAGGAGGGTGGATGTAGCCTGCCAAGGGTGGTGGTGATGGTAGAGCCAGTCAATGAAAGCTAATGGTGAATTAGCTGGCATTGCAGGCCAAGAGTGGCAGGTGGCCAAGGGCTTCCAGCCTCCAGGTCTCCACTGGCAGAAGAAGCTGGGGTAGTAATGGTGTTTTTGATCTGCTCACTGGAATGACTAGAGGGAGGGACTGGCTGTACCTGGTCACTTCTCTGACCAATCAGGCCTCCACTTCATCAAGTCTCATTGAGCTTCTTTGGAAACCCAGCATTAGCAAACACCCTGCCCCACACTGAGGATGGGATGCCTTGCTTTTTCAGCCTCTAACAGGCAGCAAAATGACACTCATGAGGTGACATGCAGAGAGGAATCACACCTAATCTCAGGTCTCAAAGGGGTCCAGAGGTTCCCAAACTTGTTCAAGTCCTGACATATGGAGAAAATCAAAGTATTTTTTTTATCATACATGAAATAAACAGGTGATGGGGTTCTTATCTGGATGTGACTCTCTGGAGACCTTGGCTGCCCCTACCCTGATCAAAGGGCAGAGGGAATCATGACATTGACTTTTGGTAACCCACAGGTGAGAAGCACTGACTTGCTCACCCCCAATAGTCCAAGAATCCAGACTTGACTCCAGCCTCTGGCCTGCTTCTGCATGTCTCAGGGAGGGTTTTCTTTCTGAATGCATCTAGTGAGTGAGGCAGCACTCTGAACAAAGTGGCTTCCACAGAAAGAGAGGCTCAAAAGAGCCCACACTGATTAAGAACAGTCGCTGTGCTCTACAGAAGTGTGGATCAATCTTGATTAGAGTATTTGGAACCTTGGAGGAAGGTTGGGCTTAGCAGATAACCGCACAGTGGTTCTCTCAGGTGGGCAAGAACATCTGGCACAGATCAGTTTGGGTGGAGAGTCTTAATGTCTAGGATCAGGAATGCTGCATGGCCAGGGGAGTGGCCAGATGCATGCCAGACAAAGTGTTTTCATAGCTGGGGGTGGGGGTGAACAGGTAGGAGAGAAAAGCAGAGATTGCAGGCCAGCTCTTTGCAATTGCTTCTGATTCATCACCAAAGGCAAATGATGACTTAAAGGGTAGACAATGAAGAAGGTAAGTGTCTTTAGGGAGATGCATGTCAAAGTGCAAGAAGATCAACAGGTTTAGAGTAAGGTAGAAGGTGGCATAATCATTAAAGAATTTGGCTCCTAACCAAAAGGTTGGCAGTTCAAACCCACCCGTTGCTTTGTAGAAGAAAAATGAGGCAGTCTGCTTCTGTAAATATTTATAGCCCTGGAAATGCTATGGGGCAGTTCTACTCTGTCCTATAGGGTCACTATGAGTCGGAATCAACTTGGCAGTGGGTTTGGTTTTTTGGTTTGATCCCATTTTAACTAACTGTGTAGCTTTGGACAGTCCCCTAACCTCTGTGAGACCCAGTTTCCTCAGTTATTTATAGTAACATCTCTGTCACAGAGTTGGTGTATACATTAATACATTAAATAAATGCATGTATACAAAGCACTTAGAATACTATCAAAAAACCAAAGTTACTGCCATCAAGTCGATTCTGACTCATAATGACCCTCATTGTGTTTCGAAGGCTGTGAATCTTTATGGAAGTAGACTGCCCTAGCTTTGTTTTGTGGAGCGGGTGGTGGGTTTAAACCACTGACCTTTTGGCTGAGCTGAATGCTCAACCACTACACTGCCAGAGCTCCTTTAGAATACTATAGAATGTCAGTAAAATATTCACCATTATATTTTACTATGTGTGTTGTTTAAAACAGAAATTGATTTGAATTTGCTTGTGTGTGTATTAGACTTATCCAGAGGCTTAGAAAATATTACAGAGAAATAAATTCATGTTGATTGATAGCTATTCTCTCAAAATACACTGTCCCTCCCCCTTTGTATGGACTATATAAGCTTATTATAGTAATAAGCTTATTACATCTGCCTCAACCTGGAGCCTATGACTTGGTCTCTGTTTCCAAGATCCTGTGGGCATTTTCACAGCAATTCAACCTCCCAGATACAAGACAAGGAGTCCCTGGGTATTATCAATGGTTAAGTGCTTGACTACTAGCCAAAAGGATGATGGTTCAAACCCACCCAGAGGTGCCTTGAAAGACAGTCCTGGTAATCTGCTTCTAAAAGGTCACAGCCTTAAAAACCCTGTAGAGCACAATTCTACTCTACACACATGGGTCACTATGAGTTGTAATTAACTAGATGGCAACTAACAACAAAAAAACAATCAAGTTAAGAGACATTTATTAGACTGTTAACTCCCTAAAGGCAGGGAAAATATACCCTTCATCCTATTGAATTGACCTGGACCCAGATGGCAGGTCAGGCTGGTAAGGGCAGGGGTGGGGTGGGGAAGAAAGATGGTAGGATATGTGGTGGGAACATGTGACTATCTTTAGACAGACACTCACCAGCCCAGTGGAAGAAGGAGATAGATGGGGAGAGAAGCAGTGACCAGGAAGTTGATATAAATGGAAGGGTGCTCAGAAATATGGGGCCTGCATGCTAGGCACAGTTCCTGGGTACCACAGGTGTCCCTGGGTGGTTCAAATGGTTAAGTATTCAGCTTCTAACAGGAATGATAGGGGTTTGAGTCTAACCATAAAAAGCTCAGAAGAAAAGTCTGGTGATCTATTTCTGAACGATCAGCCACTGAAAACCCTACAGAGAGTTCTACCCTGGCATCTTTCAGTGTGTGCTGTTCTCTACCAACATGAGAGGAACTAAAGCTTTCCAACTAGAAGTCCAGCCCCACATACTACTCGAGGAAACATGCAGGCAAAGGACAAAGAAACAGGAAACAACTACCTGACATTCCCCCCACCATTCCTGTCAAGATGAAACAACATGAATATTAATTTCTCAGGCACCTCGAAGACATAATGAGGTGTAGAGGAGCAGGAGTGGGTAGGCCTATTGTATGGGAGGCTGCTCCTTCCTGCCATTTGTCACTGGCAGAATTGATAGATGGTTCAGCCTCCCAATTAGACATATCCAGCCGCCCCAATTAAGAGCCGTCAGCAGATCAGTCCCCATATCCAGCAGTTACAATGGCACATACACCTTTGGGGAGGTGGGAAACTTAGGTCAAACTTTGGAGAGCTGGCCAGGAGATGCTAGGACCCTCATGTATACTTCTCTGAGCTAAGGGTGGAGGGGCCAGTTTGGTCAAGCCCTAGGCCTGACAACAGAAATTTACCTGCAGATAACTTATCTATGCAATTTAGAGCCTTTTA
>NW_006921765.1:5400544-5412696 GCF_000298275.1 Orycteropus afer afer | reverse complement strand
ATACCATCAGCAAATAGGGATAGTTTGACTTCTTCCTTACTAATTTGGATGCCTTTGATTTCCCTTTCTTGCCTTATGGCCCTGGCTAGGACTTCCAGTAAAATGTTGAATAGAAGTGGTGATAGCGGGCATCCTTGTCTGGTTAATTTAGAGCCTTTTGCCAGATTCAGAATAACTAAAATTCTCTGTAAGGAAGTGATGTTTTAAAAAATTCTTTATTGTGATTTGGGTGAAAATTCATACAGCAAGTTCATGTTACTCTCAGCAGTGCATACACATTTTGTTTCATGGCACTGATTACAATCCCAACAATAAAGAGCTCTTCTCCATCTCCTCACTGTGACTAGCCCTTCCCTGTGTACTTCATATCAATTCATTCCTGTCTGTCTAGATTTTCCCCCATGAAAATGATGTCCTTCTGATCTCTCACAGTTGATTGATCTAAGGGGTACAACTGCCCGGGGTAGGTGGGTACATCACATTGGGATATGTATTCTGCTTGGAGGGCTTTTCACTGTTTAGCTGGGAGCTAATCCATGGAAGTGAGTCCAGTTCCAGGCCCAAGGATAATCTGGGGCCACAGTCTCTGGGGATTCGCCAATCTCTAGGCAACCAGTAACTCCAGTCATTTTTGTGGTTTTGAATTTTGTTCTATATTTTTCTTCCCACTGTACCCAAAAGCTCCAGTTTTGATATCTTTCTGAGTGATTGGCACTGGTAGTTGTGTTAGACTGGGTTCTCTAGAGAATCAAAACCAGTGAAGCTTATATATATAGAGAGAAAGAGAAATTTATCTTAGGAAAATGGCTCACACACTTACAGAAGCTGGCAAGTCCAAAGTTCTTGGATTAAACGTCAAGCTGGAGGCTTTTCCCAATTCATGCAGCTGCAGGGGCTGAGGAACTCAAGGTTGGCAGGCAGCATACTTGCTGTTGACTCCAACGAATGACAAATCCAAGATCTCCAGGCCGAATGGTGGATTATTCACTCACGGACAGTTGTAGGCAGCATAACAGAATCCCGATCCACAGACGAGTGTCTCTTTTCCCACGATGTCCATAAATATACTGGAAGCAGGCCACACCCCTAGGGAAACTCCCTTTCAACGGATTGGCTGCTCAAAACATGTACATCTGATCCCATCAATTGTTTAGAAAGTTGCTTATACCACATCACAACTGCTTAAACCACACAGAATTGTGGTCCAGCTCCAATGATTACAGTAGTCAAGCACCATCCAGTTCTTCTGGTCTCAGTGTTGTGAAGGCTGAGGTTCCTATGGTCCATTAGCCCCTTGGACTAATTGTTGCCTTTGATTTTCTTCACTCTTCTTTGCTCCAGATGAGGTGGGATCAATAGTTGCATCTTAGATGGCTGTGCTAAACCTTTTAAGATCTTGGTTGCTACTCACAAAAGGAGGATGTAGAACAGTATTTATATATAGTATGTTGTGCCAATTGAGCTTGATGCCCTCCAACAGCACGGTCTCAAGCCCACAGGCCGAGTGACTCACTCCCTCAAAGTGCTTGGTTGTCATTGAAAAGCTGTTCCAACCTTGTCCCCTGTTATTTCTATAATGTATATAGACATTTTTGTAGCACAGATACACATGTAGAAATATCATCAGCCAAATCTATCTATGGTTAGGGGTATATTTCCTTTATCTACCCACACCTGATCTATGTATCTACCTGTAGATTAGTGTTTGTTATTACTGATAATGCAGTATTGTGTATGTAACAGTATTTGACTCACTTGTCTATACTTTTTGTGGAACTCTCTGTGTCCTCCTTTTCCCTACTGTTACTGTGCTGATCACACAGTTTTGTTATAATCCCTTTCCCTTCACCCAAATCAGGGTGTTCTGGTGGCATAGTGCCTAAGGCATTTGACTGCTAACCAGAAGGCTGGCTGTTCAAACCCACCAGCCACTCCTTGGAAGGAAGGTTGGGCAATCTACTTCCGTAGTGATACCACCTCAGAAACTCAAGGAGGGGTCGCTATGAGTCAATTCAACTGCTAAGAGTTTCACCCAAATCAAGGTATGACTCTTAATTAATCATAAAATTTCCCTTCCATTTCTGGTATCCATCCAAATAAATTTCCTTCCCTTTATAAATGTTACCTTGACTTTTTAAAATAATGGACTCATATAATACTTGTCCTTCTGTGATTGACTTATTTTACTCAGCATAATGTCCTCCATACTGATGAAGATTGAAGAATATAGTCTGCAGTATGGATTATATCTTAATATAAAGAAAACAAAAATCCTCACAACTGGACCTTTAGGGAGCATCATGATAAATGGAGAAAAGATTGAAGTTGTCAAAGACTTCACATTGCTTGTTTCTATAATCAATGCCAATGGAAACAGCAGTCAGGACATCAGATGACGTATAGCACTGGGCAAGTTGGCTGCAAAAGACCTTTTTCAAGTGCTGAAGAGCAAAGATAACTCCTTGAGGACTAAGGTATGCCTGACACAAGCCATGATATTTTCAATTGCCTCACATGCATGTGAGAGCTGGACAATGAATAAGGAAGATTGAAGAAGAAGAATTGATGCTTTTGAGTTGTGGTTCTGGCGAAGAATGCTGAAAGTACCATGGACTGCTAAAAGAACTACAAAATCTGTCCTGAAGGAAATGCAGCCAAAATGCTCCTTGGAAACGAGAATGGCCAGACTTCGTCTCACCTACTTTGGTCATGTTGTCAGAAAGGACCATTCTCTGGAGAAGGATGTCATGCATGGTAAGGTGGAGGGTCAACAAAAGAGGGGAAGGCCCTCAACAACTTGAATTGACACAGGGGCCATGGCAATGGGCTCAAGTGTGGCAGGGATCGCAGAGCTGGCGCAGGACTGGGCAGCGTTTTGTTCTGCTGTGCATAAGGTCCTATGAGTCAGAGACGACTCGACGGCACCTAACAACAACAATGTTCTGAGTTCATCCACATCATGAGGTGTTTTGCAGATTCTTTATTATTCTTTAATGTTGCATAGTATTCCATTGTGTGTATGTACCAGTTTGGTTATCCATTCATCTCTTGATGGGTACTTTGGTTGTTTCCACCTCTTTGCTATAGTGAATAGTGCTGTGAGGAACATGGATGTGCATATGTCTATTCATGTCCTGGATCTCACCTTTTTAAGATATGTTCCTAGTAGTGGAACTGATGGATCAAATGGTATTTCTATTTATAAGGCAGTGGGTCTTAAACTTTGCTGTATATCAGATTGTTCAGAGAGAGTATTAAGCATATCATTGACCATGATGGAAAATTTGTCAATAGATATTGGTGATGGTTGCATAATATGATTGGTGTCACTAAATTATACATGTGGTAAATGCTATGTTATATATATTTTGTAACAATTTTTAAAAATGCTTATCACTCTCCAGACCTCACTCCAAACGTTCATAGTTGGACTCTTTGCACTGATGGGGGTCAAGAATACCTGGGTCCCATCTGACTGTGTGAATTAAGTAATGATAATAGTCATCTAAAATTTGTATTCAAGATGTTTCAACATGTTCATTAATTCTTTCATTCATTCATCCATTCATTCATGCAAGAGGTATTCTTAGAATGCTTACCATGTGCCACACACTGTTCTAGGTGCTAAGGATACAGCAGGAACAAAACAGGTGCAAATCTCTGCCCTATTCCTTTTATTCATGTGGAGATTTTCTTTAAGAAAAAGATCAGAGTTAGTCCACAGGGTAGAGAGAATGCTGCCTTGAGAGTCAGAATATTTGAGTATCATTTGTCACTCAGCAATGAACAGGCTGTAGATCTTAGACACAGTCTTTATTTTATTAATGAAACCTGATGGTAAGTTTCTTAAAAAATAAATAAATAAAAAAGACATGAAGCTACATTAAGTAGAATTGTGAATAAAGATATATTTATTGAACACCTGTGCAGCTATGCTGTGGTAGGTTCCATGACAACCTCAAGGGAAATACTGTATAAGGTATGGTTTTTGACCTTGAGGAGTTTATAGTCTATCCTGGGAAAATGAATAAAACCTGGGCATAGAGATGGATCTAAAACACATAATCATGCACTAACATATTATACCAGCTCTAGGATTTTGGTAAAAGGAAAGAGCAGACAAAAGTTGAAGTAGCCAGGGAAGGCTTCATGGCAGGGGAAGTGGGGTAGGTGCTTATCTAGCACTTGAAGGTGGAAAAGTTTTTTCTTTTCTTTTTTTGGGGGGAGGGTGGGGTAGAGGGGAGATGTAGTGAGAGGCCTCTGCAAAGGACAAATAATGAACAAAGGGTCAATCATCAGAACAAGGAGGTTAGAGACAGGTGTGGCACAGTGATCAGAGCATGGGTTGGGCCAACCAGACCTGGGTCTGAATTCCACTTCTGTTACTTACTGGTTGTTATAACCAAGGGTGGGTTTCTTATTCCCCTCTTCAGATATGAAAACTAAGGATAAGGAAGGTTAACACCTACTTCTCTCACAGATCTGGAGGCTAAAAACTCAGGTCCTCAATCATGTCAACACCTTCCTTGCTGGTAGCCCTAGGTGTTCCTTGGTTCCTTGGCTTGTAAAGGTCCTCACATGTCACCTGTCTTCCCCAGCATATGCTCTTGACTCTGTGGCTTTTTTTTTTTTATAACTCAGAAGTGATTAGGTTTAGGAAAGAAGGCTGGGCAATCTACTTCCATAATGATACTGCCTCAGAAACCCAAGGAGGGGTCGCTATGAGTCGGATCCGACTCGACGGCAGTGAGTTTGTTTTTTGTTTTTTTTATACTGGATTGGCCTAATGAGGTGAATAGATTTAGAACTCACCTTACTCATGTATGATCTAATGAACATAACAAAGAAAACCTTATTTCTAAACAGGATTACATCCACAGGCATGTGGGTTAGGGTTCCAACATATATTTTGAGGGGATACAATTCTTCCTTAACAGATGGGAATGATTATGTCTCCTCTTTTACAAATGAGGGTGAAGAAGATTATGAAGATCATGGTAGTTCAATAATTTGTCCAAGAACCCACACATTATATGCCACTTCCCTAAAACTGTAGAGTCCCAGGTTAAAAAGCTGACATGTCTGGAAACTGGCTAAATAATGCCTTCCAAAAGTCAAGAATGTTGTTTGGAAGTGAACTAAAAAAGTCACTGTGTCTTCCCACTATCCCATGGAAGTATAATTTCCTGTGAGCTTGTCCAGAGGTGAGCAGTATTATTGGGGGTATTTCCCTGTCAGCTTCTCTAACCCTAACAAAAAGGAGAAAAACCTCATCTAGGAAAACCCCTCTGAGACTGCTCCCTTATCTATCCCTGAGAATTGAAGAAGCAACATTTCTCATATACAGTAAAGCCTTCCAATAATGAACTCACTGATAAGGGGACTCCATTCACAAGGAAGCCACAAATCATTCCAGTGCATCAATCCTTTCAGACCCAAGAGAGATAAAGTGGAAATGTTTTGGGTCTCTTTAAAAACATTTTGTGTGACCATGATACCTCAGACCTAGAAAGCTCAAAACATATCTCCTACACTACTATAGATTGGATTGTGTCCCTCAAAATATATATTGGAATTTGTGGGTATAAGCTAATGCAATGTATCTACCACTTTCCATAATGCAATCTAGTGTTATTATTACACATTTATTCCTCACAGCAATTCTATAAGGTAGCTATTATTATTATCCCCATTTAACATTTGAGAAAACAAAGGAACAGACTGGTTGAGTATCTTGCCCAAGGTTACAAATATAAAAGTATATTATAGTATTTGATTCTCCCATTAAATGTACATATTAGTTTCCTATTACTACCACAACAAATTGCCACAAATATGGCCACTTAAAGCAACACAAGTATTACTGTTATCTAAAGAACACAGCCTGGTACATAGTATGCCCTCAAAAATAATAGCCATGATTATTTTTGTTATGTGGGAAGGAGAAGGGAGAAGGGAACTTGGCTACTGCTCTAGAACTTTCCCTTCCCCTCATTGCAACAACTCTGGTTATAATCCAGGCAAATGCCACAAAATCCAAGAGGCCCTGCATGTACATGCTTTGTTGCCCATTCACATGTCTTAATAGAAATTTATACATTTTCTTGAGAAATGTGGTCTGACTCTGAGTAAATTTTGTAACTCATGAACCGTTTAGGTTTTCTATAGCTCTATAATAATCTTAGCGACTTAAAACAACCACCATTTTATTATGGCTCACGATGTGTAGGTCAGAAATTCAGCCAGAGCTTGGTTGACTGATTCTTCTGCTCCACACAGTGTCAACTGAGGTCACTCAGTATTGTTCAGCTGCTCTAGGGTGGAGAGTCCAACCATCATGTCCTTCACTCATGTGCCTGGTGCTTGGGTTAGGATGGCCAGAAGAGCTGGGGCTGGCCAGCATGGCTCTCTCTATGGCTTTTCCAGGTGGCTGGCTTGTACCACCTCAGAACATGGTTTCCAGAGAGTGCTTCAAGAGACAATCCCTTAAGGGTTGGGCCAGGAAACTCACATAGCATTACATCCAACATATTCTGTTGGTTGAAGCAGAAAGCATTCCTAGATTCAATGGGATTCAATGACCTTGCTTCTCAATGGGTGGAGTCCCAAGGAATTTGTGGCTGTCTCTAATGCACCCCATATCACTAACATCCAATAGAGATAACCCAGGGATAGAGAAAGAGTGTTAGATGAAATAGACTCAACTGTCCATTCAACCATTCATACAACACACTGAATCCACTGGCTTCTACCACTCTAAGCTTTCTGGATTCAACTAACCTTTAATGAGTATTTATTATTTGCAAGGCACTGTGCTGAGAATTTTCATATTAATTATTTCCTTGAATTCTTTGAAAATGAAGCATTATGCCATAGCTAAGGTATAAACCCAAGGCCTGGAGGACATGGAAGGTCAACTGAAAATGTTCAGCTAACTTCCAGTGCATTTGCATTTCATTACTGGCTCATCTAATTTAGGCTTTATGCCTCCATTTTTCTGACTCTATGCAGACAGAATGGCCTCAGCAGGAATGCAGGCTCTCTTAGACATCTGTGTCCTGGGGGGGGGGATCCTGGGGCACTTTGAATCCGGGTCAGAATGGACCCCAAATGAGCTCATGTTTCTAAAGTGCTTTGAGCTCCTCAGAGAGCAGAAGCTATTTAGCTCTGGAGCCTGACTGGGCTCTTTGGTGAGTCCCAGCAATGGGGAACATGCTTTGTCATTGCTAGCACCAGGCTGTGCCTTTGGATAAATAGGAGAAAACCCATCTCCAGAGTTCTCTGTCTGCTGTCTTTTCAGCCACAATAAATTAATTTTCAGAGAAATGGAACTCAACAAAAGAAGAGAGGAGGGAAAAAAAAGTATCCAATCTGACAAGCCTGAAAGGAAAATAAAATTTTTCCTGCCATGTTGCTCCCAAGCAGAAGCAAAGTTGTGAATGCTGACAACTAGGCCTAGAACTTAGTGCAGGCACCTGGATGCCAAGCAGCCACCAGGAGGGAGGGTGGACAGGGCCCAGGTAGAAAGCCTGGTGGGGGGGGGGAGGTTTGGCTGGAGATACCTGGAGATATTTGAGATTTGTTAGCATCTCTCAAAATGAGATCAACTTGATGCTGATTAAAGCTGAAAACTCCCACAAGCCCAGCATGCTGAGTGTCTGACTCTAGGGTCCCTGAACAAATTGTTTTCCTTTTTCCTGCTGATCCTTGTGAACTCTCTGGCTCAGCATGGCTTGCCCATGGGGACAGGGCTGGAAATGGAATCCCAGGTTTCCTCTTGGCACCTAGCTGTCAGAGCCATCCCCAAGCATTCCAGTGGCCCCCAAGTCCCAACAGGAGGGATACAAAAAGCATGCTCATCCTAGAGCTGATGTCTGCATATGCAAATACACTGACAAGCTCTGAGCTCTGTATCAGATTAAAAAACCACTTCCTGAATGCCTACCTTGTGCCAGGTACTCTCCTAAATGGTCTCATTTCATGCTTACAACAACCCTATGAGCCAGCTAAAACCAAACTCAGTGCCATTGAGTCAGTTCTGATTCATAGGGACCCCTCCTTGGGTTTCTAAGGCGGTATCACTAAGGAAGTAGATTGCCAACTTTCCTTCTGAGGAGTGGCTGGTGGGTTTGAACCGCCAGCCTTCTGGTTAGCAGTCAAATGCCTTAGGCACTACATCACCATAAACCAGCTAGGTATCATTCATATAAGAATTGTTAAGAGGACGCTAAAGTTCAGAGAGGTTAAATAACTTGCCCAAAGTCACTGTTAAGGATGAATTACGTCTCCCTCAAAATATGTATTGGAATCCTAATCCCTATATCTATAGATGTAACAGCAGTGGGAACAGGGTTTTCTTTGTTATGTTAATGAGGCCATATTAGTATAAAGCAAATAAACTCACTGCCATCAAGTTAATTGGGAGTCATAGACCCTAATGGGTTTCCGAGGTGGCAAACTTTTATGGAAGTAGATTACTCCACCTTTCTTCCACAGAGCAGCTGGTGGGATTGAACTTTCAACCTTCTGATCATGATCAACTGCCTTAGGTACTATGCAGCCAGAGCTACTTATATCAGTGTAGGGTATAATTTAAACCTAATCACTTTTGAGAGATAAGAAGATTAAACACAGATAAGCAAAGAGAAATGGGGAAAAGAAGGATGCCACATGCAGATAGTCATGGAATCAAAGAACACCTGGGGTTCTAGAAGCTGAGACTCAGATTTTCCCAGGGAGGGAACAGAAACTTACACTAAAGCTAAGGCCCTGAATCCAGACTTCTAGTCTCTGAAACTGTGAGAAAATAAATTTCTGTTTGTTAAAGCCAACTACTTACAGTATTTCTGTTACAGGAGCACTAGCTAAGACAGTCACATATCTAGAGGTGAGCATCTAGATATAAGCATGGGCCTTCTGACACTTAGTCTGTACTTCCACTATCTAGTAGCTACACAGACTGTGGCTCTAGGTAGGCAGTAGAAATGGGGTTCTTGGATATGAAATACCCGTTAAAATTATGTTTAGAGACTGAGCACTTGACCTAGAACAGAAATTCTTAAACTTTGGCCATCTAGTTATTCTATGGGAGCTCTGGTAGCATAGTGCCTAAGGCACTTGACTGCTAACCAGGAGGCTGGCGGTTCAAACCCACCAGCCACTCCTCGGAAAGAAGGTTGGGCAATCCTACTTCCGTAGTGATAGCTGCCTCGGAAACCCAAGGAAGGGTCGCTAGGAGTCGGGGCCGACTCTATGGCAAATAACAACAACAACACGTTATTCTATGAACTCCTTCCCAGAAAAATGTTTTAAAATATAAAACAAAATATGTAACATCACTAAAGAAAGTAATTATATTAAAGTACAATTATCAAGATATTAAAAACAAAGTTGTGATAGAGTAATATATGTGCTTCTTTATTAACACAATAATGAGATCTAGCAAAGGTTTTTGAAATTGTAATTTCAAGTAGTGGTAAGCATAAATATTTTGAGATTTCTGCAAAAACAGTAATGTGATATGAAAAATCTGAGATTTTAATTGGTGAAAAAGTCATAGGTACTACTGTTACTACTGGGTCTATTGTCTATACTTACAATTCAAGGTAATACCAAATTTCAGTAATTTTGTCCCCAGTGTATACTATTCCTATTACCATCTCCATTTAACAGACAGATGAAAAACAAAAACAAAAACAAAAAAAAATGGGCACAGAGTGGTTAAGTAACTTGCCCGAGGTCACAAAGGATTACTTAGTTGATATGGGTAATCAGTTTCTCTTTTCTCCAAGTGGGGATTCTGTAACCATCTTGGGAAATACCATTTGAAGAAGCATCTCCTTTTGCATTTTTTCCACTGGGTCAAGCATAATGGGTATTTTTCAAGGTCTGAGCTTAATTGTTGTTGTTATGTGCCGTCGAGGCAGACCCAACTCATAGTGACCCCTCCTTGGGTTTCTGAGTGGTAACACTATGGAAGTAGATTGCCCAACTTTACTTCCGAGGAGTGGCTGGTGGGTTTGAACTGCCAGCCTTCTGGTCAGTAGTCAAGTGCCTTAGGCACTATGCTACCAGAGCTCCTACCTGATTACCTAGTCACCCTTAAGATTTCCCTGGGTGTCCCTTCTTCAGGGAAGCCTTGCCTGATCACACTGAATAGATACCTGCCTCCATTAGATTCTTCTTCTAATGGCTATATATGTAATCATTAATATCTGTTTCTCCTACTGGAGAACAAGTGTCATGAGACAGGCGGTCTACCTGGTTTTGATCATTTGCATGTCCCCAACATCTAATAGATGTTCAACAAATGTTTGGTGAATGAATGACTTTCTAGTCCTGGAGGGATAATCTATCACCATGATTAACTACTTGACCTCTCCCCCCATGTGACCAATCATTAGATAGATTCTTTTATTGTTGTTTATTAAATGGATCCCTCTGTCTCACTGGCCCTCTGATAATCATTCTTTCTCTCCTCTGAACCTCCTCCAATTTTTTCAAACATGATTTCAGCTTTGAACTTCCAGGACTCAGGTGTTCTGGGAAATATCTGTTTGAGGTGTTGAGAGGCAACATTCAATACAGATGCTGGCTCTGTTCCAAAGTTATATGTTGGGGTCTGCTGCAAGCTGGAAGCCGATGAGGTTTCAACTTTACACAACCATCTCTACTCTGCTCTTGAAATGCAGTTATAAGACAGGAAATAATTGTTTAGTCTGGGAACAAACAAGTATCTATCATGCCTAAAGTGCTTTCCCTCAAACACAATGTTTTCAAGAGGATATTTCATTTCAGACCCTATAGCCTCTTTTGTGGAGGGAAGACTTTCAGCTATAGCTTTTTAGTTGCTATGTTGAAAGGAAAGCAGCTTAAACTGGGATCATCCTCCTTCATCAGTCTGTTGTGATTATGGTGGTGATAGGGGTTTTCCCTGCGTGGTGCAAATGGTTAATGCACTCAGCCGATAACCAAAAGGTTGATAGTTCAAGTTTACCCAGAGATGCCTTGGAAGAAAGACCTGGAGATCTCCTTCTAGAAAATAGCCCACTGAAAACTCTATGCAGCACAGTTGTACTCTGACATACACAGGGTTGCCATGAGTTGGTAATGGTTTTAGAAGCTTTCCTTTGTTTTGGGGGGGTACTCCCCACCCAACCTGCCTTTAGTTTAGTCTCTGTTTGCCTCTTTTGCTGTTTGGTATTGAGCTGAATAATAGAGAGGAACACGATGTCATTCACACTGCTGTGCCCTTAGATATTAAGAACTGACATGAGGAAAAGAGTCAGTTTAGGGTCTTCGCAGACTCAGAGACTTCATTCAATTCCTTGCTTTGGACCAGCTGGCTTTAAAGGATGATAGTACTGCCTCTTCTGGGGATGAGTAAATAGTAATGCACTTTAGGGGATGTTCACTTGAATCGGTTTTGAAAAAAATTCTAAAATATTTCTGAAATATACAAGGATATAGCTGCACTGTTAAATAAGAAAGCGTATCCCAATGTGATTACTTTAAAGTTGGTAACACTCGTTTGGGTCTATAAGTTTTCATGTCACTTTATTTCACTTTCTTCCTATCTTTAGTGAAATTACTCCAAAAGAGGAGCTAGCACTTCCTTGTCATATGCCCTCCACTGAATATAATCAAAACACATCAAACTGCTGTGAATATCCATTGTGTGAAGCACTGGGCTTTAGGATTAGACTGCTTAATCTTAGCTGACTTTTGAACTTGGAGATGGGGTTACTTAACCTCTCTGATGCAGTCTGTCATCTCATTTAATATAGTACATTCATTAAATGGTGATCATTTACAAAATTCATATTCCTCCAATGCTTCATTATGTATACTGGTTTACTACTCATAGTTTACTGAGGGCTTTATCACACAGAGTCCCAGTTAATCCTTATATCCACCCTAAAGAATCAGAAAACCAAACCCACTGCCACCAAGTCAATTTTGACGCATAGCAACCCTATAGGACAGAGTAGAACTGCTTCATAGGGTTTCAAAGCCTATAAATCTTTAAGAAAGCAGACTGCCTCATCTTTCTCCCACAGAGCAGCTTGTAGGTTTGAACCACTAACCTTCTAGTTAGCAGCTGAATGCTTTAACTACTGTGCCACCAGAGCTCCTTCCACTGTATAGAATAT
>NW_006921765.1:5366923-5400364 GCF_000298275.1 Orycteropus afer afer | reverse complement strand
ACACACACACACACACACACACATACATGTATACATTATGTCCTCTACTTTGCAGCTGAGGAGAAATTCTAGCAAGGTAACATGACTTGTTTGAAGTTGCACAGGTAGTAGAGGGGAGAGTAGTCCTGGCAGGCAGGTCTCTGGGGCACTTTTTCCCACACCTGCCCTTGCTCTTTCATAGTAAGGCATCTTGGAAGTCATTGAATAAGGAGCTTGGGTTTCTTAGACTGTGGTTGGTTGTCTAATGTGTTTCAAAAATAGCAGAATCAGGACTAGGGTAAAGCAAGGGAGGCACCAAAATGTGGAAAATTTAAGAAAACACTCATTCTCAGGCACCAGCCCCTACTGGTATGACATGATTAAGTCAGTGTCTCCTTAAATTTAGCATCCCAGGTGACTTGCTAGCCTCATGCTATTGAGTAATTAGGTTCCTCGGAAACTAGCACCTGAGACTAGGCCTTGAATGCAAACAGTTGATTGGGGGGTGTCATTGGTTGAATTGTGTCCCCCAAAATATGTGTCAGCTTGTTTGGACCATGATTCTCAGTGGTTTGGCAGTTATGTGTTGATGTAATCATCTGATATGATCAGCCAATCAGTTGTAAGGGGAACAGGGTAGGTTGCAATACCCCTACTCATGTTACAGCACTGATCTGATGTAAGGGGAGTTTCTGTAGGGTATGCCCTGTATCATTTTTTATCTTACAAGAGATAAAAGAAGAGAGAAGCAAACAGAGAGAGACCTGACTACTACCAAGAAAGAAGAGCTTTGAGTGGTCATACTCTTTGGACCCCAAGTCACTGCATTGAGGACCTCCTAGACCCAGGGCAAGATGGATGCCAAGACACATGTAAATCCCCAAGGAACACTAGGCCCACAGATGTTGAAAGGAGAGAGGGACTTTGCTCCAGATCTGATAAAGAAAGCCTTCCCCTAGAGCCAGTGCTCTGAATTAGGATTTCTAGCCTCCTAAAGTGTGAGAGAATAAATTTCTGTTGGTTAAAGCCATCCACTTATGGCATTTCTGCAACACTAGATAACTAGGACAGAATTTGGTACCAGAAATGGGATACTGCTCTAACAAACATCTAAAATATGGAAGTGGTTTTATAATTGGGTAATGAGTAGCAGCTGAAGAATTTTAAAGTGGCCAAAGTAAAAGCCTAGATTGCCTTATAGATACCGTTGGTGGAATTATAGATATCAAAGGTAATTATGGTGAGGGATCAGAAGGAAATGAGGAGAGCTGTAACAATGGAGACAGCATGGACATTGAGAAGCAGTGGCAGAGAAACAGTGGCAGCAGAATCAAGAGAAAAACACAAGACAACATGGGAGCCATCCAAAAGAGTGAGAGAGCTACGTGCCTTAGGGCAGGAGGCTTCCTGGCAGAGTCGGGTTCTTCTGGGCACTGGTCAAGAGAGCTAAAGAACTTTGTAACACTTGCCCAAGCAACAGAGACTGGGCCAGCCCAAGAGGCCTGAGGGACTGAGGGGCTTAGAGACCAAGGAACGAGGGAGCAGAAGACAAAGAGACAGAAGCACAGTAAGCAGAGGTGTACAGTCTCAAAGGGTAAGGTTACAACCTCTGGTGTCTCAAAGGGTAGGGCCACAGCCTCCTAGGTTTCAAAGAGTCTGATCTTCATCAACTCAGTTCCAGAGTGTGGTGCTGCCACTCATGAATGCCAGAAGGATGGGGCCAAAGTTAAGGGGGTAAGGCTGCCATGCCCAAGGGGCAGAAGAAGCGGGCCTGCTAGGGTCAAGCGGGTAGGGTTGTCACTCAGTTGGACTAGGGGAATGGGGTCGTCCAAAGCTGAGGGAGTAGAGTTGCCAACCAGTGGGCATGAAGGGTAGGGCTGAGGCTCAGGGCCAAGGAGCTTCTACCTAGAGTCCAGAGAGCATAGCCAACATCCAGAGTCTGGAGAACAGGGCCATTATGTAGACGGTTTCAGAGAACAGAGGATTATTTTCAAGCCTGGAGAACTAATGTAAATTGTTCTGCTAGTTTTTTTTTTTTTTTTTTAACTTGCTTGGTGCCCATTTTCCCTTCTTTTCCTCTAGTTTCCCTCATTTGTGATGGAAATGTCTACTTTGCACTTGTTCCACCATTGTACTTTGGAAGCAGATGACTTGTGTTCTGGGTTGACAGAAGAAGAGGAATTTTGCCCAGGATAGAATTTGGACTTGGAGCTGATTGAGGAATTTTGGGATGGTATGATGAGGATGATATAATTTCCATTGGGCAAATCTGCTAAAAAACACCTCTTTAAAGTGTCAAAGAGCAAAGATATCACCCTGACGACTAAGGTGCACCTATCCTAAGCCATAGTATTTTCAACTACTTCATATGCATGTGAAAGAATTAATGCTTTTGAATTATGGAGTTAGCAAAGAGTATTTAATATACCATGGACTGCCAGACTCTGTCATGGAAGAAGTGCAGGCAGAATACTTCTTAGAAGTGAGCATGGCAAAACTTTGTCTCACATACGTTGGGCATGTTATCAGAGGAACCAGTCACTGGAAAAGGACATCAAGCTTGCAAAAGTAGAGGGTCAGCAAAAAAAAAAAAAAGAAAAAATATGATTCTCAATCAAATGAATTGACCCAGTGGCTGCAACAATGGGTTCAAACATAGCAACAATTGTGAGGATGGTGTAGGACTGCGTAGTGCTTTGTTCTGTTGCAGATAGGGTTGCTATGAGTTGGAAATGAATTGATTGCACCTAACAACATGATGGGGTGAAAGTGTTTTGCATGTGACAAGGACATGAATTTTGGAGGTAAAAGGGTAAAATATCATAGACTGAATTGTGTGCCCCAAGAATATGTGGCAATTTGGCTGGGCCTTGATTCTCAGTGGGTTTACAGTTATGTAAGGATAATAATGTTATTATCCCTCATTATGTGATCTTATGTGATAAGCCAATCAGTTGTAAGGGGGATTAGGATGGGATGGAGTAAGAGAGTAAGGAAAGGGAGAGAGGAAAAGTAAGCATGATAGAACATTATTGAGACCATTGCTGTGAGCTCCATTTCTCTGGTCCCTCCTAGGAAGTATACAGAATGCCTCCCAGAATTATCCCCAAAGGATGAGAGATGGAGTATTTATTCACCTGCTCCTGTCTCTCATGGGTTCAGGGTGTCCCCAGGAATGCTATTCCTGACACTTCCAGGTATACTTGCAAGTAAGCTGGGGGACTCCCATAGTGTTGACAAAAGCTCAGAGGTGGAGAGTAGGATGGCAGATGACAGAAGCACAGGAGTTGAGTCTGAGCTCCCAAGGAACTGCCCAATACCATTCTGGCTAAAATCCAAGATGGACCAAGGGATGAGTCAGAGGGCAGTAGAGCTAAAGCTAAGAAAATTTTCCTGAACCTCAGAATAGGCAAAGAAGACAAGAAGATAGAATACTCAGAAGACAAGGAAAAATGTGATAAGGAATCAGTTTATGTGTTTGAGTTTTTCACAACTGAACAATTGCTAATCACTCATTCCTAGATGATAGGAATCTTTTGACCAAGTTTCATCCATTAGATCCCACAGATGTTAGGAATAAAGTTCACAGATGTAGTAAATTATCTGCCTTCAAATGTGACATCAAGGGCATCAGTGTGGTCTCCTGTCCATAACAACCTTCTTCCTTGCCCTGGAGTTATTTAAAATCCTTGGCCTAGAGACCTCAGATAAGCAAAGCATTACTGAAGTAGAAGAACAAAGTAGGAGGTCTCACACTTCTGGATCTCAAAATCGACTATATAGCTACAGTAGTCAAAATAGTCTGGCATTAGAACAATGACAGACACATAGACCAGTGGAACAGAATTGAGAACCCAGAAACAGATCCATCCACCTATGGTCAGCTGATTTTTGACAAAGGGCCAAAATCCATTAAATGAGGAAGAGATAGTTTCTTTAACAAATGGTGCTGGGAAAAATGGATATCTATTTGCAGAAAAATTAAACAAGATTCATACCTTACACCATACACAAACACTAACTCCAGATGGATCAAAGACTTAAATATGAAAACTAAAATAATAAAGTTCATCAAAAAACAAAACAAAAATAAGAGCAAATTTAGGAGATCTAATTTATGGCATAAGTAGACTATCAAGCATAACCCAAAATGCACAAACAGTAGAAAATAAACTAGATGATTGGGACCTTCTAAAAATTAAATTCTGATGTACATCAAAAGACTTCTCCAAAAGAGGAAAGAGAGAACTTACAGATTGGAAAAAAATATTCAGCAATGACATATCTGACAAGAAACTTATCTCTAAAATTTATAGAAAATTCTAATAGCTCAACATCAAAAAGACAAACAACCCAATTAAAAACTGGGGAGATGACATGAACAGACACTTCACCAAAGAAGATATTCAGTCAGCCACAAACATGTGAAGAAATGTTTGTGATCATTAGTCATTAGAGAGATGCAAATCAAAACATCCATGAAATACCATCTCACCCCAGCACTAATGGCAAAGTTCTGGGACTCTCATACACTGCTGGTAGGACTGTAAAATGATACAACCACTGTGGAAAGCAGTATGGCAATTCCTTAAAAATTTGAAATTAGATATACCATTTGATCCAGCAATCCCATTACCAGGTATATATCCTAAAGAAGCAAGAGGCAAGACATGAATAGATATATGCATACCCATGTTCATCTCAGCACTATTAACAATAGCAAAAAATGGAAACAACTTAGGCATCCATCAACAGAGGAATGGACAAACTATGGTACATACACACAATGGAATACTATGCAACACTAAAGAATAATGTAGAATCTGTGAAATACCGCATAACATGGATGAACTTGGAGGATATTGTGCTGAGTGAAATAAGTCAGTCACAGAAGGATAAATATTGTATTAGTTCACTATTGAAAAAAGTCAAGGAAATGTTTACATATGGAAGGAAATTTTCTTTATTGGTTACCAGGGATGGAGGGGAGGGGAAGGAAAATAGATAGGTAAGAGACAAGTATTTATTTGGGTGAATGGAAAGGCAATATACCAAAAGTGAGTGTGGTAGTTAAGTTGTGTGTAAACTTCGCTGGGGCTGGCTTTGAGTGGTTGGGCAGCTGGATGTAGTTATTCCCCATGATGAGACTGGTCATCAATTGCATGGAGAAATCTACAGGAGCAATTGAGTAGCTGTCTTAGGGATGTGATCTGCTTCCAATACATAAGAAGCTTTGAGAAAGATCTCTGCAGCTTTTTTGGCATGCTTGGACCTTGCATGTAGCCAAGTATTTATTCAGTAGCCTGCTATGTTGTCCACTAATCTTAGGATTGTTCCTGGACTTGTCAGGGCCCTGCTGTGTTGTGTGGTAATCTTAGGACTGTGCCATTTTATTTATCAACATTGGGCTTGTTAGCTTCAGCAGCCAGCACCTGTCTGAGTGAATGATGCCTCGAGCTCCAGAGGGCCGGGAGGAAGCGGCAGATATGAAGCCCAAGGTCGAAGGGTTTTCACCCCGACCCTAGAGCTGGCACTTTGAACTTGGACTTCTATCCTCCTAAACAGTAAGAGAATAAATCTCTGTTTGTTAAAGCCACCCATTTGTGGTATTTTCTGTTAGAGTGGCACTAGAGAACCAAAATAGTGAGTGACCAACACAGTAACACTAAACAAAAGGAAGACATAGAGAAGTCCACAAGGCGTACAGACTACAAAGAAAAAATTTATATATACAATACTGTATTATCAGTAATAACAAACATTAATGTAGATACATACTGATCAGGTATGTCTAGGCAAAAGGGAAAAAACCATGATCATATAAAGGTTGGCAGATGATATTTCTTCATACATATTTGTATGTGGTGTGAGAATGTCCATATAAATAGAAGTAATGGGGCACGAGTCATAATTTCTTAGCCACAGCCAACCACCCTGAGGGAGCGAGTTGTTGGACCTGTGGGCTTGGGAACATGATTGTGGGGAACATCAAGCTCAACTGGCATAACATACTATACAAAAACACTATTCTACATCCTACTTTGGTGATTAGTAACTAAGGTCTTAAAAGCTTACAAGTGGCCATCTAGAGGCAACAATTGGTCTCTCCCCATCTGGAGCAAAGAAGAATGAAGAAAACCAGACACATGGAAACAATTAGTTCAAAGTACTAGGGGACCATATGAACCTCAGCCTATATATGACCATGAGACCAGAAGAACTAACTAGATGATGCTCAGCTACCACTGTCAACCACTCGAAGGAGATCATTGCAAGAGATCCTGGATACAGAGTGGGAGAAAAATGTGGAACAAAGCTCAAAATCATATAAAAAGACTAGGTTTACTGGTCTGATAGAGATAGGTGTTCACCTTTTGGGAGTAGAATTAAACTCACTCCCGTGGCTTGCAGCCAAATAAAAGATAGGCATATAACATGAACATTTACACCAGATAGGTACACTCCATAGAACAATCAACCATGGGAGATCAGAAGGGCAGTATTTGTACAAGGAGATAGCTCAGAGGGCAGGAATGCATAGGAAAGAAGGACAAAGGGAAAAAGTAACCACAGGTAGGAAGTGGAAAGAGAGGGGTTATATTATAGGTATTGTAATCAATGTCATGAAACAAAATGTATATGAACTGCTGTATGGAAAATGAATTTGCTCTGTAAACTTTCACCCAAATTACAATAATAATAATAATAAATCCTTGGCTTGAAGGTGTGACTCTCTGCATGGCGAAAGTTAGTTACTTTTTCATGTATTCATCCATATGGTTATTGAGCACCTACTAGGCACCAGAAACCATGGGGGCTATGGTTAAGATAGAAGCAAAAGAAATAAGAATTGATATCCTTGAAGAAGGAGTCCTTGGGTGGTACAAATGGTTAAGCACTTGATGATTAGTTGCAAAGGTTAATGATTCAAACCCACTCACAGGTGCCTTGGAAGAAGGCATGGCAGTCTGCTTCTGAAACATCACAGCCATGAAAACTCTAGGGAGGAGTTCTCTGCACACATGGGGTCAGTGTGAGTGGGAAACTAACTCCCTAAACTACAGGAGTCTATAATATAATAAACAACAGTCCTTGAAGAACCTGTAATGAAGAACATCAAGCTCAAGTGGCATAACACACTATAGAAAAACACTGTTCTACATCATACTTTGGTGAGTAGTGACTAGGGTCTTAAAAGCTTACAAGTGGCCATCTAGAGGCAACAATTGGTCTCTCCCCATCTGGAGCAAAGAAGAATCTGTAAGAACTTGTAATGAAGAACCTATAAGAATGATTAATGCTCCTGGTACATAAAAATATACAAGTACAAAGCTTTACTATTTGTTGTTGTTGTTGTTTGCCGTTGAGTCGGCCCCAACTCATAGCGACCCCTCCTTGGGTTTCCGAGGCAGTATCACTACGGAAGTAGGATTGCCCAACCTTCCTTCTGAGGTGTGGCTGAAGCTTTACTATAGGAAGGCAAAATATGATTAAATGAATGGCATAGAGTTAGGTGAGTGTAATGGGAATTCGGAGGGAGGGTTCCTGAAGGCTAGCGGCCAAGGAAGGCTGCCGGGAAGCAATGAGCTTGGACCTGAGCTTTGAAGGTTGTGCACCATCTTTCCACAGCTCATTTCTCTAAACATGCAGACACTTCCCTTCCAGACCAAACCTCTCAGAATACAAAAAGAAAGCCAAGATTGGGGCAATAATAGTCACTTTATAATCTCAAGCCACTGGGTGCCTTGCAGAAGAAAAAAATGCTTCCTGTTAGTGGTGAAAATCAAATTGCTAGTGTGTGCAAATCATTCGTGAATTAACAACATTTGCTAATCACTCCTAGTTGATATTTATCACAGGTACATTTTACAAGATGAATTCTGTCACAAGCACTGGCAGCTACTTACCACGTCCCACCAGCAGCTGCAAATATTCATTAATAATATTTTGTTTGGGTTCCCACCTGCCACTTCCCCTCCTCCTGCTTCATAAGTATGAACGGCATCATTACCAAGTGCCACCCATAGAATGGAACACAAAGGCAACTTGGAAATTTTAAATGAAAAAATATGTTGAGAAATGCCATTATTCCATGCATGCTACAATAAATAGCATTAACATTTCTAAGTGATGGCCCTCCAAACTGGATTGCAAGGAGCTCACATTTACAGTTAAATGAGGGACTTACCTGCTGGCAGCCCTGGAGTCTACAGGTGGCTTGGTGGCAGTCATCTCTTAGTACTCTGATTTTAATGTTTCTGTTAAAAGTCCCTTACACAGGGATTGTGCAGGAAGGCACTCAGAAAGGTCTTGGTGCCAGATACATTCATTGTCTAACTGCCTGGTATTGAAATGATTTCTTCCCAAACAGTGTGCTTTCCTGCACAAAGGAGCGGCATCACTATTGTGTCACTGATTACAGGATCCTGGGCCTCCTGCACATGGTCACCCCTGGTCCTTCAATAGGACAATCAGATAAAGGTCACATTATAATCACCCAGATCATGTGCTTCCCTTGAGCCTTGCAACTACCCAGGGAATTATTATCACCCAGATCTTATGTAAAACCCAGCTCGATTCCTGGCCAATGCACCTCATGTGCAGCCACTACCCATCTATCATTGGGGCCTGTGTGTTGCTATGATGCTGAACGGGTTTCAGTGGAACTTCCAGACTAAGAGAGACTAGGAAGAAATACTTGGTCATCTACTTCTGAAAATCAGTCAGTTAAAACCCTATGGATCACAATGGTCTGAGGTTGCCATGATTTGGGGACCAACTCAATGGCAACTAACAGCAATAACAAAGCTTAGCATTGTGGTTAAGAGCCTGGACTGTACTGTGGATCATAAAAACTTGGATTTGAATCTTGGCATTGATACTTACTAACACTCTGGTCTTAGGGAAATTGTTTTTTCTGCATGGGCCTCAGTGTTTGCATCTGTAGAACAAGGACAGTGATGTTTACCTGAATGTGGTTGAGTAAGTGTCAAGAACCTGGCCTTAATACTTATTAATAACTCTTGGCTTAGACTCAGTTTTGAAATAAACATTATCTCCTATTTTCTGGTACAAGACCACCTTCACCAAGATTCATGCTCTAATCAGAGTGTGAGGCTAGAGAAATGTCAGGCTCAATAAATTGAGTTAGGGCACAGCTTTTGTGGAGGGTATACTCATTATTTGTCAAATCTCTCTATCTGTCTATCTACCCATTCATCTATTATCCATCCACCCATCCACCTAGGAGTCCCTGGGTAGTGTGAACTAATGCTCCTGGTTGCTAACCAAAATGTTGGTGGTTTGACTACACCCAGTGGGATCTCAGAATAAAGTCTTGGAGATCTACTTCTGAAAAACCAGCCATTGAAAAGTATATGGATCACCGTTTTATTCCTTAAGTCTTTATATTTAATTGTTTAATATATTATAGATCTTGAAAACTCTGAAAAATTCAATGGTCCTTTCCCATCAAGTATTTTTGCATTTACTTTTAAGATGAGGGAAGTGAGTTACATGTCCCAGGCCCTACAGCAAGCTGGAATCAGAATGAGTCAAGTTATCATGCCTGTATGATAGAGCCATCATAGGTGTGTACACTGGTAGAATAGTCATTTCTGCCTTTGGTGTAATCCTGCATTAAATGTACATAAGTAGCATATACTAATGCAAAGCTAAAAAAAACAAACCAAACTCACTGCCATCGAGTCGGATCCGACTCAGAGTGACCCCTCCTTGGGTTTCCGAGGCAGTATCTCTACCGGAATAGATTGCCCAACCTTCCTTCTGAGGAGTGGCTGGTGGGTTTGAACAGCCAGCCTTCTGGTTATCAGCTGAGATTATCCTGAAGAAAGTCTGAAGCAGGAGGGTACTCCAGGACAGGAGATTCTTGGCACATTCAAAAATAATATAGCCAGCTCTATATCCCATTATGGTAGACCAGATTGAGAGAGAAATTCATGGGCCCACAATTTGACTCTTGCAAAGTTATGCCCCTGAAGGGTCTTCATTTCAAAGGGCTCTATTTTCAGAGGTGGCACTGGGTTTGCACCCTGTAAATGTTTCAATGAACAGATGTGCATTCTGAAAGGGTCAGCATGCCCCAGTACACAGCAACTGGGGAAATAGAAAGCCTCTTCCTTTTCAGTTTAGACTCTCTTCCTACATTCTTATACTTCAAGGACCTAGCAGCGGTTGTGTTTGTGTTCCCTGTTTGGTGCACAGACAGCACATTCTTTTTAACATGGATTTGTTCAAGTGCACATCACCGTGGTGCCCAGATCAAGCTATGTTAAAATAATGTTAAAGGTCTGCATTGAAGCAATCCAAAGCAGGAAATTCAGAGTTTCAGCTGCCACACCACCTTTAAATCAACTTAATGTGCCTGTATACGGCTGTCCACAGACTTTCTTGCTGCTGTTATCCTTATAATAGGATCATTCAAGTTCTCTTATCTAGTCTCCTAGATGCTCTGCTCCAACTATTGCAAACAGAAGTGATTTGTCACACAGCACCCCCTTATCCTCCTGCTAACAGCACGTACTTCCTCTAATGTGGGGCCCAATCTTTCCTTCTCTCAGATAAGTATTTTACTTATAGAAGTAATGAGCCCTTAAAAGCATGGAATGGGCATACCCACATATCTAAAAATGCACACACAAGTGCAAGTTTAAAGTAATTCATAGCAAACTGGATTCACTGGTGGTCCCAAGACCAGTTTGCCCACTGCAAGTCTGCATGGCCATGTCATGATGGTCCCTATGTAACACAAACAATATGTGCTCGATTGCTAACATAAAGGTTAGTAGTTTGAATCCACCCAACTCTTCTGCAGAAGAAAAGGCCTGGTGATCTACTTCCATAAGGATTACATACAAGAAAACCCTATGGAGCAGTTCTACTCTGTAACACATGAGGTCACTATGAGTCAGAATTGTCTAAGGGTAACAAACAACAACCTCCTACATAGCAGTTGCTGTATTAGCTAAATGTATGTCTGTTACTCACTCATCTGTGGCTTCCACTTACTAAGGATCCTTTTGATTAGCAGCAGAGTCCCATTTGGAAAGCCAAGGGATGGGAGATGCAAAAGTGTTTCCTCACACTAAAACATGTAAATTAGAATTTCTTTGTGAAGGCAGCTGGTGACAGGCCACCATGTACAAAGAATGTGTGTGCTCACACCTTCTGCCCCCTGAGCACTGTGTGTCTCAGGTAGACGAGCAGGCTGCTGACACGTGGTGCTCAGGACTGTAAGCCTGATTGGAAACCACACACAGATGGTCTGATCTTCCTTCGTTTCACATTTCTCTTCCTTTGTTCATAGTTTTTACGGGTCTGATTAGGTCTTATACTCTTGAAAATGATGTTCAGCCTACATCTGCCTCCAGACTTGTGAGGAAGAATTAACACCCTGCCACTCCCTGAGGCTTGATTCCCTTGAAAAATCTACATTTTGTTTCAGCCTTCAAAGTCCATGCTCTCTTCCCTCAATTTAGCTCCCAGCTTCTGCTCCTCTAAATATATTCACCCAAATCTACAAGTGTTTGGGAGAAAATCTGTTTTCTGTTCAATAAAATTTTTTTTTCCTCTACTTTGTAATTTTTCACTAGAGATGGTCAAAATGCAATCACTGAATCTACTGCAATATACCCAGAATTGTAAATTATGGTTTAATTTACAGAGTGAATTTGAGTTTTTGTATGGTATTTGGGGCCACTCTGTAGAGCTTCATGATCCCAGTGTACGGCCTCCACGCTGCTGCTGGCAGCTGAGCTTGCCATATCTCACAAGACCTGGAATTTGGTAGGCCATTTATTACTTTCAAGGGTTTACCTTCCAGATGATTGTAGTCACCAGAGTGGGACAAAGCTAGGTTGAAACTACTAATTAGTATGATGGTTAATGTCTAACCCATTTTCTCTCTTTTAAGAGAAAAGCTCAGGCCAAAGATACAATGTGGAAGTTATTTTCACTTTCTGAAACCTCAAGAATTCCCTCTATCAGACTCTGGCTGCAGGCAGGAGAGAGAGAGCAAATGATGACACTATAGACTATCTCAGCTGTTTACAATTGAGGAGGAAAAAAAAAATTAGATGACTCATGAGCACTATGAATGCCATTACTGAATATTATTTTGAGATGCTGTGGGTTTGAAATTCTGATATGCAAGAGTCTTGCCCTACTCCAATTTGCAAAGAACAGGATTCTTATCCCAAAGGTCTCAGTACCCACCTCCCTGCAGTCCTTCTTCACTAACTTATACAATGCCAGGCTGTGTGGAATTGCACTGCAAAACCACTTTCACATGTACAGCTGGCAGACTGGCCCTCTAGTCTGTACCACCATTCCAGATGCATTAGGAATACTCCACAGCTGGTACATAATTAGAAACTCAGAGCAAGTACTCCTCCTACTGATTATACCCAAAGCATAGCAGCTCCACCCATATGACAACAAATAGATATCTTTACCAGAGAGAGAAAAAATCAGGTGCATCCAGTTGTGCATTTGCTATGGCTTCCCCATCACTTTCCTGCTTTATATATTTTTGTTTGAAACTTTCTGTTTCCACAATATGGGGTTTTCCAACCAAAGTCCTGTGGTTGATCCTCAGTGGGCTGGATTCTCCTCCAGAGTTATCTTTAGTAATGTCACCATACGGAAAAATAACACAAGGAAGAGAGAGATGCTTTGGCCTCTGTATCCTCTGTAAACGTCATCAAAATGACCAGTAAGGTATATGGTACCTCCTCAGGCTTAAGATGGTTCTCTGACCATTAGTGGAAGCTAAGATGCAGCATAGGGTTTTATAAGGTGGTAGAATGGTTAACATGCTTGGCTGCCAATCAAAAGGTTGGAGGGTCAAGTTCACCCAGAGGCACCTTGAAAGGAGTGGAGAGCTACTTGCAAAAAATCAACTGTTGAAAATCCTGTGAAAAACAGTTCTACTCTGACACATATAGAGTCATCATGAGTTGAGTCAACGACATGGCTTTTTTTTTTTTAAAGAAACTTAAAAAATGTGTGATGTCTGCACATGAGTGTCAGAAAGAATCATATTTAAATAAATGAAACTTTAGCCAGGGAGGAAAAGAAAAGCAGCCAGTAAGATCCAAACTCCTTAAAAATCCAAATAAAGATAGATTTCCCCATAATTTTTTTTAAAATCAACACAACTAAAATTTATTAAATACCTACTATGCGTTTAATATTCTAGGTGCTGAATTCTGGGGCAGAATGAGTATTCAGATGAGGTCCCTAAACTGTTGTTGTTGTTGTTGTCGTTATGTGCCATCGAGTCAGACCCGACTCCTAGCGACCCCTCCCTGGGTTTCCAAGGCAGTATCACTATGGAAGTAGATTGCCCCATCTTCCTTCCAAGGAGTGGCTGGTAGGTTTGAACCGCCAGCCTTCTGGTTAGCAGTCAAGTGCCTTAGGCACTATGCTACCAGAGCTCCCTAAACTACAGGAGTCTATAATATAATAAATGCAAACAGTAAAGGCCGGAAGGGGAAAATAGATTTTGCATGGAGGGGTGTATATATGAACTGGGTATTATTGAAGGATGAATAGCAGTTTGTTAGGCAGAGAATAAAAGTGCCACAAAATTAAATCTGGTGTCTTTCAGGTTCCTAACTGACAAAAATCCTGATTCTGACAAAAAAAAAAAAAAAAAAAACACAACTCACTGCCATCGAGTTGGATCCCACTCACAGTGACACCTCTTTGGGTTTCCAAGGTGGTATCACTATGGAAGTAGATTGCCCAATCTTCCTTCCAAGGAGTGGCTGGTAGGTTTGAATCTCCAGCCTTCTGGTTAGCAGTCAAATGCCTTAGGCACTATGCCACCAGCTCTCCTCTCCTCTGATTCTGACAAAGCCTTGATAAATGGCCTTTCTCCTCCACAATTCCTGATAAGGAATTGAGTCAAGCAGAAATAAGCAAGATGCTTGAACTTTAGTTAAACAATATATAGTCATGCACTGCATAACATTCATATAGGCAATGTTCAACCACATATACTTCTGTGGCTCTAACCCTCATAAAGCCTATTATGTGAAAAATTTGAGATACATACAATGGTTAGTAATAACAAATGGGTGCTACTTTGTGATGCACATCAAAACATCATCATTATTATCACTGTATTATTATGTGTTTTGGTTACCTAGTGATGCTCTGACAGGAACAGACCACAAATAGGATAGCTTGAACAAACAGGAGTTTATTCTCTTACAGTTTTGGGGGCTAGAAGACCGAATTTAAAGTGCCAGGCTTTAGGGGCTGGGTGGAAGCCCCTCAGCCTTGGGCTTCAGCTCTGCCTCGTGCTCCTGGCCCACTGAAGCTGGAGGTTTTTCTTCACTCAGCTGCTGGTTGCTGAGGCTGACAAACCCAAAGTCGACAAATAAAAAGGCACAGTCTCAGTATTACCAAACAGCATGGTAGGTCACTGATTCAAGAAAAAGTCCCAAGATCAACAGGCTATGACAGGCTGCTGAACAATGACTTGGCTGCATGCAGGGTTCAAGCATACCAAAAAGCTATAGACCTTCCTCAAAGTTGCTTCTTATATACTGGAAGCACACCACATCTCTGAAACAGCTATTCAGCTGCTCCAGTAGATTCCACCATGGAATTGATTGCCAGTCTCACCGCTGGAAATAACTACATCCAGCTGCCCAATCACTCAACCAGGCCCAGCCAAGTTGACAACAACCTTAACTACCACATTATGCTAAAGATGTTTTAGTGTATCTGGAAGTATTTCTTTAACGTTTTTATGCATAGAAAAGTACACGATATACTATATACTAAAACAAACATTTGACTAACTGGCATTAGATATGAACCATACCTAACTGTTCTAACTTATGTACAAATCTGACTTAAAGAGAGACTTGAGAATGGAACTCATTCATAATCTGGGGAATGTATATATTATATAGTGCTTGCACAAAATCCAAATCACATCACGTCCTATATCACAAAGCATATCATGGACATTAAGTGATGCATGACTGTAGTTTAAAAAGTCTTTATAGACAATTTGGTTAAGCATGTCTGTCTGGGATTCCTAGAAGATAATGTTTTACCTTTTCTTTTTCTTTCTTTAACCCAATGAAAGAATATGATTGCAAGAAGGCCAACTACCTCTGTATGTATAGGAATGTAGAAGGATGAGTAAACATCCAAAGGTTTTTGTTGATATCTTCATTGCAGAATGAGTCAATATAAGAGTTATGAACTCTCAGTGTACCAGATGGACATTACCCAGGGGTGTTTCACGACAAGATCCAGCCTCAGACCACCTCCTCCAGGAAGTTCTTCCTGAGCCTGGTGGTCATGGAGACCTCGTATATGTTCTCATGGCACCTTGTGCATGCCTCTGCTGTTGTTCTTCTAACAGCATATCAAAAGTACTGACCCTGCCAGGCCTGAGGTCCCTAATTGCAGAGTCAGTGCGGCCCTTGCTTTAGGATTCTCAGCACCTCGGAGAGTGTGTGATATAGTATAGGTATTCAGTATTTTATTATTACTATTTTTTTATTATTAAATAGAATTAATGAATAAAACATTGGTGTCAGAGTAGTATGATGTAGAGAATAGACGTTTTGGAATAAAAATGACTTGGGTTCAAATATTTAACCAATGTGTGACCTTGGGTGAGTAATTTTGTATATAATCTAGTTTCTTCAATGGTGAAATGGGTTTAATAAGACCAGCTTCATAGTGAGTGGAGTGAGGGAGACAACACATGTAAAAACACTTGCTCAATGTCTGATAGGTAGTAGATGTGCAACCGATATTAATTCTCTTTCTTTTTACTTGAGGGCAAAAGATAAAACTTTTAAATATAGCTCAGATGACATTTCAAAATCCAAAAAGAAAACCTATAATCCTAATATATAAAGATGCTCAGAGTGGGAACAGAAATCTAGTGAATGTGTGCTGGCTCTTTCATTATTGGATATTTTCCATAATAATTGCAAGGGAACAAGATCTTGTCTAGGACAGATTAGAAGGAACTCTCTCCTCATCTTTTCCAATGCTAACAATCATCAAGGGACTCGTGATGGTAAGAAAATATCAAAGCAACATGGGGAAAATATGAAAGCCCCACTTCCCCTGGACTGAGGTCCAGGTAGGCTAACCAAAAGTAATGCTACAAGAGATATCAGGGGTCTGGGATGGTATCTCAGTGACAAACTATTGTGATTAAAGATAATTTTGTCAAAACACAGCTCAAACTCTCAACACTGAAAGCTTTGTTTATTTCACATGCGACAGCAACTTGCTCTCTATTTTTAACAAGCTGCAATCCATGGCTAGGAAAAATTCTATCTCCCTACACTCCTGAAGCCTGAAAGAACTGCCATTTTCAGAAATACATTTAGGATATAATCTGTAGTTAAATGCACAAGTTGATTTATCATTATCTTGGGTTATTTGGAATTCACATTATTTATGTTACTAATCCTGTCCCCAGACCTCTAAGTCATTGCCCTCGTTCTTCTAACAAATGATAATAATACAAAAAATCTTACTCAACATTATATTTGGACATCATCTGTCTGAAAGGTAATAAGATACAGCAACTACAATGATTGAAATGAAGGGAAAAGATTGTTAATATAATAGAGGTTTCTACTGGGCATGCTTTAAATCAATGTGCAGAAGCAATTTAAACAGCCATCCTGTCATCATGTTTAAAACACATTATTTCTCTCTTTCTTTCTCTCCTTTGTGGTTTTTATCTATTAGGTTGTTTTTCCCTTTCCTGTGGATTGGGATAGCAAGCCAAAGGAGAAGAAACTTTAACAAGTAGACTGGCTGAAGGAACTCGGGTGACAGGCTGCCCCTTTTAGAACATTGCTAATAAATCAAAAGGAAAAATAAATCTCTGTCATAGTGCCATGTTTGACAAACTGGAATTAAATTGCACCAACTCTGGGGAAAAACCAGGATGACTTGCCCTGATATTTCTTCCCCAAGTTAATAGTTAACAGGTAAGACAGGATGTTTGAGGGCTATGTTTTTTAAAGAATCCCCATAACCTCATGGAACTCTGATCAAAATGTGATTCTAAGCCTCAAATCAATATTCAGTGTGGAATATAAGTTCAGAGGCTAAAAAGTGAATACAGATATTTTTTGCATATAGATGCATATATACTTTTTTCTTTAATTCTAAAATTATTATCTTAGAGAGAGTAGCAAATGGAATTTTTTGTTAGTAGTGAATTTTCAGTATTATCAGCTGTCAGGCTGGAAAAATGTATGGCAGTAATAAACAAGGAAAATATATGATCCATAAATAAAGAAAAATGGGACTTGTTTGGCATTATAAAGTTTTAATGCTTTTAGGTAGCAAAGACTCCAAACAAATCCCCTTTCATTAAATTTTCTTATGCTCTCTTCAAATTGTGTCTCTCAGATCTCTGTTTTGGAATCTCCCATACCAAAAAGGACAAAGCTCATCCTAGTAGGGGCCTTGGGATGGACCAAATTTTTCCTTTTTTTTAAGGGTCAGGATAAAGAATATCCCAGGCTCATAGCTGTGATCAGCCATGAGAAAGTTTTTCATTTTTTTTGTTTCTATTCCTAAGAATTTCCATATGCTCTTGAAAAACAATGATACTGATTATCAACATTTCTTGATCATCTATAATATGCCAGAGTCAGCGTTGGGTGATTACTATATACACAAGGTGAACAAGAAACAGCACCTCCCTTCAAAGAGCTCTTTCTCCAATGGGGGAGAAAGATAGGATACTCTACTAGGCTGCCAGAATAGTAGGATGGATAGACAGACAGACAGAAAGGTAGATAGACAGGTAGGTAGGTAGACAAATAGGAACAGATAGGCAGTAGAGAGATAGGTAGATAATAGATGGATAGATAGTAGATAGGTAATAGATGTTGTTGTTATTAGATGTCATTGAGTCAGCTCAGACTTTTAACCACCTTATGTATAAAAGAATAATACACTACCTGGTCCTACACCACCCTCATAATCATTGGTATGTTTGGACACAGACAGATAAATAAAAGAATAGTACTTTGCATACAAGAAATGGACAGTGAATCTCAGTTGAATGAATTAATTAATGAATGCAAATGTAAGGTTGTCGTTAATTAGTTCTGGAAATGTAGAAGGCATTGAGAAGTTTTTTTTTTTTCTTTTTCTTTTTTGCTTTGTTTTGCTGGGGAGGGGGTGTAGGGGAAGAGAAAGGATTGGATGTGGAACAATGAAAGAGAAGACTCTTGATCAGGAAGAAGAGAAGAAAACATGACACAGGCTCTGAAAAGCTGTTCTTAGCATCACTTCTTATTATATACATTTTGTCTTTAATGAGAAATTTGCCGTGGGTAGAAAGGTAATGATGAATCAGCACATTACAGACAGATGCTTCCAGGCCATTGTGCTAAGGTCTCTGCTCTGTAAAGAATGTGTTATCTCCCCCAAAACATCCAGGCATTTCCACTGCTACCTCTATAGAATTTGCATGCTTCAGTAATGTTTTATGTATTATGCTACCTACACGCTAAAATGTACATGCACACTCCTGCAAATGTAGGTAAATTATGAATAAATTAAATCTTGTCTAAATAAACAAGAGTTTTTTTGAACCAAAATGCAAGCTGTCATGAATATTTAAGTAAACAAGGATAAATCTGCATCCTGCTATGTTTCTTACAATGTGATTCCTATAGTCTTGATTTCAGGAAGAAAAGCACACACAGCTAAACTCAAACTTCCGTCAAGTTGGATCCGACTCAGAGTGACCCCTCTTTGGGTTTCTGAGGCAGTATCACTATAGAAGTAACTAGGGAACCCAAATAGATTCCTCACTAGGGACATGTACATTGAAGAATCCTATATGGAAGAGTGAAACAATAAATAAAAATAAGATCCACCATAGGAATTGAACTATATGGGTGTCTGCTGACACCTGTAATTGCTGCCTTTTCACACTATTTTGAAGATATAGATTTTGAGGAGAAAGCTATTATTTTCATTTTTCCCTTTAGTGGAAAAAAGCAACTCATGCAAATCACAGCTCTAGAATTTCCTGAATCCAAGCTAGTTTCTTCTCAGTTTACATATGATTTATTTAGGCATCTCAGGGACATGAGGATTGGCTCATTCTAATATAAGTATTCAAGAATATTATAGGGCCCACGGTCAAACATGAGGTCCTTAGTTAATGCCTTTTGGCCACATATCAGTGAAACTATCTTATTTTCCATTACTCATAGAATTAGAGAACCTGAGTTGAAAGGGAAGATGTGGATGGGGTTGCAAAAACAAACAGAGAAAATTTTCAAACTTCTCAAAATAAGGCATGCTATCTCAAAACCTACTACACAGCCACAGTAATCAAAACAGTTTGGTACTGGTACAACAAAAGACACATAGACCAAGAAAACAGAACTGAGAACCCAGAATTAAACCCATCTACCTATGATCAGTTGATCTATGACAAAAGGTCAAAGTCCATTAATGGGAAAGAGAACATCTCTAACAAATGGTACTGGCAAAACTGGATATCAATTTGCAGGAAAATGAAACAAGATCCATACCTCATACCATACATAAAAGCTAACTCAAAATGGATCAAAGACCTAAATGTAAAATGTAAAACCTAAATGTAAATGTAAACATGAAACCTAAAGCTATAAAGATTATGGAAGAAAAAACAGGAACAACGCTAGGGGCCCTAATACATGGTATGATACAGAATATCTAACATAGCTAAAAATGCACAAACAGCAGAAGATAAATAACTGGGATCTCTAATCTACTTCCATAAAGATTTATTGCCTTGGAAAGCCAAAGGGGGTTGCTATGAGTCAGAATTGACTCAATGGCAGTGAGTTTGTTTTTCTTTTTTTTTTTTAATGCTCATCAAAAGCCTTTGCTGAAATAGTAAAAAGAAAATCCAGAGAATAGGGGGAAAAATTGGCTATAATAGACAAATCCAACCAGGGTCAAATCTCTAAAATGTACAGAAAATTTTAACACCTCAACAACAAAAAGACAAACAATCCAATTAAAAATGTGAAAAGGACATGAACAGACTTGTTACCAAAAAGACATTCAGGTGGCTAACAAACACATGAAAAGATGCTAGCGATCATTAGCCATTAGATGCAAATCAAAACTACAATGAGATACCATCTCACCCTGTATTGATGGCACTGATCAAAAAGAACAGAGAACAACAAATGCTGGTGAGGCCATGAGGAGATTGAAACACTTAGACACTGCTGATAGGACTGCAAAAAGGTACAGACACTATGGAAAATGGTATGATGCTTCCTTAAAAAGCTAGAAATAGAAATATTGTATGACCCAGCAATCCCATTCCTAGGTATATATCCTAGAGAAATAAGAGCAGTGAATAGACATATGCATACTCATGTTCATCACAGCACTAATCACCATAGCAAAAAGATGGAAACAGTCCATCAGTGGATAAATGGATAAACAAACTGTGGTACACCCATACAATGGAATACTGTGCAAAGATAAAGACTAATGATGAATCCATGAAAAATCTCACAACATAGATGAATCTGGAGGGCATTATGCTGAGTGAAATAAGTCAAATAGAAAGAAAAAAATTTGTATAAGACAGCCATTATAAAAAGTCAAGAATAGGTTTTTATGTAGAAAGTAACATTCTTTGATAGTTACCAGTGAGGAAGGGAGAGGGAGGGAAAAGTGCTTACTAGATAGTAGACAAGAATCAATTCTTGTGAAGGGAAAGGTGATACACAATATTGAGGAAGTCAGCACAATGTGGCCAAGATAAAGGAAGACACTGAGAGGTAGACAAGATTAAAGGACAATGATGGAAAATGCTATAACATATATAATCCTGCAATAGCAGTAATAACTAACAAAAATGTGCAAGGACATTCATAGGCAAATAAGTATGCTAAGTAGGTGAGGCAGGTTGTACAGGCATACACCCACATACATACATAGGTATACCAAAAATAAATAAATAAATAAAGTCACTGCCATAGAGTTGATTCAGACTCATAGTGACTCCTTTTGGGTTTCCAAGGCAGTAAATCTTTATGGAAGTAGGTTGCTCAGTATTCCTTCTGTGGAGTGGCTGGTGGGTTTGAACTGCCAATCTTCTGGCTAGCAGTCAAATGTCTTAGGCACTACGCCACCAGAGCTCCTTTACATAAGTATGGTAATGAATAATTTTTACATATATATTTGCAAATGCTATGTGCATTCTACAAACAACATGAGCATTCTCGTATATATAATAGAGCATATATTGGGCATAGTTATAGAAAATATATGGGGACTGAACCACTGGATCTGAAGAGTAAGGACCATAGCCTTGGAGTACATCTAGGTCAATTGGCAAAACACAGTTCATAAAGATAATACTCTACATCCTAGTCTGGTGAATAGGGTTTGGGTCTTAAAAGCTTGTGAGCAGGCATGTAAGAACAATAAGAACAAACTATTGGTCTCTTTCTGCCTGGAGCATAAGAGAACAAAGAAAAATGAAAGATGCATGGAAGCAATTAGCCCAAAGAACTAATGGCCCACATGAACCACAGCCTCCTCTAACCTGAGACCGGAAGAATTAGCTGGTGCCCGGCTACTACTACCAACCACTCTGACTAAGACCACCTTGTTAGTACGGGTAAAAAATGTAGAACAAAATACAAAGCCAGAAAAATAGAGGAAAATGGCCAAACTTACTGGTCTGAAAGACACTAGAGGAACCCTGGAGACTACAGTCCCAAAACAACTTTCTAACTTGAAGTTGAAGACATTCTCAGAGGCCAACTTTCAGCCAAATAAGACTATAAAAATAAGACTATAAAGCCAAATAAGACTATAAAATAAACACCACCACCCGTGAAGAATGTGCTCCTTAGAACTATCAACTATGTGAGATCAAAAGGGCAACATTTGCCCAAAACCAAAGATGAGAAGACAGGGAGGGACTGGGAAACCAGGTGAATGGAAACAGAACCTGGAGAAGAAATAGGGAGAGTGCTGATACATTGCAGGGATTGTAACCCATGTCACGGAACAATTTGTACATAAACGATTGATAGGAAAACTAATTTGCAACGTGAACTTTCACCTAAAATACTAAATTAAAAAAATAAATAAATAAGCCAGGGTTTCATATCTCAGTACTGGTGAACATTCTGTTCCTATTGTCTAGGGAGCCCTGATCTCTTTTGTCTGCCTGCTGAATCACTAAACCACTCTTACTTCAAGACTCAGGGCTTCTCCCTCATGGAGGTACTTCCACTCAATGGTAATCTCCATGTGGGCAAGGGCTATGTCTACTTCTTCACCACTGTATCCCCAGCACGCAGCACAACAGCATGCATGCAGAAGGCATTCACAAACGAATCCCTCCTCTGGGGTCCATAGCTTTTTGTGTAGATCTCTCTATGGCACTTACAAGACTACCATTCATTATGTGTTTGTGTTGGTCTGGCCCATTAGACTGCTGCGTTCTCAAAGGCTGTGGCCATGGCTTATTGATCTTGTATTGCTAGAACCAAGCGCTTGAGAAATGTTTGTTTATTGAAAAAAAAGAAAATGATATCCATTACATTTCAATTAATAGCAGCAACAAACCTGACATTTATTAACTCTCATGTATACTACAATAGGAGTCCTTGGGTGACACAAATGGTTAAGTGTTTCACTACAGATTCAAAGGTTGGTGGTTTGAGTCTAGCCAGTGGTGTCTCTGAAGAAAAACTTGGCAATTTGACTCTGAAAAATCAGGACTGAAAACCCTAGAGAGCACAGTTCTACTCTGACAAAAGGGATCTATATGAGTCGGAATTGATCTATGGCAACTGGTTTTGGTACACTACAGTATCATTTTTGTCTCTCAGAGCCATGTTCAGGGCTTAGCCATCCCTTTTAAATCTTGCTGACAGAGAGGTCTTCCTGAGCCTTTCTCAACTCTCTCACTTGTGCCGCCCAACAATGGTCCTTTTTTTTTTTTGCACAGTTCCTGAAGTTTCTTAGTTATCTAACGCTGCTATAACAGAAATACCACAAATGGGTGGCTTTAACAAACAATCTATTTTCTCACAGCTTATGAGGCTACGAGTTTAAATTCATGGTGTCAGCTCTAGGGGAAGACTTTGTTGGCTTTGAAGGAAACTTCTGCTTCTGAGAAATTTTCATGTGGCTTGGCATCTCTCTTTCCTCATCTCTGCTTAGTCATTTGCTTGTTTATTCTCATTTACATCTTAAAAGAGACTGATTTATGACACATCTTAAACTAATCCTGTCTCACCAATATAACAAGGACAACCTATTCCCAAATGAGATTATAACCACAGGCGTAGAGGTTAGGATTAACAACACATATTTTGGGGGACACAAATCCACCCATAACATTTCACCCTTTGGTCCCCCAAAATCCCCATTCTTGCCACATGCAAAACACATTTGCCATCATATCACCCCAAAAGTTTTTAATCAACTCCAAGTCATCTAAATCAAATATGAGTGAGATGTTAGGTATATTCCATCCTGGGGCAAAATTCTTTTTCATCTGTGAACCTGTGAAATCTAGAATGTAAGTTATCTGCTTCCAAAGTACAATGGTAGAACAGGCACAGTGCAGACATTTCTACCAGAAATGGGAGAAAATGGAGGGAAAGAAGGGATAACATGCACCAAGCAAGTCAAAACCCCAGGAGAACAATTTACATTAGCTCTCAGGGCTTGAAAATAATCCTCTGTTCTCTGGGACCATCTAGTCAATGGCCCTGTCCTCTAGACTCTGGATGTTGGTTATACTCTGTGGATTTTGGGTGAAGGACCCTGTGGTAGTTATGTTTGTGTGTCAACTTGGCTGGGCCTGGTTGAGTGGCTGGGCAGCTGGTGGTAATTATTCCTCATGATGAGACTGGCAATCAACTCCATGGTGGGATCTACCATGAGCAGCTGAGAGCTGCCTTTGGCATGTGGTCTTTTTCCTGTATATAAGAAGAAGCTTTGGGAATGGTCTCTAGCCTATGGCATGCTTGGACCCTGCATGTAACCGTATCGTTTGCTCAGCCGTCTGCTATGCTCTGCCGACGTTGTGACTTACAATGGATTTAAGTTAATGTCCTGCCGTGTGGTTTGGTAACATTGGGACTGTGCCTTTTTACTTGTCAACACTGGGGCTTCTCAGCCTCAGCAGTCAACAGCTGTCTGAGTGAAGAAATGCCTCTAGTTCCAGTGGGCTGGGAGCAGGAGGCAGAGCTGGACCCCAAGGTTGAGGGGCTTTCACCCAGCCCCTAGAGCCTGGCACTTTGAACTTGGACTTAAAGTCTCCAAATTTTAAGAATAAACTCCTGTTCATTAAGGCTATCCATTTGTTGTATATTCTTGTCAGAGCAGCACTAGGTAACCAGAAGTGACCCCCTGCCTCCCAGGACCTCTGGGAGGCAGCACTGCCCCCTTGGCTTTGGGTAGCCCCATTCTCCTAGTTCAACTGAGTAGTGATCCTACCCCTCAGCCCTGAAAGGCCCTATTCTGCCTTCTCAGTTTGGGCAGTGGCCCCCATTTTATAAGCACTTCAGAATGGCAGCACCATACTCTAGAAAACAGCTGGTGAAGAGCTGACTCTTTAAACCTAGGAGGCCAAGTTTCCACCCTTTGAAACTGATCCATCCCTGTATCCCATGCTCTTTCCAACAGTTCTGCTGATCCTTGAGTTGCTCCAGGGATGGCCTTTTCTTTTCTTGACAACAGATGCACCTGCTTTGGTCTGTTTCTTGCCTGAAGAATTCCAAGTGGCAGACAATGTTCTTTCCTTTTGTTCTTTCACTCTGTCCCCTCTAATGGATTTTCTGCCATGGTGGTTGGTTAGATCCAGCAGTCACAGGCTTAATATCTTTAACAAAAGATTGTGTAGTTAAATCTTTGATGAAAATTCTAGTGCACATGTCCTTAGTTTGTACAACAGAATTTTCCAAATCTTTAAATTTTGTTTTAATTTTTCATAGTTAATTTTAAAGCTCATCTCTTCTCTCTCTCATTCTACTATCAGCATCAAGGAGAAACCACATGGTCCCTTTGAGATCTTGCTTACAAATATCCCCAGCCAAGTTTATAATTCATATGTTTCACCTTCTACTAAGCATTTGAACATAATTCACACAAGCTCTTTGCCACTGTGTACAAAGCATCACCCTTCCTCTATTGTCTAATGACGTGTTCATTATTTTCTTTTAAAGCATCACTAGAAGCACACTCAATATCCACATTTCTAGTAACATTTGGTTGTTGGTGCCAATGTATTTTCTAAGACAATAAAGACTGTCTCTATAGCTCTCCTCACTTCTTTCTGAGCCCTCACTAGAAGTGCCTTTCACATGCATAATTCTACCAACAGTCTCTTCATGGCAATTTCAACCAAAGCCAAAAATCAACTCATAGCGACCCCTATTGGGTTTCCACAGTGGTAATCTTTATGGGAGTAGATTGCCCTGTCTTCCTTCCAGTGGGGAGGCTGGTGTGATGAACTGCCAACCTTCTGGTTAGCAGTCAAATATGCCTTAGGCACTGTGCCACCAGAGCTCCTTTCAAGGCAAAATAAACTTTTACCATAAGGCACCTTGCAATTCTCCCAGCCTCTACCCATAACCCAATTCCAAAACCACTTCCACATTTAGGTATCTGTTAGAGGAGCACCCCACTCTTGGCACCATATTCAGTTTTACTTATCTGGTGCTGCTAAAACAGAAATATCATAAATAGGTGGTCTTAAACACAGAAATTTATTTTCTCAGTTTAGAAGTCTAGAAGTCCAAATTCAGGGTGGCTTTCTCTCTCTGTCAGCTCTGGAGGAAGGTACTTACCTCTGAGTTTATGCTAGGGGAGATCTTCATGTGGTTGAGCATCTCACTTGCCCTGTCTCTGCTTCCTCACTTATTTGTTTAATGTCTTTTACATCTGAAAAGATATTGACTCAAGACACACCCTACAGTAATCCTGCCTCATTAACATAACAAAGACAATCCATTCCCAAATGGGATTATAATACAGGCATACAGATTAGGATTTACCACATGTATTTTTAGGGAACACAATTCCCTCATAACATGCAGGAAAAGATAAAAGACTATATATATGATCAAGGTAGTTCTTTAGGTTGAAATGAGAGGAACATAAGCAGCCACAGAGATGAACATTCCCTCCTTATTTTTTTTCCCCAGCTCTGCATCAGCCCTGCGCAGGCCCAAGTAAGAACTGGGCAGGGTCCTGACCTGTACATATGGTTTGACACGTCCAGGCTGCACTGAGCTCTGCAGCAGTAAAGAGGGAAGATAGAGAAAAGAAGAGAGCATTCTCAGGAGGAGCTGGAGGGGAGGGAAGGGGAAGTTCTGAAGTTCCCTTGATGGGTTTGCAGTTTGGGTACTTAGCTATGGCACATTCTGCTCTAGGACCACAAGTCCAGTTTGTTGCCTTGCTGTGTGGATTCTGCTGCTCCAATAACCGCTTATCATTCTCTAAAGAACTTGCACAAACTTGTTTAGGTCTAACCCTCTTAGTCCTGAGAAAATTCTTTGTATCAAGTTTAAATCTCTTAGGATACAGTAATATAGATCCTTTTTGTATCTGTACTTCTCTAAGTGGAGAGGACCAACATCTGGACCTCTTTCTTATAATAAGCACTTATCTACTAAGGCCCATGGCTGTATCAGGGTTTGCCCTTTTCTTTTTCAGACTAAGAGTGGCATCTATGTGTCACCTTTCCTTGTGCTCTTGAAGTTGGACCAAACGTGGGTCCCTGCCTGATGCATAGTCAGGCCAAAAGACTTTACACACCGAATGATTAAGAAGAGAGAAAATTACTTACTGCAAAGTGGCATTGCAAGGAGACAGGGGCCAGTACCCTAATCTGACTCCCCAAATGGCTGTCGGGATACAGTTTTTGTAAATTTCAGGAGAGGGGATTTATATGTATTCATAAAAACTTCAGGAATTTGGGCATGAATTAACTGAAGACTGGCTAAAGCTTCCTTCACCTTAGTTTAAAGGGACAATTTTTAATGCAGTGCACTTGCACACCGGATGAGTCACACCAACTTCCTGTCATCAGCTGATTGGGGCACAGGCAGAGAGGAGAATGTCAGTTTCCAGCAACTTTGTTCTTGTTCCCTCACTGCGCATGTCTGCAGGCCAAGGTTAATTTTCAAGTTGTCTCTTGAGACATATTAATGTACTTATCACCTGTTTCTAGGGGAATAGCATGGAAAAAATGTGTAAATGGACCTTTCATTCCATGCAGTTCTTAAGGAACTGAGTTATCATGTTTACTTATTTGTGTCTAATTGAAGTCCTATCTGTCTTTACCAGGGTGGGGGGAATAGTTGAGCTTTCATCCTATTCAGTTCTTAAGGAACTGAGTTATCATGTTTACTTATCTGTCTTCAACCAGGGATACAGGCTGAACTTTGACTGCACTTAGTTTCACTCTAATCTCAGGACCACAGTGCCAGTGTGAGACTGGTGGTCCTTACTCCTCAGTAGAGGATCACAGAACTTCATGGGGCAGACCTGGGTCTGGCCTGGATTTGATGGTTTATACAACAAGGCTAAACAAATTGGTACTGCAAGAGGTGGCACAGACATGACAAGAGTCACAATTAAGGGGCTCTGTTTAGCAAGTTATTGATGATAAGCATACATTTTTTTTCTCAGAAAGCAGACTATCACCAATTCACCACAAGGTCCCTTTGGGTCTTGGCATGGGCAGACTGTACTGACCATGAGTTAGACTCCATATGGCATCCTCTCAGTCTGCAGAGCTGGCCTCTCAACCTGGAGAGAATATAAATCAAGTTCAGAAGGACCACCATCATAGATTTTTTTTTTTTTTTTTTTTCCTCTCTACAAATGCAAGGGCTTTACTTGGTACTGTGAAGAACTTGAGAGTTCTGAGGTCATCTGATGCCTGGGCTCCCTGCCTAAATGCACACAATCCAAAGCCAAACTGAGGGGCTGGCCCACATATCTGTCCAGCAGTGTTCATATTCTCTCCTGGACTTCAGGACAATATTGTATAGGATCACGGCAGCAAGATACAATACAGAGCAGCTCTCTGGGAGGAAGACATGGTCTCTGAGCAAGACAAAAGCAAGAAAAGACACAAATGGAAGACCTGGTGGTACAGTTTAACCCATGTTCCCCAGTATGAAAGGCAAGTGTGTAAGCCTATAGATAGGCTTTGATCGTGCCTCTAAATCAAAGAAAATGTGGGCACTCTCCAAATGTAAAGATGCTTGTGAAATGTTTACAGTGAGAGAGATTTCATGGTAGTAGTACATCTACTCTTCACTTATCCATTATCACATTATGCAAATTTCACATTTATGACCATAGTAAAAAATCTACTATCCTATTTTGCACACTGATGACATACATCTGGCAGTAACAAAAACTGAGGTGTGAGGCAAGAGACTGGCTGTGATGGTAAACATTATGTGTTAACTTGGCTAGGCCGTGAGTCTCAGTAGTTTGGCAGTTATATAATAATATAATTTGGCAGTTATGAAATGATTCAGTAATTCTCCATTTTGTGATGTCATGTGGTCATCTTCCATTTTCACATAATGCTGATTTTTGCATAATGACCGGGTCTTTGGAACCTGACCATATTTGTAAGTAAGGAGTGGGTGTATTAGGTATTGGAGTGGGACACTCACTCTAGTACCTGTTGTTATCAAGTTGTTTCAACTCATGGTGACCTCAGGTTTTAGAGTAGAACTGTGTTCCATAGGGTTTTCTTAGCTGTAATCTCTACAGAAGCAGATCACCAGGTCTTTCTCCTACAGTGCTACTGGGAGGGAAGGGGGTTTCAAACCACCAACTTTAGGTTAGTAGACAAGCACAAACTATTTACACCCCCCAGGGATATGTACAATTAATGATAACCTAAGTCAATAATGAACCAGTTGCTATCGAGTTGATTCTAACTCATGGAGACCTGATGTGGTAGCAGGGAGAATCTCCACCCCGAAATTCCTGTATCTGATTTTTATCAGACCAGTTTCCTCCCACAGGGTCTGTTCATAGTTGCACTATAAATCCAAAGTAAGCCAAACTGTTAATCAGAGTGCTGACAGCTAACGAGTGGGACCATGAAGCCTGGAAAAGAAATGTGGGTTTTTAGGGGAGCCTGTTCACAGAGGGTTTTCCCATTCCCCTGTTCTTCCTGATGGTAATCAATCAGATATTTTAGGAAACAGGCTTGGAAAACCCAGAGATACTTTCTACTCACAAAGACTGACTAAAGGAGAGTATCTGAGGGAGGGAAAAGAGCTGATATGTGAGGGGAGGAGGGTACTACAAAGAAGAAATAGACCAAAGGGGGATGTGTGATAGAAGGTGGCAGCACTCTTGTGAGGCTCTCTCAGTACATGTGTTGCTTTTTCACTAGATGCCTCCACTGAAGACTGAGTGATTGGAGACCCAGTCACCACCACCCAGCCAGCTGTGAGGTCCATCCATTACCAGGAGACTGACAGCATTCCAGTACTCTATCTCAGTACTTGACTTAATAGATCAAAGGTGACAACTCCTCCCAAACTGATAGGAGAAAGCTCTTCAGTATCCATGATCTGCATAAGTTATACTCATTTCACTTTCTAAAATAAGAGGTGATTAATAATTGTCAACAATCCATTTTTGTCAGGTGGCAATGGTATATATTTCTTTAGCTACTAGTAAGAGGTAAGGGCCCTGAGGTCTGGTGTGGCCTGGGCATGGTTGGGAGCAGTCAGAGTTAAACCACTAATGACGTAGCTATAATAGCTACCATCTACAGAGCACTTGGGAAATTCTGAAGAGATTTCATCCATATTATCTCATTGGAATTTCACAACTAGTTTGTCAGGTAGATTTTATTATCTCCACTTTTCAGAAGAGGAAGTTAAGGAGGCAAGACAATATGGCTAGAGTTCTGCCCATGTGGCTGGTGTTGTAGCAGGAGAACCTTGCCTTTAGCAACCTGGTCTTCTGATTGTAATGAACCACTATATATTGATAAAGGAATGAATCCCTTGATAGTCCAAACAGTAATGTGCTCCACTGCTAATCAAAAGGTTGGAGGTTCATGTCCATGTAGAGGTACCTCAGAAGAAAGGCCCAGAGATCTGCTTCCAAAAAATCAGACATTGGAAACACTGTGGAGCACATTTCTACTCTGACACACATGGGGTTGCCAGGAGTCAAAATCAACTCAATGGCAACTTTTCCTTTTTTTTTTTTTTTTTAATCAATTGGCAGCTCTAGACCTTGAGAGGTTGGAGGGAAGCTAACTTAGGCCTTCACCCATGGTGGCTACCAAACCCTCCTTCACCCAAACTGCTGACTCTTCTTGTGCCTCAGTCCTTTGGGATAAGGTTCTCTGTACTGTCTATGGTGACTATGAGCTAATTATATGAACAAATAAAGGTCAAAGGGAGATAGTGCGTAGACTACTCCTGGTTACCATCTCTGCTGCCAACAGAGAAATGTAGTGACAGTGTTTCAGCCAGTGTTTATTACCAAAATCAAAGGAAAGACTCACAGGGTTGAAATTTTAAGCCGGGATCTATTCTGTGAAGGGCTGCAGCTGTGGAAGAGAGTTAAACCAAAGCAAAATCAAACCCATTGCCCTCAAGTCAATTCTGACTCATAGTGACCCTATGGGACAGAACAGAACTGCTCCATAGGGTTTTCAAGGCTGTGGATCTTTATGGAAGCAGACTGCCTGCCTCATCTTTTTCCCATAGAGCTGTTGGTGGATTTGAACTGACAACCTTTTGGTTAGCAATCCAATGTTTTAACCACAGTACCACCAGAGCTCCCTGAAAGGAGCCTGTAAAATAATGATTGGATGAAGCCTTCATCCCATTCATTAGGAGACATCACATGCAGAACCAAGCCAAATACTCAGGCCAGAAAAGGACTGGATGAAATGGGGTCCTGAGCTATGCAGAAATTGTAAAGGGAAGTCTTAACCCCAATCAAATCAAAAGTAAGAAGTCCAGGGGATCACAAGCTATTAGAAGTCCAGGTAATTAATATGGCCAATACGCATGGGGTTTCTAGGTGTCCTTCTTTAATTCTAAAAGTACTAGGATCTTGGTCTGTCTCTGGTAAGAGTCCTGAGAGTTGAGAAGGAAAAGGACTTTGAGCAATATCCAATTACATAGAAGGCCAGGATACCTGTACATGTGTGTGTGAGAATGTGTGCATGCATACCTTGTGTTTTAAGATGACTTATGGAGTCCCTAAAGAGTTCTGATGGTGCAGTGCCTAAGGCATCTGACTGCTAACCAGAAGGTTGGCGGTTCAAATGCACCAGCCACTCCATGGAAAGAAGACTGGGAAATCTACTTCCATAAAGGTTTATCGCCTCAGAAACCCAAAAGTGGTCACTATGAGTTGGAATTGACTCGATGGCAGTGATGGAGTCCCTGGGTGGGACAAATGGTTAACACTCTCATATGCTAACCAAAAGGTTCAAATCCACCCAGAGATGCCTCAGAAGGAAGGTCTGACAATCTACTTCCAAAAATATCAACCATTGAAAACCCTACAGGGCACACCATGAGTCAGAACTGACTTAACAGCAACTGGTATTGGATTGAACAAAAGGATATCTAAGTGTGTGAGTAACTGGATAAAGTGCTAGTGGTACACTGGAAGAAGTTCTGGTTGAGGGGTCTGTATGTTACATACAAAATACCGGATGTAAAAAGGTTGTTGAAGGCATCAGGGATGCATGTATCACCGAATCAATGTGGGGAGGTCCTTCTCTAGATGGCTGCATGGAAGCTTCCTCAACAACAGCATTTTGGGGCTACACATACGAATATTTGTTTCTAAGTTGGTGGAGATTCACTAGTGATTAATGATTAGAACTAGTAAAGGGATGCCAGGAGAGTCACTCTGGGAAATATTTATTCACTTCACCAGCTCACATTTTTTTTTTTCAGCCAGAGAGAAATGCTGACTGCCCTCCTCTGCCTAGCCCGGGAAGCACACATTTCACCTCATCAGGCCCTAGGTTCCTTTATGTAGGTCACCCACCCTATGTCCCAGTGTGGCACTCTCTCTTTTCATTGGAAGCTGTGAATTGTGGAGTCAGGCCTTCAGTGAGAGTGATGAAGGCATTGTGGCAGGGAAGCAAGCTCTTTTATTTGTTCACTTTTGATGGAGACAGCATAAAGCTAGGCCGTTGCTGGAACTCCCTCAGGGCCAGCAAAGTCCACGTGGCCAGGTAGTTCCAATAAAAAGATTGGCAATTCACTAGCTGTTGTAAAGCAGGCACAGCCTTTCTGTAGCCAGGAGAGTGGGGCTAGCAGAGGTCATGCACAGACAGCCCTTCTCTGCCACCTCTTCATCTAACCCTGCTGGCTCTCCATTTGCCACTCTACCAGAAGCACACCTTTTCAGGATTTTAGAGAAGAGAGAGGGGAGAAAGTGAATGGAACAGCCCCTGAGCTTGGCTGGACTCTGAAGATCTTGACTCTAGTCTTAGCTCTGTTATTAGCTACGTAATAGCTTTAGACCAATCACCTCATCTTTCTTAAACTCATCTGTAAAAGGTGGAAACGTATTTTTTTATGAGTACCTAGTATGTGTCATATGCCATGAATATATACCATATTTTTACACTAATAATGCACACGTTATATGGTTTATGCAAACAGTACAACCCCTCCCACATTCGTTTCCTATGTGTGCTATGCGTGTTATCTGTGTATGTGTTGTTTATGTGGGCATGTTATATGTGAAAAACATGGTGTTAATGTCTTGATATGAGAAGCGATTTGCTTAAGATCACCCCATTGAAAAGTGTGTGTGCGAAGGTTAGGGTGAGAATTTACTTCTTTCTGGCACCAAAGCCTGTGCTTTCTCCACGGAGTACAATGAGACTTGGGACAATGATGTGGTAACAAAAGAAAAAGCACCTTATCGATTTTAAATCCCTACATAAATCTACTATCACTTGTCCATCAGTTGGTACTGTAGTGGTTTGCATGTTGTTGTAATATTGGAAGCTATGTCACCAGTACTTTAAATACTATAAGGGTCACCCATGGTGGACAGGTTTCAGTGGAGTTTCCAGACTAAGAAAAACTAGAAAGAAAGGCCTGACAATCTACTTTCAAAAATTACCCAATATAAAGCTTATGGATGACCAGCATGATAACACTGGGGAAAGAGAGGACACTGAATTTCACACATAAGATGTAGATAGACAACAGAGGCTAATACCAGTATGTCCACAATACTGCATTACCATTATTAACACCAAACACCAGGCTACAGATAAACACATAAACATCTTAGAAGATCAGATGGGGGTCAGTGAATAGGATTATACTCTAGACCAAGGATAGTTTTAGCTGAGGCTAATCTTGCACAGTAACAGTGATATAAAATACT
>NW_006921765.1:5360064-5366726 GCF_000298275.1 Orycteropus afer afer | reverse complement strand
AGCCACCTAAGATGCAGCTAGTGGTCTCCTATCATCAGAAGTGAAGAAGAGTGCAAAAAACCAAGGGCATTTAAGCAATCAGCCCTAGGACATGATGGACCTTGAGACCAGAAGAATTAGATGATGTCTGGCTACCAAGGCCAACCACTCAGGAAAGGACCAAATCTGGAGATTGAGTGGGAGGAAAAACATGGAACAAAATCCAAAAACACAATAATGACCAGAATTACTGGTCAGATGGAGTCTGGTGGGACCCCCAACACTATGGCCCTGGGATACACTTCGGGCCTAGATTAAACTCATTCCCAAGGGCTGGCTCTCAGACTAATAGTAAATAAAACATACACACAGACCACTCAACCCAGGGTGATGCATCCACATACTCTACGGAGATACATCCCTTGAAGCAATCAACCATGGGCACCAGAGGGGCAACATTTACACAGAGAAAATGCAGGACTCCCAGGAGTACATAACTATGAAGGGCATGGTTGGGGGGTGGTTACAAGGAAGGGAGAGGAGAAGAGTGGGTTAAGGTTGGGAATGGTAATTGGGGAGTGAAACCAAATGTACAGGAAATGTTGAATATAAAACAAATTCTCTCTGAAAATTTGCACCTAAAGCACACACACACACACAAAAGCTTATGGATCACAACAGAACATTATTGGATTTGCTTGCTTTGGACACATCATTAGGAGGGATCAGATTACTAGAGGAAGAGATCATATTTGGTGAAGTAGGGTGTCAGTTAGGGTGTGGGAGACCCTTAGTAAGATGGATTGGCACAACAGTCACAACAATGGAGTCAAGCATGCTAGTGACTGTGAGGATGATGCAGAACCGCGCAGCATTTCATACTATTGTGCATGGGGTCATCGTGACTTGAAGTCAACTTGACAGTAACTCACAACAATACCAAACCAAACCAAACAATAGGACTTTATATCTGAGTTCAAAATATCTGTTGTGCTTTTATCTCACTAATTTTCAAAAAAGTACCTAAAATCCCATCATAAAGCAATGGCAAATGGTGGACGCCAATCTCTGTGTGCTTAGCTATGTTCTAGAAGGCAGTGTGGCTCCCTGAGAAGAAGCTATACAGTCCCTGGGCTGAAACTGGAACTGAGTCACCCTCAGAGAACTTCCAGGGAGCAGAACTCTCTCTCATCCTTTGCAAACTCACACTGTGAACAGAAGTAACTTTCTTGGGGGTGTTATTCCTTGAGGAGAATGAGCTATCTCCATCAGTGAGCCAGGAAAAGCTCCCTCACAACAAGGACTTAATGTAACTCTGGCAAGTTTTTGTGTTGTTGATTTTTTAAATGGAAAAAATATTTACTTTTCCCAAATGCTATCAATTTCAATCAAATTATGTTATTTCAGGACAAAAAATGAGGCTTAAGTTGCTGTGTGTGTGTTTTTCCTTTAATTTCTCTCAATCCTTCCACTCAACTTCCTGAAGAATTAAGGTTTAGTTCTTTCAAATGTAAATTAAGCAATTTGCAGAATATGTATTTTGGCATATTGGCAACTTGGCTTTCCAAACAAACTGGCGTTTTATTGATTCTGTGAAATGCCATTTCATGGAGTTATCTTGTGGCTGTAATTTGAGTCTTTAAGATGAAGAGAGTAATGGTTTTCATTTTTAATAAGCAATGAATTCTGCTTTTATTTTACCCCACTCCCGATTTTGGGGTTTTTAAATGGGTAAAAGAGACGATGTCAGTCTTAATATGCTTTTCATAAATTTATTTTCTCAAATGCTATTTTTATTATTTTGTCAATTTTATTATTAAAACCATATTTGATGCCATAAAAGAAATTAATAAATGAAAACACCCACTGACAGTTCCATCAGCCTACGACAGCTTTACACATTGATCCAAGTTCCCTCCAAGTTTTTGTCACTATTCATATGTTTCCTATAGCATTCTAATAATACTGTACAAGTAGTTTTCAAAAATAATTCTTAAAAGGACTTTAGAAAAATAACTTTCTTGACTCTGTTTGAGAACTCTGGACCTATCTGCAGAAAACTTTACTCCACTTCTCATTATAGATATATGACAGGGGCTTTACATTTAAGAGATTAACAATGTGTTTCTCAGTCTTTAATGAACTATATCTACATTGGGGTAGAAAATAAATACATGACTACTGACCTCCCTCTGCATCAACAAATAAACAAACCCAAAACCTACTGCAATCAAGTCAATTCTGACTCATGGTGAACCCCATTGGATTGCCGAGGTGGTAAATCTTTATAGAAGCAGATTGCTCTGTCTTATTTCTGCAGAGTGGTTGCTAGGTTTGAACCACCAACCTTCTGGTTAGCAGCCAGATGCCTTAGGCACCAGAGCTCCATGTATCAACAAATAATAAATATAAATTGCCTCAGACACTTAAGAAGAGGGTTCTTCAATCTTATTGTGGATCTTTTCCTAGTTAGGAAAGCTCCTCTTTACATCTAACCTCAACTCCTCTTGCCATCATCTAATCTTTCCTTTTCTCCACATGGAGAAACTAGCCACCAAACAACCCAACCAACCAACTGGTTGCCATCAAGTCTACACTGACTCATGGAGACCTCGTGTATATCAGAGTAGAACTGGGCTCCATAAGGTTTCAATGGCTATGATCTTTCAGAAATAGATTGCCAGGCCTTTCTTCCTAAGTGCCAGTGGGTAGACTTGAACTTACAACGTTTGGTTAGCAGCTGAGTGTTATTTGTTTGCACCATGGCTCTGGGAAATTTCTGAGTAAAGAAACTTGTTTAACTTTATTTAAGGCATAGTATCTGTCAAGATCTCAGTTAAAATGTTAAAAAAATAATGATGATAACAATTAGGAACCAAAGATAAAATCTACCCACCTCATGACTTTGGCTCAAAATCTAAATGTAGGAGTTGGGAACAAGTGAAGACAAGATGGCCTTTACATTTGTTTCTCACAGTATTTAATTAAAGCACTTGATCTTTCTAAGTCTTGGTTTTTAAAAATATCTTTAAAAAAATAAAAATAACACTTGTTCATGATAGAAAAAACAGAAAAATATAAAGATAAAATAAAAATAACTCATAATCCCAATACACAGAGAAAATCACTATTAGCATGTTGAGTATTTCTTAACAATATTTTTCCATGTATATTTTTATAAAATATAAGCAATGCTAGGAATAGTTTTATATACTAATTTTTTCCCACTTAATATTATGTGAGTATTAATTTCTTCTTAGTTGAGTGGCACTGTCTACATGAGGCAGGACACCCGATGGACACATGGAAAAAGAAAGAGACTAAGAGTTGGTGCAAACAGTTAAGCACTCAGCTGGTAAGTAAAAGGTTGGCAGTCTTAGTCCGCCACAGTCCACCTCAGAAGAAAGTCCTAGTGCTCTGCTTTCAAAAAGCAAGCTGCTGAAAACTCTGTGGAGCACAGTTCTACTCACACACATGGAGTTACCATGAGTTGGAATCTACTCAACAACTAAATGCAAAAAATGCAATGCAATGTCGTTGAGTTGGATCCAACTCTTAGCAACCCCTCCTTGGGTTTCCGAGGCAGTATCACTACGGAAGTAGATTGCCCAACCTTCCGTCCGAGGAGTGGCTGGTGGGTTTGAACCGCCAACCTTCTGGCTTGCAGTCAAATGCCTTAGGCACTATGCCACCAGAGCTCCTACTCAAGCGCTAGTAGATAGGTAATAGTAGACAAACAGTAGATGTGCACATACATGGTGTGGAGTCATTTCCCTTTGTGATTGCCTTTTATTTTTACATTAACCTTATGAGATATGTATTATTATCAATTATTTCCATTTAAAGCTGAGACATGAAACTCAGTGTGGTCAGGTGGTTTATGGGATACAATTGGCTGCCCCTGACCCCACATCATTTTTACTGGCTCTGTACCCTCTTCCCCTTGGTGTGCTTTGTTTTCACGGCCCCCACACCTCTGATTCTTTGTCCCAACTTGCAGAGATCCAGAAGTGCTGAAAGTTAATGTCTTTTGGGCCCTTACCAACCGGCTGGTGTGGGAAAATGGATATTTACATGGTCAGTAAACTCTAAGGTGAGATTCACATGTCAAATCTTCCCTGTAGGGTGCAGCTGAGACTGTGACTCTGCTGAAAATTGCCCTCTTGCCTGGCTTCTCTCCCCACCATCTTCTGCTTCACTTACTCCCTCTCTAGTTTCTCCTGGAAGCAAGTTGTCTCATGGTCTGCATCTCGGAGCTTCACCTAAGACAGGAACTTTCTTCACAGTCACACTTCTCATAAGCCGCATATCCAGCCCTCAAACTGAAGTCTTTCAGACTTCAGAGCCAACAATTTTTCTATTTTTCTATCAAGTCTACTTGTCTGATCCAAAACATGGCAGCACATTTGTGTGGGAGGAGAATGTTTGGACAGCCTTGGTCATCTTGTACCCAGGTTGAGGGCCTGGTCCTTGAGCTCTTCCAGGGATGTGAATTCAAGGTGTGGGTCTAAGCAGTGGAAGGAGTTCCTGGGTGGTGCAAGCAGTTAATGCACTTAGCTGCTAACTGAAAGGTTGTAGGTTTGAGTCTACCCAGAGGCACACTGGAAGAAAGGCCTAGAGATCTCCTTCTTAAAAACCAGCCATTGAAAACACTATGGAGCAATGTTCTACTTTGATACACATGGGGTCACCATGAGTTGGAATCGATTCAACATATGTTGTAGGCAGTGTAGACTGAGGTAGACTCAAGGCTTCCCCTCACCCTCTCATCTCCACCTTGAAGAAATTAACTGGTTTAGGTGTCCAGCCCTGCTGCAGACAAACAAGGGCATGGAGCTAATGTGAAGATGAAATAAGCAATACACATGCAACCATAACATGCTGGCATCCAGCCAGAGCCCCACTTACCACACAAACCACCTGGGCCAAATTCGCCAGGAGATTCATGTACGAAAGCCAGAGAAATATTGCTGTGGGTTCATGCTGGGAAGCAATTTGGTCCATTTCAGCTATCATGTCATGGCAATGAAATACACAAATATAGACTCAACTCATCCAAAGGAGCTTTTCTCTCATTAACCTTGAACGACGATGCATATCCCATCCATGACTGCTCAAGAGTCTGCGAGGGGGAGAGGCTGCCAGGCCAGGCTCGATGAAGCAATCGGACTTAAACAGCAGACATTAGTACTGCCAAATACACTTTTCCTCTTAATACATTAGAGATCCATCAAAGATGCTGAGAGGGGGTGTGTGGGAGGGGAAAAGGCTGGGATGATGTGGCAAAGTGCATTATGCTTGCCACTGTGTGCTGTTTGTCATCAGTCAAAGAGTTTCATGTCTCAGATCTGACCTCCTAAGAGACAAGAAATCTCTCTCTGCCGACCCCCCCACCCATTCTTCTCTCTCTCTCTATCTCTCTCTTACACACACACACACACACACACACAGAGTCAATGTGGGTCTTCATTTGTCATCCACAAGGCAGACTCACATTTTGGCTTTGATCACATAGGCAGTCAGCTGCAGTGTCTGTGTGTGGATGTATTTGTGTGTGTGTGTGTGGCTTTCTCTTTAGGGTCTGAGAAGGAAGAAGGGCAGGCTGTATTGAGTAGAAGGATGTGCACACAGGCCTGTTGAAAGACAGCTATGTGCACGGTCTTCTGCAAAGTGATGTGGAGGGACAGACTGTCTTCAAAACTATCCCAGTCATCATCCTACTTATGTCTGACTGGCAGGACATTCTTCAGCTAGATGTCAGGCTCCTAGAAGGGACTGTGGCTTTTTCTGGAGAAAAGAATTTCGAATGAAAGTATGGTTTAAACCCTGCTTCTGGCTGGAGGCTAACTGAGTTGCCTGAATAAGCCCTGGTGGCATAGTGGTTAAGTGCTTGGCTGCTAACCAATAAGTCGGCAGTTCAAAACCACCAGCCATTCTGTAGGAGAAAGTTGTGGCAGTCTGTTTCCATAAAGATTACAGCCTTACAAAAGAGAATATACCCATGACCATATATAAAGTTGGCTGATGATACTTCTACATATGTATTTGTATGTGCTGTAAGAATGTCTAAATATATAATAGCATTAACAAGGGGCAAAGTTATGATTACTTCTTAGCCACAGCCAACCACCCTGAGGGAGTGAGTAGTTGGACCTGAGGGCTCTAGACCATGGTCACAGGGGACATCAAGCTCATTTGACATAACATATTACACAGAAACACTGTTCTACATTCTACTTTCATGAGTAGTGACTGGGGTCTTCAAAGCTTGCAAGTGACCATCTAAGATGCAATAATGGGTTTCTGAAGAAAATGAAAGATGCATGGAAACAATTAGTCCCAGGGACTAGTAGACCATACAAACTCCAGCCTACATGACCACAAGACCAGAAGAACTAGATGGTGCCCAGCTACCACTGTCAACCACTTGGAAAGGGATCAGTGCAGAAGATCCTGGCTAGAGTGAGAGAACAATGTGGAACAAAACTCAAAATCATTAAAAGAAAAAAAAAAAAAGACCAGGTTTACTCGTCTGATAGAGCATGGTGAGACCCCTGAGGCTATGGACCCTAGGTACCCGTCAGGTTTGGAACTGAATTCACTCTTGTGGCTTCCAGACAAACAATAGACAGGCATATAGCATAAACATTTGCATCAGGTAAATACATTCCTTGTTGTTGTTG
>NW_006921765.1:5352088-5359719 GCF_000298275.1 Orycteropus afer afer | reverse complement strand
CTATGAGTCGGGGCCGACTCGACGGCACACAACAACAAATACATTCCTTAGAGCACTCAAAATCTTGGAGGGGGCAGGAATGCATAGGAAGGAAGGACAAAGGGAGGAGGTAACTACAGGTAGGGAGTGGGAAGAGAGCTGTTATATTGTAGAGAATTGCAGTCAATGTCATGAAACAAAATGTGTATGAACTGCTGTACAGAAAATGAATTTGCTCTGTAAACTTTCACCCAAATCACAATAAAAATTGAAAGAGAAAAAAGATTGCACCTTTGGAAACTCCATAGGGCAGTTCTCTTTAAGGTCACTATAAGTTGGAATCAACTCAACAGCAACGGGAGCGGGGGTTGTAGGATCACAGCCTCTTAGGACAGAGGTATCAATCACTACAAAAGAGGACTGAAGCTATAGACGGGCCTTCTGGTTTCCCTAAGTTTACTCAGTGACCTACTAGGGCACACATACCTTTTTGAAGAAGTCACGCAAGGACACCAGTTGATTTTAACTGAGCTACCCTTATAGGAGCTCTGGTAGCATAGTGGCTAAAGCACTTGACTGCTAACCAGAAGGCTGGCAGTTCAAACCCACCAGCCACTCCTCGGAAGGAAGGTTGGGCAATTCTACTTCCGTAGTGATACTCCCTCGGAAACCCAAGGAGGGGTTGCTATGAGTCGGGGCCGACTCGATGGCACATAACAAACAACAACAACACCCTTATAAACAATGTCTTGTAAAGAGGATTTTAGAAAATACCCAAGGCAAAGAAGCCCTTGCCTGTGGTTCTCAGGATAGGCAGGCAGAGGACACAAACATAGGCTGTACACAGGTGGAAAAGAAATAACAATATATCTATGATAAGAATTACAAATTTTTACATAGTGCTTTATTTATGTTAGGAACTATTCTCAGTACTTAACATACATTAGTTCATTTATTCCTTGCAACAAGGTTCCTAGGTGGTGCAAACAGTTTGTACCGGACTATTAACCTAAAGGTTGGCAGTTCGAACCCACACAGCAGTGCTAAATAAAAAAGGCCTGGATATCTGCTTCTATAAAGATTATAGCCAAGAAAATCTTATGGAGTTCTGTTCTACTCTGTAACACGAGTTTGCCGTAAGTGGGAATCAAGTTGACAGCAACTAAGAACAATAACAACAATCCTCACAAAAGGCTGATGAAACTTCTGTAATTATCCTCATTTTTACTGATATGGAAACTGACACAAGGCAATTTGTGTAACATCAGAGAGCTTGTATTTGGCAGCACTGGGATTTGAGCCCATGGTCCTCTAAGATTCTCTGTAAACAAAGACACGACTGGACAATGAAAATTCAGTAAGTTCTAATGAAAGGGTTTTCTTTTTTCATAAGGAAAACAAAAATCCTCACAACTGGATCAATAAGCAACATTACAATAAATGGAGAAAACATTGAAGTTGTCAGGCATTTCATTTTACTTGGACCCATGATCAACACCCATGGAAGTAGCAGTCAAGAAATCAGAGGATATATTGCACTGGGCAAATCTGTTGTAAAAGCCCTCTCTCTTTAAAACTTTAAAGAGCAAAGATGTCACTTTGAAGACTAAGCTGTGTCTGACCCAAGCCATGGTATTTTTCAATAGCCTCATATACGTTTTGAAAGGTAGACAATGAATAAGGAAAACTGAAGAGTTGATGCCTTTGAATTGTGTTGATGAAGAATATTGAAAACACCACAGATTGCCAAAAGAACAAACAGATCTGTCTTGTAAGAAGCACAGCCAGAATGTTCCTTAGAAGCAAGAATGGCCAGAATTTGTCTCACGTACTTTGGTTATGTTGTCAGAAGGGACCAATCCCTGGATATCATGCTTGGTAAAGTAAAGGGTCAGTGAAAAAGAGGAAGACCCTCAACAAGATGGATTGACACAGTGACTGCAACAATGGGTTCAAGCATAGCAAACATACTGAGGATGGCAAAGCACTGGGCAGTGTTTTGTTCTATTGTACACAGGGTGGCTATGAGTAGGAACTGATTTAACGGCACCTAACAACAACAATAAAAATGTGAACAAATCATTCTGGGAGCACAAAGGAGGGTGCTTTTATATTTTAGGCAGAAGTACTGGGGAAAGTGTGTACTGGGTTCTCTAGAGAAACAAAACCAGTCCTGGATCAAATGTCAAGCTGGAGGCTTTTCCATATCAAGCTGGCGGCTTTTCCCAACTCTTGCAGCTGCAGGGGCTGAGGAGCTCAGAGCTGGCAGGCAGTACACTGGCTGTTGACTCCAATGAATGACGAATCCAAGATCTCCAGGCTGAATAGTGGATTGTTCACTCATGGACAATTGTAGGCAGCACAACAGAATCCCGATCCACAGAAGAATGTCTCATCTCCCAGGATGTCCACAGATATACTGGAAGCAGGCCACACCCCTAGGGAAACTCCCTTTCAACAGATTGGCCGTTCAAAACATAGTTATCTGATCCCATCATGTTCAGCCACACCACAACAGCTCAAACCACACAGACTTCTGGTCCAGCCAAGTTGACACTCAGCTCCAACTATCACAGAAAGTTATAGAAATAATAAAAGCAAACCCTTGGATGATGAGAAAGAATTTGTTGGATGAAGAAGGGAGGAAGGACATTCCAGGCACAGGGAAGAGTTTATGCAAAAGAATAGAAATATATGACATACTTAAGCCTTAGTGATTGCTCTCTGCTGTGCCAAGCTGCGGGCTGTATGGAGGGAGAAACCAGATTGCCCAGGGACTGAGACCCAGGGCTTAGGAGTTGCAACCTGTTCTGTAACCAACAAGGAGTTGTTAAAGTCTCTAGATAGGAGACAAGAGTAGTGGTACATGTGTCTTAGAGGGATTCCTTCTAGCAGCAGGGTGAAGAATGGACCGAGAGCCACAGGAAGACCAGTAAGGACATTACTGCCTTGACCTAAATGAAAGACAATGAGACTCTTAGAAGTCACAAGAGGGAAGCAGAGGCACAAGTGCAGGATGGCACGATGGACACTTGACAGTTGAGTCAGTCTTCTGTGCACTTGATCCTATTCTACAGTTTGAGAAATACTACTCCTTCACAAAAATTTTGGCATACTCATATCATAGACAGCTCAGGGAGTACCTGGGTAGTGCAATGGTTAATGTGCTTGGCTGCTAACCAAAAGGTTGGAGGTTGCAGTTCACTTAGAGTCTCCTAGGAAGAATGGTCTGTGATCTCTTTCTGAAAAATCAGTCGATAGATACCCTGTGGAGCACAGTTTTACTTTGACACAATCACATGGGGTCACTATGAGTCTGAATTGAGTCAATGACAACTTTTTTTTTTACCCAGCTCAAATGCCACCTCTTCCACAAATTCTTTATGGATGCTTCCAGCTACAAACAAATTCTTACTCCTTTTTGCTCCCTGCTCTGTGTCTGTGTTTTTCCTGCTTGTTCTCTAAATGTATATTAATTTGGATACCTGTTTTCACTGCCCTCACATGGGTTGGGGGAAAGGCAGGGTTCTGGAGATTTGAGGACTGGTTTGGTATTAAGAACACTGTATTCAGTAGCTGTGTCCCCTGGGAAAACTGATTCTCCTCTTGGAAGCTTGGTTTCTTTCTTTCTTTCTTTTTTTCTGTATATGACCAGTCAGGTTTAGTCAGAAACACAGAGCTCATGCTAGGTGGTCTAACAGAAGAAATTTAATATGGGGTATTTGGTTCAAAGGGTTGTAAGAACAAAAAGGTGAGAGTCAGGAAGCCCAAAGTTTCCCAAAAGTAGGCAGCCAGCCTCCTAGCTCAGGGCTGGAGGCATAAAAGAAGGAGGTGATATTCTCTGAGTTCAAGAGCCAGGGCCATCCAGTGGGGCCTGGTGCTACCAATGTGATAAACCTACTAACTTTGAACCCCCCCACACACACACACATAAAGCAGAGATAGAGGAGTGAACCATCCTGGCTTCTGCCTCCTCTACCCTCTAACCTTTGACAACACCTCCCATTGGCTGAATCTACATAGAAGTCAGTTGGCAAGGAAGTTGGGAAAATGTAGTATTTAGGGAAAATGTGCGGAAATAGATCTGAGTGCAAATAGGCATATATATAGTCAATACAGAAAAGTCACGAAAGTATTCATCCCTCTCTTCTTCCCAGGATATTTGCCAGAATCAGATGGAATGAAATCCTTTTGTAAACCATATAGATTTACCCAGGTGTAGTTCTGATGATGACGAGCATATTGCAGTTTCCTAAGGCATCTAATTGCTAATCAGAAGGCTGGCAGTTCAAATCCAGCAGCTGATCCTCAGAAGGAAGACTGGGTAAATCTACTTCCATAGACATACTGCCTCAGAAACCCAAGCAGGGGTCACTATGGGTCGGAACCGACTCAACAGTAATGAGTTTCTTTGTTTTTGGTATTTATCTTTGTATACTAGAATCTTGTCTGAGCTGTCAAAGAAAATCTGTATCTAAATGTTCAGGCTTTATTTTTCTCCCTGCCTGGGTCTGGAGTGGGAAGTAGAATGATTGTGTTTCACTTGGGGCTAGTGCAGGGGCATGTCCATCCAATGGGTGGTCACCTATATCTGGGAACAAACATGTTGCACTAGATGATAAGAAATCTTTCTGCAGAAGATGGGCTCTTGTCATCTGTTTCTACATCTTTGGTATCAGGTTAGGAAACAGACTCTCCAGACCCTGACCCTCCTTAGTAGTGAGTAATCCTATGAACAAGTCCACAGCCAAACAGAGAAATTCATGTTATCCAGGTAATGGAGGGAAGGATTGAAAATAAGGCTCAAAGATTTCCTTAGCAGCAGTTCTGGTCCTAGCATCATGGACACCATGGTACACACATTGTTTTGTTCCTGATGAGAAAGAAGATGCTGGAGTAACAGGGTTGGTGAAGTTGATTCTTGGTCTCTTTAGCCCTATTAACCTACATCCACCCAAATGGATTCTCAGGCAGCCCCATTAAGACATCCTGTCAGAACCATCCCATGTCATTTACAGAGTGAAGTGAATATCAATAAAATCATAATGAGTCATTTTCCGAGCTTCACTGGCTCTTTCTGGAAGCCAAGCGAGGCCTTTGCTGTGGATATTGACAAAACCCCCCTTCCTCCTGGGAGCTGCTTTTCTTCCACTGGGCAGATCTGAACCAATCTGAGGAGACACTGGGTGTTGCTAGCTTAACATATATGGCACATAGGCAGTAGATTTGGAGAGGGGACTCTAGCAGCTGACCCTTCTTGGTGGTAGGCAAGCCCAAGGAATGAAGCCACAGCCAAGTGAAGTGGTTTGATGATCTCTAAGCAGGAAGGTTGGGCAATCCTACTTCCGTAGTGACACTGCCTCGAAAACCCAAGGAGGGGTCGCTATGAGTCAGGGCTGACTCGATGGCAAATAACAACAACAGCAACAAGCAGGTTATAAAGAGTGTTTCAAGGAGTCAGGGGACCACACTTCTGGTCATCATCTTCTGTCAGCTACTCCAACCCCTGACCCTGGTTCCATTACCAGTAACCAGTTACCTCTGAGTCAACTCTGACTCATGGTGACTCTGTGTATAAAGTAGAACTGTTCCATATGGTTTTCAGTGGTAGATTTTTTAGTAGCTCACCAGATCTTTCTTCCAAGGTACCTCTGAGCAGACTCAATCCTCCAGTCTTTACTTAGCTGTTGAGCACATTTAACAGTTCCTACCACTCAGGAACTCTGCTCTAACTCCATTGGACCTCATTATTCATCAATAATACCTAAAGTGCCTTCTAGTATTGGCATGCTGTGATTCTCTGAAACAGAGAAAGTATACAGAAATCAAACCTGCATTTGACATTGTAGACCCTTGAGGCTGGGTCCATACGGGCAGGCATTTGAGAAACAGCCAGAGTAGGAGCTTTGCTGGCAGCTTCTCACTGTGGTGCTCTGGCCACAGAGAGTCTGATCATCACACCTGCTCTGTGCCCATGACAGCCAGCACTGGGGGACCAGAGCTGTGAGTGACAAGGTATTAATTCGAGGCTTTGGGAGTATGAGGGTTAGAAACTGGCCCCGCCCTTTCTTATTCTCTCCTCTTGTCTGAAAGGCTGTCAGCAACTCCTGCTGATGGCTGGCTGTGGTGGCCTTATCACCCTCTTCTCCCTCACCAAGGTGTGGAAGAAAGAACTGAGGTGTGTTTGCAGCAGTTGGGCTTCTGGTTTTAGGTGCACTACCTGGGGGAAAAGGCTGCAGGACTGCTCAGCTGCTGCTCTGCGCTAGGAATGCTGCTCTCCTGAGAGCCCAGTGCTAGGGGTCCAGCTTCCTCTTTCCAGATGCCCAGGAAAGCACAGCTCAGCTCAGTCAGGGCTTTACAACTATGAGTAGAGGGGATTTACATACATGTATGTATATGTGTACATGCATGTGTTTGTGTATGTGTGTGTGTGTGTGTGTGTGTATGGTTAGGAAAGAGGAAGAGGAATGGAGTCAGTGAAGTCCCTTAGAATTAGATTTTCAGGAGGATTTTACTGGCTTCTCAGAACCTCCAAGTAGCTTCTCTATCTCTTTCCTGCATCCCTTCCATGTCAAAGCATATATTACAAAGGAAGGCTGCAGTTCTTGACCAGTTGCCTGGCTTTCCTGGAGCAGAGGACCCAAAACAAGTTCCAAGGGGACCACTATCATCTAGTTGCACCATCAGATGATAGAGGTAGCTAAGACTACTTATTCTTATTTTCCTCCTCTTATCTCCATGTGCATCCTGCTTGAAGCTGAACACTTGGCTGAAGAGATAAGTCTAAACAGATAACACAGGTTACAATATGAAGGGCATTTTGCAGTTCATAGACATCTTTTCCTTACCTATTTTTCATATGATGTGAAGAAGGTGGGTACTATTATACCCATTTTATGAATGGAAAGTAGACCATCTAAGGAATTAAACCAAACCAAATTCATTCCCATTGAGTCAATTCTGACTCATGGCAACCCCATGTGTTACAGAGTAGAATTGCTCCACATGATTTTTTTGGCTGTAATCTTTATGGAAGAAGATCACCAGGACTTTCTTCTTCAACGCTGCTTGATCGGTTTGAACCGCCAACTTTTAGGTTAGTAGTTAAGTGCAAACTCTTTGTACCACCCAGGGACCTCACTTGTGGAGACTAAATTCAAACCCAGTCTTCCAATACAGTTCTTTCTGCTTCACCCAGCATCTCTGCCTCCTTCATAAGGGAACAATGGCATCCAAAATGATTAGTAAGAGTGCTGATAATGGAGATTCTCTTCCATACCCTTCCTTTTCCTCAGTGACATTTGGAGAAGGGAACAGGAGTGTGACATGCCTGATAGCATGCCTGCCTTGCCACAGTGACTTGTACTGGCCACATAGTAGAGGTGAGAGCAGTGGCAGCATTCTGTAACTCTTTTTACTTGGCAAAGTGCCTTGCCCCTCCCCTTTTACAAAGAAATATAAGAATCAAGCTGACGGTTTGTGAACATGGCTTGGGTCGACTCCATTTCTACATACTTCACTCTGAAATTAGGCATCCTTAGTCTAAGTTCAAGGAGCTCTGGTAACATAGTGCCTAAGGCACTTGACTGCTAACCAGAAGGCTGGCGGTTCAAACCCACCAGCCACTCCTCGGAAGGAAGGTTGGGCAATCT
>NW_006921765.1:5314128-5351406 GCF_000298275.1 Orycteropus afer afer | reverse complement strand
GGGGGGGGGGTCGCTATGAGTTGGGTCCTACCCGATGGCTTATAACAACAACAAGAAGCTCAAGGAGCTCTGGTGGTTCAGTGGTTAAAGCATTCAGCTGCTAACCAAAAGGTCAGCAGTTCAAAGCCACCAGCTGCTCTGCAGGAGAAAGATGGGGCAATCTGCTTTTGTAAAGATTTTCAACTTTAGAAACCTTATGGGGCAGTTCTACCCTGTCCTATAGGATCATTATGAGTTGGAATCTACTGGATGGCAGTGGGTTTAGCCTAAGTTCTTACCACGTTTGATAACATAATAGATAATGACCTGTACGTCACTGAACTACATGATTTGCCTGCATTTGTCCCTCACAATGAGCCTGTGCATTTAGTACTGTAATGATTCTTGTTTTACAGATTAGGAGATGGAGGGTTACAGAAGGGAATTAAATTGCCCATGCTTATGCTGATAAAGCTAGTGGAGCCAATACTCAAAAACAGGCAGTGAGCTCCAGAGTCTACCATCTGGATCACTCTCAAGTCCCTGCACACATCACACTGTCCCTTCCTCACTGCCACCCACTTGCCCGCCTTTCATGAACTATAAGGATGTGTACATCATATTCATGTTTCCATGCCCAGGGCTGAGCACAAAACCCTACTCCCATGACCTTGCACACGCATGCACAGAAACCGCAGTACACATGCAGGAGTGGTTGGAGAAGGCAGAGGGAAACACGTGACTTGCCTGTCACGTCACAGAGGCAGGTCCAGCTCCTCTAAGTTTCATGGGTTCCAAGGCCTCTTTCTCTTCTCCTGCCCCCAGGCCACATTGCTAAATATATCCCAATATGAACCCATTTACCATCTATAGCGAGAATGCCTCCTGACTGTTCTGAGCCAAGATTAGAAGTCCATCTACACGTCAATGATTATTTCATCGGCTAAAAGCAAATTGATCAAGCTCGCCTCCCTGCAGACTCAGAAGGCATTCAGGCTATTTGTAGCTTTGTCTGATAAGCCAGAGGCTGCAGCTCTGAGTGCAGGCAGCTGTTGCTGTTGGTACTGATCACGTTCTCAGAGTGGATCATTGATATGCTGGGTCTAGGATCTGTGATGGAGGTCAGGTGGGCACTTCCCTCCCTGGCTTCTTAGAGCAGACCCTTATTGCAGCAGCAGTAACAGCCCTGTGCTGGAACACCCTGCAGCCCTCATCCCAGGATAGGGGAGCTGGTCTGAACAAATCCATCCTGTGGCCTCTCACAACGTAACCACTGTGGACATTCTGAATTGCTCACCAGGAGGAGATCAAAGTAGGCCTGATCAATGGGAAATATATGACTGAGAAATAGTCATGTGTGACTCTGAGGGATCTTGCAAAGTCTTTGCTTCTGTCTTCTACCTGTTTAAGGAATGAGAGTGGAGACTTAGGTAGAAGAAAAAGATACAAGGAAGCAGAGAAAAAGTTTTCCTTTCCAAAAATTTTATTAAAAAAAAAAAAAAAGTGAGAATCAGGGAAGAAGACTCCTAAGTGTTTCAGTAGATTTTTTTTCTTTTCTTTTTTTTTTAATTTTAATTTTGTTTTTCTTTGTGTTCCCAAGCTTCTCACCTTCACTGAGTTTCTGGCTGCCTCTAAACTGAATAATACAGTAACCAGCCCAGTTGAGATAACCTAGGCAGGAGGCTCCCAATACACAGGGAGAGATTTTTCATTTCATACATCATTTAAAGCCTGCAGCAGTGATTTACCAATGTCAGACCGTCTTTGGAACACAGAAAGAGAAATATGTATGTGTCTGCTGTATATCTTGGACTGGGCTTCCTAGGAGAATGATGAGGAAGGTGGTAGACTGGGTTTTCCCCCTTGTCTCAACACTAAGGAGAAGCCAAACATTTCCTAGCATTTAAGAAGAGAAGGTGAGGGAATGGCTTGTGCAGGGAGATACAGCTTCCCTTTCCCTCTGACCTGGCCAAGCAGCCCTGGGCTTGCTCCCCCAGTCTGTGTGTGGTCTCCTTATCCCCAGGTTCTTACACTTAGATCTATTCTGAACACCTCTTTAAGCATCATCTTCTTGAGACCTACCATTACCACACTATTCACTGCTTAAGTACTTAAAACTATTTCAGATGGTTTTAAGATCCAAACACTCCTGGCCAGGCATGCTGGTGACTCATGTTCCTGACTCTGCCCACTTACCTGCACCATGTGGATCCAATGCACACAGCATTCTATAGCCATCAGCTTCCCAATCTGCTGCTCCCCTTGCTTGGACTGCTCCTAGTCCTCTCTCCATTTCTAAAACTCTTTCAAGGATCAACCTAATGCTCACTTCTTCCATTACTCCTTCTATGACTAAGCCAGCCCTTTCTGCAATAATAAGTAATTATCAAAATATATTTCATTGAATGATTATTGGTGTCATGTGCTTTACATGCAGCCCAATAGCATGTGCCATTAATATTTCCAAGTGAGGGAAACTGCCTCTGGTAGGTAATTTTCGGGGAATCCCTGGGTAGTGCAAACTGTTAACATGTTCAGCTGTTACCTGAAAGGTTCCAGTTCACCTGGAAGAAAGGTCTGGCAATCTAATTCCAGAAAACCAGCCACTGAAAATGCTACAGAGCACAGATCTATCCTGACATATATGGGGTAATCATAAGTTGGAGGGAACTTGATGGCAACTATTGTTGTTGTTGTTAGGTGCCTGTGGTATAGTGAATTACACAGTATGGCTTTTCTAGCCATAGTCTTTGTAACTCCCACTGGATTACTAGGTGGGACCATGCAAATATGTGTCAACTTGCCTGGGTAGCTGGTAGTAGTTATTTCCTATAATGAGACTGGCAATTAACTCTGTGGTTGAATTTGCTGTGAGCAACTGAATAGCTGCTTCTAAACTCCTGATTGTTAAAGTCATCCACCTGGCATATTTCTGTTGGAGCAGCATGAAGTAATTTTCCAGGAAAGTTTGTTCTCTCTCTCAGGTGTGCAGAACTCTGATGTTGGGATTGGTTAGATTTGCCACTCTGCCAGGCTTAAAATGAGCCCTCCTAGAGGCAGAGGGGGAGCTCTGGTAGCATAGTGGCTAAGGCACTTGACTGCTAACCAGAAGGTTGGTGATTCAAACCCACCAGCCATTCCTCGGAAGGAAGATGGGGCAATCTACTTCCGTAGTGATACTGCCTTGGAAACCCAAGGAGAGGTCGCTATGAGTTGTATCCGACTCAATGGCACATAACAACAACAAAAGAGGCAGAGGAAAATCTCACTGCTTGCTGAAAGAGATGCCTGACTGAGAGGGACGCCTGACTGAGAGGGACGCCTGACTGAGAGGGACGCCTGGCTGAGAGGGACACCTGGCTAAAAGAAATGCCTGGCTGAGAGAGATGCCCAGATGAAAGACAGTGGCAGTGGAACCAAGAGGCATGAGACAGAACAACATTACCTGGCCCACAGAGGCAGAGGCCAGGCTGAGAAGCCAAGGGCCAGATAAGCATGTCTAAGGACACAGCAGAGGGGAGACTGTCCTGATCAAATAACTGTATCCTGAGCACGTTTCTGAACTTGAAATGCAGCCTGTTGCTTCCATAAAAAAGTCCACAATACATGAGTTCTGTGTGGCCACTGCAGTGAAGTATCAAACTCAACAGAGAGGTGGTGGGTGCCACGAGAGGTACAGATGGTGTCAAGGTTGGTAAGAGGGCTGGAGGGTGGTGGCATGTCTGGCCTCATAGGAACAGGCCTTGGGCTATTGACGGTAACTCTGTCTTCCTCTTGTAAAGTTAGAGGAGGTCAGAAGATGCCACCTCCTTGCCCCTTTAGCAGTGCCATTGTGTCGGCTCTCATAGTGATCCTATGTACAACAGAATTAACCAGTTCTGTACCATTCTTGCTATGTTTGAGCCTGTCATTGCAGCCACTGTGTCAATCCATCTTGGTCTTCCCCTTTTCTGCTGAGCCTCCACTTTACCAAGCATGATATTCTTCTCCAGGGAATGGTCTCTTCTGACAACATGACCAAAGCAGGTGAGATGAAGTCTGGCCACTTTCGCTTCCAAGGAGTATTCTGACTGCACTTCTTCCAGGACAGATTTGCTAGTTTGTTTGGCTGTCCATAGTGCTTTCAGTATTCTTTCCCAAATCTGCAGTTCAAAAGCATCAACTCTTCTTTGGTCTTTCTTATTAATTGCCCACCTTTCACATGCATATGAGACTACTGAAAATACCATTGCTTGGGTCAGGCACACTTAGTCTTCAAAGTGACATCTTTGTTCCTTAACACTTTAAAGAGGTCTTTTGCAGAATTGCCCAGTGCAACATGATGTATAAATTCTTGACTGCTGTTTCCATGTCTGTTAATTGTGGATCCAAGTAAAATGAAATCTTTGACAACTTCAATCTTTTCTCCATTTATTGTGGAGAAATAGATGTTGCCTACTGGTCCAGTTATTTTCTTTATGTTGAGGTGTAATCCATATTGAAGACTGTACTCTTTGATGTTCATCAGTAAGTGCTTCAAGTCGTCTTCACTTTCAGCAAGGTAGGCTGTATCATTTGCATATCGTAGGTTGTTAATGAGTCTTCCTCCAATCCTGATGCCACATTCTTCTTCATATAGTCCACCTTCCTGGATTATTTGCTCAGCATACAGATTGAATAAGTATGAAAGTATACAACCCTGACACACATCCTTCCTGACTTTAAGCCATGCAGTATCCCCTTGTTTTGTTCAAGTGACAGCCTCCTGGTCCATGTACAGATTCCTCATGAGTAAAATTAAGTGTTCTGGAATTTCCACTCTTCACAATGTTATCCATAATTTGTTATGATCCACACATTGTGCAAAGGCATTGTTGAATGCCTTTGCATAATCATAAAACACAGGTAAATATCTTTTTGATAATCCTTGTTTTCAGCCAAGATCCATCTGACATCAGGAACTATATCCCTAGTTCCACATACTTTTCTGAATCCAGCTTGAATTTCTGACAGTTCCCTGCTAATGCACTGCTGCAACCATTTTTAAATTATCTTCAGAAAAATTTAACTTGTGTGTGATATTAATGATATTGTTAAATACTTTCCACGTTCTTTTGGATCACCTTTCTTCGGAATGGGCACAAATATGGATCTCTTCCAATCGGTTGGCCAGGTTAGTCAGTTGACAACAACTGGTAAGTAATTATTTAAAGCTACATCCAGCTAGGGAGAAAATTGGCCAGAATCTGAACCTGGCCTTTCGGCCTATTTTTTTTTTTTTTTGGTAATGACTTTTTAGCCACTACCCTTTACTACCTCAGTCCAGCATTACTTCCAAGGTAAACACATTGCTGTTGGGTCGATTCCGACTCAGAGCAAACCTATAGGACAGAGAAGAATTGCCCCTATAGGGCTTTCAAAACTGTAACCTTTATGGAATCAGACTGCAATGTCTTTCTGGTGTAGCTTGGGGGTTCAAACTGGTGACTTTTAGGTTAACAGCCAAGTGCTTAACTACTCCACTACCAGGACTTCTTACTTTCAAGGTAACTGATTTTAAGTTTCAGTTTAGTTCAGCAATAAAACTGTGGACTCCCTAAGGATGTCTTATATATCTGTATCCCTTACAGCACCTAACCCCAGAGCTAGACATGCAGTAGGCAATCAATATAAACTTGATCACTCATCGATTGACCAGACAGCTTCCAGACATGAGGCAATTCTCTCTCTTCTCATTATGGAAAAGCTTAAGTAATGCAGCTTTCAAGGAAGACCCATGGGGTGGGGATGAGAGAGCCCAACAATTTATCTTTAGGGGAGTCTAATATTGGACTAAAAAAAGACCACTGCAGTCTAGCCTATTCTGACTCATAGCAACCCTACAGAGCAGAACAGAACTGCCCCATAGGGTTCCAAGGCTGTATTCTTTACATAAGCAGACTACCTTATCTTTCTCATGTGAAGCAGCTGGTGGGTTTAAACTGACAACCTTTCAGCAGCCAAGAGCTTAACCACTGCACTACCAGGGCTCCTTCAATATTGTACTACTTCACATTAATTGATCCAATATCTATTTAAGCACTTACTATTATATGCCCAGCCACATTGTACCAGGCATATTAAGGACAGGAGAGAATTAAAAACTTTCCAGTAATGAAGAAGGCATAGCTCATATGGAAGAGAGATGCAACCAGAGAGCAAAACCAGGCAGTGGTTGGTTGTGTAGTGGAGAATGCAGGTGAGTGTAATTCGAAGACCCTGCAGAACAGTGCAGGTTATCAGTGTACTGGGAGAGGTTTTCAGGAGGAGGTGGAGCTAATGGGCTTTGAAAATGGGCAACATTCTTCAATCTTCAGTGACTATATGACGGTGGATTTGGGAGCAAAAGCCAAGCTTGGACTTTGTTTAGCCTTTGCCACCATTCAGGACAGCCACAAGGATATGTTGCTTGCTCAGTACTTCTTACTGGTTGGTTTGAGGGTAAAATAAGATGAAGTATAGGAATCTAGCATATAAGTGGAAGTTCTATACACTTACAAAGTCATAGCAGCCCTATGTACAACAGAACAAAACACTTCCAGGTCCTGTGCCAGTCTCATAATATTTGCTATAACTGAGCCCACCATTGCAGCCACTGTGTCAATCCATCTCGTTGAGGGTCTTCCCCTTTGCATTGACCCTCCACTTTATCAAGCATGATATCCTTCTCCAGGAAATGGTCCCGTCTGACAACATGACCAAAGTAGGTGAGATGAAGTCCAGCCATTCTCACTTCCAAGGAGCATTCCAGCTGCATTTCATCCAGGACAGATTTGTTAGTTCTTCTGGCGATCCATGGTACTTTCGGTATTCTTCACCAACACAACTCAAACGCATCAACTCTTCTTCAGTCTTCCTCATTTACTGTCCAGCTTTCACATGCATATGAGGTAATTGAAAATACCATGGCTTGGGTTAGGCACACCTTAGTCTTCAAAGACATATCTTTGCTTTTCAACACTTTAAAGAGGTCTTTTGTAGCAGATTTGCCCAGTGCAATATGTCACCTGATTTCTTGACTACTGCTTCCATTGGTGTTGATGGTGGAATTAAGTAATATGAAATCTTTGACAACTTCAATCTTTTCTCCATTTATCATGATGCTTCTTATTAGTCCAGTTGTGAGGATTTTATTTTCTTTATGTTGAGGTGTAATCCACACTGAAGACTGTAGTCTTTAATCTGCATCAGTAAGTGCTTCAAGTCATCTTCACTTTCTGCAAGCAAGATTGTGTCATGGGCATATCCCAGGTTGTTAATGAATCTTCCTCTTCTTCATTTAGTCCAGCTTCTCAGATTATTTGCTCAGCAGACAGATTGAATAAGTATGGTGAAAGGATAAACCCTGACACATTTCTTTCCTGATTTTAAACCATGCATGATCCCCTTGTTCTGTTCAAATGGCAGCCTCCTCATCTGTGTACAGGCTCCTCATGAGCACAATTAAGTGTTCTGGAATTCCCATTCTTCTCAATGTTAGCCATAATTTGTTAGGATCCACAGAGTCAAATGCTTATGTATAGTCAATAAGATGCAAGTAGAAGGTCTGATCATAATTTATTGTCTTTGATAATGTTAGTACCTTGCCTGATTCTGGTAGTTGCATTCAAGTCTACATGCAGAAGCTGCTTATGGTGAACACTGGATCCTTTGATAGAAGGGTACTTCTGGCAGGGCAAAGCATAAGCTCTGGGGAATAAATGCTCTAGAAGCAGGCTCAACCAATATACTCACTTCCTTGTTCTTTGGTTGGGATGTTTTTCATATGTTTTACACAGACTTAAGCACCAGCTGTCACAGCAGTAACTTGGTTGATAATGAACTATTTATGGGTTTCTTCTCTTCGCTCTCACTTACAACTCTTCTGCCAGGGTTCTCAGGGATCACCTCCTGTTCTGGTCGCCTAGTGCCACTCTGACAAGAAATATACCACAAATGGGATAGCCTTAACAAACAGGGGTTTATTCTTACAATTTGGAGGCTTTAAGTCCAAGTTCAAAGTGCCAGGCTCTAGGGGATGGGTGAAAGCCCCTCAACCTTGGGGTCCATATCTGCCTCCTGCTTCTCCTTATATACAGAAAGCAGATCACATACCCAAAGGCAGCTACTCAGCTGCTCCCAGTAGATTCCACCATGGAGTTAATTACCAGTCTCATCATGGGGAATATTACATCCAGCTGCCCAGCCACTCAACCAGGCCTAGCCAAGTTGACATACAAACATAACCATCACACCTCCCAAGTCAACTACTTGCATTCAAATTACAGAAACTGTTTCTGGGGTGATCCAAACTAAGATCTTTATTAATTGTAGATCTATGCATATTTGCTAATAGAAAAATTCACCAAATTGTCCAAATGGGCCCTGCTCATGTACAGAAAATCATGTTGACACATTGACAACAGTTGCAATCTTTCTCTAAAGTGTTTTTATGTTTGTAGGGAGCTAATGGTATCCCTCTCATGGTCTACTTACCATAGAGTCTGACTTATCTACCCCTTACTTCATCAAACTCCCAAGTAGGATTGCAAAGTCTTTGAAAGCAGGGACTGTGCCACACTGAGTCTTTACTATAAGTTCCTTGTACAGAATGGATACTCAAGGAAAGATTTTTAAATTGGATTGAGTTAAGCAGGGGAAACATAAATAAATAAATAATTAAACACTCTACCCAAAGGAAAGCTAATCCCTACGCCTTTCTCTGGCTTCCAAAGTGATATAAATCCAGTTCCCAAAGCCATGGTAGTTCACAAGTGCTTTAATGGGTTCATTATTTATCCTGTGTACCACCCGAGTGACCTTCCCAATGATCTCATGATAGTCCTCTCTTCAATCAGTTTCAAATGCCCATGAACACCCCTCTAATCTTGAGCAAAGTCCACTGGGTCCATGAGAAGAGAGTGCCTTCTTTCAAATTGGGGCCTGAGAGCAGTGGTGATTAATGAGCAGGAGGGCAAGTTGCAGAGTGGCTACTGCCCACAGTCCAAGGCCAATGCCTGAGTACTCTCTGCACAGATCTAATACTCAGCCAGTGATGAAGACAGCCTCTTCCTCTTCTCCCAGTAGCATGCTATGCTTGTAACACCCCCCTGGACTACTGTGCCATATATTTTACAGACCGTCCTTTGGATGACTGGTTCTCACTGAGGATATAATTATCAAAGGAGGTAACTGAACCAGGATGGATCCTGGAGGTGAGGTGGCTGCAGCCCCATCAGTCAAGTGAAACTTCTTTTAGAGGTAAATCCCCACTGCTTGTTCAGACCACAGTGCTAAGCAGAGCTGGAGAACACTCCCCAAGCATTTCTGGCCTCAGAGAAGCCAGTCTAAGAAGGTGGGCTCTTTATGATAAATCAGATGACCCCCTGTGAGAGGAAAGCAACTCACTAAAATGAAGTCCAGACCATACCGCCACTTCACGGTGGGCCCTCTGGGCTCCACTGAGCCCTCCCTGTGCCAGTCTTGGCAGGCCTCAAATTGGACAGACAGATGTTCCCCCCAACCTCTCTGCCAATTCCGCTAATGACTTCCCATCTATTTGTACAGATCAGCAGGGATAATGTAAGGAAGAGGTCCAGGAGGCACTGAGGCATGCCCACCTCCTGCTATTAAAGAGGAGGAGAGAAGCAGAGAGGACACTGCTGGTGCACATCCCTCCTCTAGCCTCCCATCCCCAAAGCTGCTACTCAGTGAAGCCCTGGAGCACTGCCCACCAAGTGCCAATCTCCATGCCAAGCACAGGGGAGACAGTAGCCCCTGTGCTGTGTGGGCCACATAGTGTGAAAGGTAGGAACTGAGGCATGTATGCTCTACAAAGATTAGTGGGGGTCTTTTCTTACCTCAGACGCAGGTTGGACCAAAACTGTCCACTTTGCCTCAAGAGGTATAGGGCTGATTTCTCCTAACTATCAGGTCTTCTAGGACTTAGGCATTGGCCCAGTGTAGTTCTGGAGCCAGGAGCAGACATCAAGAACAATGTCGGAGCCTTCTTTAGTAAAAGGAGCAGATGATATTGGAAAAGTCCAAATGAAGCAGTCTTCATTTCTCTCCAATTCTCACACATCTGTGTACTGTCATCCTAGGCATGCTGAGCACATAGCCATCTGCTATGATGCCCAAGTTTGGGTTGTGAATTGTTGGGAAGGAAGAATGGTAAAAAAAGAGGATTCCCCTACCACGAGCAAAGGACGGCTAAATCTGAGTGGATCATCCCTGGTTGGTGAAAACAATGAATGGTCCAGCTGTTAGAGATGCCTCAAAAGAAAGGCCTGGCAACATACTTCCGAAAACCCTATGGAGCACAGTGCTACTGTGTCACATGTACGTTTGCCAATAGTCAGACTCAACTTGACGGTAACTGGTTTGTTTTTGTTGGTTTAAGTTTGAGTGGAGGGGAAAATGCAGGCCTACCTTTGCCCTTAAAGGAAATCAGTGAGGAGGCTCAAAGCACAAATGGTAGGAAGCTGGGTTGTTTAGGTCCAACTTCATGCTACATTATGCTGTGTGAGTTTGCATAAGCCACCTACCCTCTGTGAATTCAACTGTCCCGAGAGGAGAGCTGAGTTACCTTGTTTACATGCTGAGAATCTGGATTATTAGAGTGAAAAGGGGTCTTTTTGGTTATTTTAACCAATTTTCCCCTCAAAGAAGGATTCTCCTTTGCAACATTTGCTTGGGTGTCTCCCTCACACTAGAGTATAGAGAGAGGGGCTATCAGAGGAGTGCTGTTCACAATATGGACTAGGAAAGCAAGTCATTAAACAGAAATCTAAACATGTCCACCTGGCTTCAGAAGGCTAAGCCAAACAGAGACAAAGAGCCAGGTATGCCTGGCATTAAAACCAACTCTGCCTCATTCAACAGAGCTCTAGAAGGGCCTGCATTGACTGGGCCCCTGCATAGGACTTCCATCCCCAGGACCAGAGCTGAAGAGGAGGTTTGGCCTGTAGAAATCCAGAACCACAGATTTCCCCCTTTCCCCACTTGGCAATTTCAGTAGATAGCAGCTCCTCTAAGGGATCTTGATGCTTTTCATGTTTGGAAAAGTCCCCCTGCCCTCTAATACAAGGCTATTAATTTTAATTCAAATTTCTTTCTTCCTTTCTTCTTCTTTATTTATTTATTTTTCAATTGTGATTTGGGTGAAAGTTTACAGAGCAAGTGAGTCTAGCTGTAAAATGTTCTATCTCCTCCCCACCCCACCCCAGGCCCAACCTTATTTTCATTTCTTTGTTGAGTATGGGTACTTCCTGCTGGGTGCTGCCAAAATGGTGCTGAATATGAATGAGAACACAAATGAGATACTGATATACCTGGGTTTTCTTGGTGTGCTGAGTAAATATCTCCATGACACACAACTATGGTCCTTTGAGGGGTGGCCTACTCCAAGCACATGCAGACCACCTGCAGGCCACAGGTGGGGGGAGGGGGCAGCACTCACCTCTGGGAGACCAGAAGCTCCCCTCCCCTAATCTCTGAAGTCCTTACCCCCAATCTCCCATAATCACCTGGACAAAAATGACAGCAGCCTTCTCTGTCCATGGCTATACACTCCAGTTGGTAAATTAACAAATTCCCCCAGAATTTGAGCAGATACATCTTTGTTCAGCCAGAGAACTTTGATATAAATTGTAGCTTTTTAGGACTGCTCTGTCAAAAGTGTAATATATCATGGAGGAGCGGATACAAGTTCAAAAGTACATATAATAATATAATTAAGATTGCTTGACAAGAATGTATTTTAAAAGTATAAAATACCTGCAGGTATAATAGCTTCATAAAGTCTGTCAGATTTACTTCTGCTGTGAAGAAATTTAAAATGTTTTACTTTAATGTGATGCAAATGAAGGCTGAGGTATGCATATAACATAGTCCTTAAAAAATAGGTAAAGGGAAAAAGAATAAAAGTCAGATTCAGGCCAAACAAGACATTCAACTTTGCAGGTGACTGGATAATAGATCAAGCAAACAGATTGGGGAGCGATGCTGGGCTGTTTGTAGAAAACACCAATTTCACATTTCCATTCCTTGTTAGCTACAGAAAGGTGTTTTTATTCAAAATTAATGATTCCCTCTGTACATTTTTCTTCTTGCTCAAAAGGTTCAAGCATAACTCTTGTTTAAAGCAAAAGCAATTTTTATATAATTACTAGTCCATGTAATATTATTTTTCAACATAGTAAAAGCTTAAAAGAGTGACTCACACCCAGCCAGGGACCTTTGGGATACCACTATGACTAGCTGTCTCCTGGAAAGTAGGACTCAAAGCATCTCTCCAGCCTCACCCACACAATGAGTAGTAGCATCCCTGACTTGGCTACCTGTTAAGTTGGACAAAAATGCTTTTTCAATCAAAGAAGCAGTGACTATCAACCAGTTTTTAAAAATTATTTTCCATTGAGTTGAGTATGCCTCAAGGCAACTCCATGAGATCAGAGGAGAACTCTACTCTATAGGGTTTTCAAAGCTGTGAGCTTTTGGAAGTAGACTCCAGACTATTCTTTCAAAGTACCTTTAGGTAAGTTTGAACCACCAACCTTTTGGTTAGTAGTGGAGCACTTAATCATTTACACCACCTAGGGATTCCTTAGTAATTATGCATGTAAGTATAAAAGGACCCCAAGCTATGAAATCATAAGAACAAAAAGACCCCAAGGTATGAAATTGTAAGATTAATCCAATTAGTGAGGCCACACAGAAGGTGCCCAGACCATCCCAATGGCCCATAAAAATCTCCCTAATGAATCTCATGTCTTCAGCCTGGTGGTTTGTACCATCAAGATATACAATAGTGTTCACATCTCATCTCTCTTTGTGTATAGATTTGAATATCAAGGTGATATAAGGATACACTCTCTCTAATCGTTACTAAAATTAAACCTTCTGACCTGACAGCATTTGCCAAGCCTTCATTCTCAGAGTCCCTAGGTGGCACAAATGGTTAAACGTACGGACAACGAGCCAAAAGGCTGGTGGTTGAAATCCACCCATAAGCACCTTGTAAAACAGGCCTAGCGATCTGCTTCCAAAAGGTCACAGCCTTGAAAATCCTATGGAGAAATTTTACTCTGCACACATTGGGTCGCCATGAGTCAGAATCAACTTGACAGAAACTAACAACAGTTTCATCCTCATTTTCTTGTTCCCAACTGGGACCTCTGATGGCATAGAGCCACTCCACAGGAGGAAGAATGGGCAATCTACTTCCTTAGAGATACTGCCTCGGAAACCCAAGGAGGGGTTGCTATGAGTCAGAATCAACTGGGCAGCAGTGAGTTTGGTTTGGTTTTTGTTTATCAGCTAGATGTAACTTTGAGATTAGCTACTTGCCTTCAGGAACTCTCCTAACCTTCCTGGGCCTGAGTCATGGTTTAGAGGATCACAGTGAAAGGTGGAGTCAAAAAATCCTTTCCTCTGAGACACAACAGAAAAATCATGATATTTGAGATCTCTGCCTTTGCTTAAGCAAGGGTAGATGTTTGCCAATGCAAATAAGGTTACAAAATGGAATGGGGGAAGGCTTTCAATACAAGGCACTGCTCATCCAGGGTAAAAATTACATGCTCAAATCACGAAGCAGTGTAGTTTAAAAATCAACACTCCCGGTGCCACTGCCGCCGATGATTGCACCCGAAAGAATTTTCAAAGTAAATGTACTTTTCACCATTATCTTGCTCATTTGCATTCTGCTCCATTTGGATTCTGAAACTCGACGAGACACTTTATTTTCTGGGTAGATCTGCATGATGGCAAACAAACAGTTTGGGAAGGAATTAGCCATATGGGCCTGGGCATTATTTTCTTAATGTGGGAATTGGGTCAACCCTACAAAATGTTTCCTCAAATACTTAAACTGGCACATTTTCTCTTTGAGAGGGGAGGTTTTCAGATTAAGCTTCCCAGCTGATTATGCTTAGACTCTCACAGCTGCACAGGTTCCAGTCCTGAGAGGTTCATGAAGTATTAAAGGCAAAGCAACCTTCAAGAAGACCCATTTCAGCCTCCTCAATTTATAGCTAAAACACAGAGGTCCAGAGAGGTGAAGCAAATGACTTGAGCAAGGTCACAAAGCAAATGGTTGCATCTATGTTGCTATCCCTAAACAAATAGTTCATTGGCCCTAAACGCCAGAGGTCTGTGTCTGCTCCTCTTATCTCTTCCCTATGTTTAGGAACACCTCCTGTCCTATAGGGGACCCTCCTCCTATCTCAATTTCTAGGCCCTTTTCCCATTCTCCCAAATACGAATTCAGAGGTTAGGGTCCCTGGGTGATGCAGACACTTGACATTCAACAGCTAACCTAAAGGTTGGCAGTTGGAACCTACCCAGTGGTGCCACAGAAGAGAGGTCTGGCAATTTGCTTCCATAAAGAGTATAGTCAAGAAAATCCTATTCAGTAGTTTGACTCTGTAACTCATAGGCTCACCATAAGTCAGAATTGATTCACATCAACCAATCAATCAATCAACCAATACATTTTTCAGCACACCCTCCATGTACGACCCTATGTCCACAACATGAGCCCACTGGCTCACTTCTCCCTCCTCCTCTCTCTGTTCTTCAGAATCAGGGATGAAGTGAAAAAGCACAGATGAGACCTCTCAAGATCACTATTCTCCCCTAGCAACTAATGGGAGACACAACATTGGGAATGACACTGTCAGTGGTGTCACCAGTGAAGGATAACTATATATGAAACAGACCTTTTAGGGGCAACCCATTATTTTTGTAATTTGTTTAAAGAAAACCAAGTGACTCTTTAAACTCTAATTCACATCTCAGAAACACAATGCTGCTATCGTTCGTTTCTCTCTCTGGAGTCATGGCAATAATTTTAATGCCACCAGAAGGCATTAGACATTAGAGGTGAACAAGGCAGAAGATTGTGGCTTTTATCAGATAATTAAGATGCTACTGAAGTGAAATCTTTATCAACATTAGACTAAAAATAAGCTATTTCCATCCCAGGGCCTTTCTAGAGAGCATTCAAAGTGACAGTGCTCTGGATAAGGGTTAGCTTTTAAAAACTGTTCATTGTGTTTCAACATTTATTGGCAATCCATTCTCATTATGTCCAATGCATTTGTCTTCATAATACGTACTTCACAATTACAATATCAAAGAGTTTGTATCTACATAGTAAAAATGATCTATAGAATAGCACAGAGAAATCATAATAGTGGAGTGTGATCATTAATGAAATGAATACTTTGAAAGAAACATGGCATCCCGTGGGAAAACTTGTCCCTATATCATAAGATGTTAGAAATAGGCAAAGGCTTAGAGGTGAAATTGAAATTAAATCTCTGATTCCCTAGAGGTAGAGAGCACAGCAGGGCACTGCTTGACTTTGGTGATGGGAAGGGCATACAGGGCGCATGCTATGTGACTGTCTAAGTTTCTCAGTGCTGCTGCAACAGAAATACCACAAATGGGTGGCTTTAAAGAACAGGAATATATTTTTTCACAGCTCAGGATGCTAGAAATCTGACTTCAGGGTGCCAGGTATAGGGGCAGAATCTCTATTTGCTCTGAGGGAAGATCCTTGTTCCTTTCAGCTTCTATAGATATTCCTAAGTGCCTTGGCAATCTTCACATCACATCTCTCTTTCTCCTATTTGATCTTGCTTATCTCTGCGTCCATGCTGCTCCTTATAACTCAGAAGTGATTAGATTTAGAACATACCTTATACTGATATGGATCATTAACATAACAAGGAAAATCCTATTTCCAAATGGGATTACATTCACAGGTAAAGGGGCTAGAATTCCAACACACACTCTTTGGATGGACATATTCAATCCATAATAGTGACTGTGTGATAGAAATAATCACTTCAAAGTGTATACATTCTTCTGTCTGCCCTTCAGAACTTTCCAGACTAAATGCTACTGACTCCATGAACATACCTTGGGTCTTTTTTTTTTTTTCCCTCAGTAGTGAACACTGGCATGGAAGAGAAGGACACGTAACCATGGGAGGAAGTAGGAAGAGAACTGTTACATTGTGGGGAATTGCAGTTAATGTCATGAAACAAAATCTGTATGAACTACTGTATGGAAAATGAATTTACTCCATAAACTTTTGCCCAAATTACAATAAAAATAAAAATAAAAAAAGTAAGCACTGGCAAGTTCTCTCCATTGACTGAGATTTGCCATGGTGGCCTACAGAGACATCATCCAGGGAGAAATGGATCTGCTCGATGCAAGGATCACTAAGTCTCAGTTTCCCAGGCTAATGATATTGACTAGAGAAAAGAAAAATGTGGAGAAGCCAGTATCATGTAGTAAAAAGAAGCATGAAAACATTTTGGATAATTGAGTCGGAGGTCATACTCAGAAAACTAAGCCACATAATCAGTCACTTTAGACCAACTATGTCATACTTAGGAGCCCTAGTGGCATAGTGCCTAAGGCACTTGACTGCTAACCAGAAGGCTGGTGGTTCAAACCCACCAGCCACTCCTTGGAAGGAAGATGGGGCAATCTACTTCCGTAGTGATATTGCCTCGGAAACCCAAGGAGAGGTCGCTGTGAGTCAGGTCCGACTTGACGGCACACAACAACAACAACAACAACAAATGTCATACTTGTTCATCATAATACTTATAGCACTTATGCCTGGCCAAAGTTAACACTCAGAAAATATTTTTCAGTTAATAATAACAATAAAAGAATGACTTATTCATTAACCCAAAATATTTCATAACTGAATGATATAACTCCTAGGGGAGGGAGCTCTGGTAGCATAGTGCCTAAGACACTTGACTGCTAACCATCAGGCTGGTGGTTCAAACCCACCAGCCACTCCTCGGAAGGAAGGTTGGGCAATCTACTTCCGTAGTGATACTGCCTTGGAAACCCAAGGAGGGGTCACTATGAGTCGGGTCCAACTCGATGGTACCTAACAACAACAATAACAACAACAACAACAACTCCTAGGGTAACTTATAGAAGCCTTTAAGATAAAGACTGAAATCCACAATCTGTCTCCTGTCTGTCAGTTTGTCTACTGTGGTGACATGCATGTTGCTATGATGCTGGAAGCTATGCTACCAGTATTTCAAATACCAGCAGGGTCACCCATGGTGAATAGGTTTCAGTGGAGTCTCCAGACAAAGACAGACTAGGAAGGAATGCATAGTGATCAACTTCCAAACATCAGCCAATGATAACTTTATGGATCACAATGGATTATTGTCCAATATAGTGCTGGAAGAGAGGTGCCCTACATTAAAGACACTGCACAGTAGCTGCAACAATGGATCCAATGAAAATGAAGATAGCACAAGACTGGACAATATTTTGTTTTGTTGTACATGGCATCACCATGAGTCACAGAGGACTCAACAATAACAGCAACAGACATTGAAATTATGAAAAAGAGTTGTATTAAATGGATACTAAAGAAAGGGGACAATAGATAAGGAAGGAATAAAGGACTGTTTGAGTTTGCATAAACATAAAAGTTGGTTATGGCACTTGGCCAAGGCAGGGCTGGGGATCCCTTGTTGGGCAGAGAGGAGGCCTGGCAGATGTTCTGACTGGAAGGGGGAAGCCAAGCAGATGTTCAGATCTGCTGAGAGACCATTGATTGAGAAGGAGCACTGTTGAGTGTCTTAACTGATAGCAAGCAGCATGGATCCACTGATAAGAAGAGTCCTCTTCCCAGGACAGCCAGCCAAGAATGGAATTATACCTGGTATGGGGCTCAGACATGAAAATCTGACTTTATATATACATGTATTTTCCAAACTTTCCTGTAACTCTGTTCGTTTTAAGTCAAATGTAAGTCTGAATGAGTAGAGTTTGGTAAGTAAATGAATGGGGGATGTCGATCAATATGATCTGTAAAACTCAAGCTTTCTATAATTAAGATCTGGCCATGCTGAAATGGGAAATATCTCTTTCCTTCATTAATTTCCCTCTTCAGCCCCTGCCATATACACCTACACACACACAAGGTCTATTCTAGAAAAATGAAGTAAATTATATTTAAAGCAAAAATAATCTCAGTATCAACTAATTTGGATGAAAGTACTTTGACATGGGTTATTTGGGAAATTATCCCAAATATCAACTTTATTTGGCTAAACAGGCAATGCTCAGGGAACCTACAACCAGGATGCAGTGCATGTGCAAGTATAACGTTAGACTGAGAGAGCATCTGAGTGCCTTAAAAGAAGCACTAAGGTATCTCTGGACACAGGATGATTTGTAAAGTGAAAGATGACAGAAAAAGTACAACAAAGAAGAAGTGACATAGAATAATATGTAATAACAGAGAAATCCTGAACTCATTGCTCACATTTTTTTAAGCATGGGAAAGCAGAATATTAATAGAGTAGGTGCAAAAATAGATGCAGAGTGACAAAGCTGGATTTATCCTTAGAGATGGAGTGCAAGCTTCTAACATCACAAATGATGGCTCAATGAGGTGGAGACAACTTGTCCAAGGTCACAGAACTGGGATTAAAACCTGGATATCCCTAACTTCCAACTCAGTGCTTTTTGTACTCGACAACATGACCTTTCATTCATAGACAGATATGTAGAGGGTAGGTAGACGGGATACAGATGAATACATACCTACATCCTCTAGGTAGTGTTAGTTTTTAGAAACAATTATTCTGTCTCCAGACTGAACAACCTAGCTGCATCAAAAACTCCCTGTAGGATATTTTAGCTTTATCTCAGTGTTAAAAACTGTGGAGAGTTAAAAGTCCCCTGTAGCTATTAAAACAGGGAGAAAAGTTGTATCATTTGTATCATAGGTGACTTATGGCTGTCATCATCTTCCACCACCCCCATTATATATATATATAATATATATATATATCCTGATTCATTTTTAAGCAAGGTGTCGAGTACCTTTATTCTTGGGGGAGGGAGCAACTGCTGACTACTTTTTTTTTTAGAAAAACTGCATTAAAACTTTCTTTTGTAAGAAAAATGGGAGAAAAAAAATCAATAGAGCATGAAAGGACATGAAAAATGCATTTTAACCCATAGATATTTTTTTCTAACAGTGCAATTTTTAAATGTCTCTAGAAAGAGTCAATGTGATTCTCAAGGAAAAAAATGTAACACACCCTGAATTCAGGAGCAAAGGCAAAAAACAAGAATAATGAAGATCTGAAGATCTGACCCTGTAATTTGAGGCACAGATGAAAAATAGTGTAAGCCTTGGCCACTTCTGGGACTGGTGGGTCAAAGGGCACGTTAAATGTTATAGGGAACAAATTCTGTTTTGGGATCGTTCAGCATATATTCATATTAATGCTTTTAAGCCTCCCAATGCAGTGAAATTACTCCCAAGGAACCTAGTGTTCTTTTGTGGACCTTGTTGCACTTCCTTTCTCTCCTTCCAAGAGAAATGGCACGGCAGAGAATGTGAGACATCCCTTACAGGGCTCAGGTGAAAAGAAAAGGGGAAAAGAGAGTACAGGTTAAATGCAGTATTAAAGACGATCTCTTCTAATCAGTGTATCTTTCTTCCTTGCAGCCAAGCAATCTTTGTCAATTATAGGGCATTACTTTGCAGTCCAACTGGCAATTACAATGGCATCTTTCTTCTCATCACTGACAGCAAAAGAAGGAGATATTCTGAGTCCAAATCAACGTAAAGAGGAAGAACTAGAGCTCATTTTAGAGGTAATGCACAGGAAACCTATAACCAGGATGCAGATGTTATATGCAGCTGTTATGCAAAGAAGCTCTGGCTTTAAGAGCTGATGTGTTTATTTAGACTAGTACTAAAGCTGAGTTAATGCCAATTTCCAAAGAGGATTAATATACACTAACGTGGAATTATTGAACTGTTACACACATCTGGAAATGCATGTTTTAACTATTTCCTTTTGTGGCTGCCAGCTGCATGGTAAGCAGCTGATAGGGTTGCTACTGTTCTTTGGGCCCAGCTGAATCAATGTCATGCTGTTAGGATAACTATTGGTCCTCTAATCAAGACCATAGTCTTCACCACCTTTTGACCTTTCAAGGATTCTCTTTATCTTTTGTCCAAATTCAAGTGTCCCACCTTCACTTTTAGCTCTGGTAGCATAGTGGCTAAGGCACTTGACTGCTAACCAGAAGGTTGGCAGTTCAAACCCACCAGCCACTCCTCGGAAGGAAGGTTGGGCAATCCTACTTCCGTAGTGATACTGCCTCGGAAACCCAAGGAGGGGTCGCTATGAGTTGGGTTTGACTCGACGGCACATAACAACAACAACAACAACCTTCACTTTTAAGATCTGGCTATAGTCTCTTTCATTTCTTCCAAATCTTCCACTGCCAAACCACTTTCTATGCAGTCAAGAGTTTACCAAAAGAATAGCTAAAGAGCCAGAGAATCAAAAGGCTTGGAATTTCACTTAGATTTTGGTGCTTCAGTCATTTAATCTTTGCACAGCTCTCTGAGTGGGTCATCTGAGATAATAATCCTTTAGCAAAGAAACCACTTGATTAGTGGTCAAGGACACCTCAAGGACTCAAGTGATATCATGACTCAGAAGCCGCTATCTCCAGAGACTTACAATACCATGGCCCTTACTGGGTGGCTGTCTCACTTTGGTGCTCCCACTCCAGAGTTAGCCATCAGCCCTTCCTCTCTTATCGCAGTCATTCAAGAAGAAAGCCATGGTATTTATTGAGAAGTGCTGTGCCTAATGAGACCCCTTGAGTCTGAAGTACTGTGAAATAATAATCTGGCCCACCTTGCTTGTCTTCATCACTTTTTTGTGTCTATCCTTTCTTGGATGGGAGGCTACTACAAATGTGCAAATTATCATCATTAAACATCCTAGAAAGACTTTGCCTATTTGACCTTGGCTGCTATTGTAAGGGTCTGTGCATCAATAATTACAAAGCACAAGGCAACTCAAAGTGCCATACCCATATAAGCCATAATAGCAATTTGTGTTTTGAGATTGTGTCGGGAGCTCTTCAGCAACTGTTTGCTTCAACTCACTATCACCCACCTTTTGCTCCCTCGATATCCAACTGTTCAGCTAGACCTCATCAAGTGAACATCAGTCAAATCATCCCTTCCTCTCCCATTCCCAAGTACCTTACAATCATCTGTGCTTTTCTTCAGAATACCTTTTTCAGTGCCACATCAGAAGAGCTCTTTAAACGCTAACAAGAACCAATATTTTAGATTCCACTGCTAGGCGCTCCAGCTCAAGTCACTTTATTGTAAAATTAGATGTCATTGTGAAAAGCATGGATATAAATATAAGAGCAAAGGCCCTTTTCTTAATGCAGAAACCAAGGTAACAATATCCTATTTTTCTTTGTCGTCAAAAATTCTTTTTTTTTTCTGATAGCACTGCCAATATAATGCACTGCATATTTACACTTAGCATTAAATAACTATTATGCAAAAGTACTCCCCAGTAATATCTAAGTATATTTATGGAAAGCTAAATTATATTGCCAAGTTTATTTTAGACCAAGGAAGTCCCTGGGAAGGGATATTGTGTATTTTAAAGAGTAAATGTGAACTATTAAATAGAGAGAGCCTTTGTGGAATGTAACACATTCTACCTAGGTAAATCACAGAGCAATTACACAGTAAACTTTTCTTTGATGAAGCACTGAAGTGATGACATGTAATTACTTTTCCAATGCTGTACCGTGTGTTTATCAAAACGTTAATGCAAGCATAATAACAGGCTGTATGTTTGCTCGGAGAATGTCAGAGCCATCCAGCTGTCAATCACATCTGAAAATAAAATCGCAAATAAGCAGGCAGCTTGATAACAGGAGTGACAGCCAATGCTCACACAACTGACAAGTACTTTGCTCCCCTCCACCAATCACAGTGTCAGTGTAATGTACCTAATAGGAGGAGTTTATCTTTTATTAGCTAGAATGGAAGCAAGTGGTATAAAAGGGCTGAACTTTGTGTGTGCCTTCCTCTCCTGCTCACCATGTTCTGCTAATGGGGTCTCTCCTAGGTGTCATTTCCTCTCTCCATGCTCCTGTGGCATAATGCCTTAGTTAAAGGCTGCAGAGTGCACAAATGGGCTGGCCCTCTGAAAACTCATTTCAGACCGGACTGCCCAGACAACTGGCTAGGCTCAATCAGTTAAGAACACATCCTGCTGTACTCTCCTTGGTATTGCTCACTGCAAAGGAAAGTCCTAGGTAAGGACCTATCTCAGCAAGTGGCTAAGCTGATTTTGCTTAAAGCTCTTAATCAAAACCCAAACTCACTGCCATTGAGTCAATTTCAACTCACAGCGACCCCTATTGCATTTCTGAAGCTGTAAATCTTTACAGAAGTAGATTGCCCCATCTTCCTTCCACAGAGCAGTTGGTGGGTTTGAACCACTGAACTTCTGATCAGCAGCCAAATGCATTATCTGCTACACCACTAGGGCTCCTGTTGTTGTTGTTACGTGCCATCGAGTCGGCCCCGACTCATAGCGACCCCTCCTTGGGTTTCCGAGGCAGTATCACTACGGAAGTAGGATTGCCCAACCTTCCTTCCGAGGAGTGGCTGGTGGGTTTGAACCGCCAGCCTTCTGGTTAGCAGTCAAGTGCTTTAGCCACTATGCTACCAGAGCTCCCACTAGGGCTCCTAAGGAGACTAAAATAAAAGAAGCACCTGGCTTTGAAGAACAGGTGACAAAACTTCTGGGGAATCAGGATGAGCTTAATAGTGCCTGGGGAAGAGAAGAGGAATAGAATAGAATAGAACCTTCCCAGGGAGGAAGTCCTGTATGGTGCAATCAATTAAGCATGACTTGACTACTAACCCAAAGGTTGGCAGTTCAAATCCATCCAGAGACACCCTAGAAGAAAGGCTTGGAGATTGGCTTCCAAAAGGTCACGGCCTTGAAAACTCTATGGAGCACAGTTCTACTCTCACACACAGGGTCACCATGAGTCATCAACGACTAGTTTGGTTTGGGGTGCAAGGGTGGGGTCAAGTCCTAAATAGTTTCCTGATATAGTCATTTTTCCATATTACTTCCTTATACACTGGCACACCCAGTGAATGAACACTTTGGTTCTGGAAACTTTGCACTCACCCTGATTCATGTGCTCTTGACATTCTCTGAGAACACTTTTCACTGAAGGATTCTTTCAAATGTATCTAAAAATTGCCAACCACTTGTTAAAGTGTGAGCAGGTGCACAAAGCACGCTCTCCTTTAGATTAGTAATTCCAGACCTTCTTTCCACTATGGGACACATTTTAGAACTTCACTTTGCTTGTGGACAATGAAGCAATCTGGTGGCATAAGGTCACTGCTGGAAACTCTCATTGCTAGAAACTCTCATGCAATAGTGTCTCATACAATACTTGTCTTTTTATGTTAGACTAATTTCACTCAGCATAACAGCCTCTGAGTTCATCCATATTATGAGATGTTTTATTTCCAGCTTTTTAAGGAAGTTCTATACCATTTTCCATAGTGCTTGCACCATTTTACAATCCCACTCACAGTGTATGAGTCTAACCTTCTGCTTTTATTTCATTATTCATTCTTCCTGGTAATGCCAACAAAGATGCAACAGCAACAGATAACTTGTGATCTTTCTGGCTGTCAAAAGTACAGCAAAGAGCTGATTTTATCTCCCTTCTGTGACTAGAATGACTGAAGAAAATTTTTATATCACATATTTGGCCTAATTAGTGGAGGCATTTTGAGCAGCAGCGTTCTAGTTCTTCAGGAACTTTAAAAACTCACCCAAACAGAGAAAGCTTTGGGGGTTTCTAGGTTCAGCGACCATGGATTCAGAGTCCCTCCCATCCTTGGATATGACCTGTTGGACACTCAGTTGGTGTGCAGTAAAGACAACAAAGTGAGTGTTTAAAGTGATCCTGATGGGGCTGCTGAGTCCATCTGCTGCACCAAAACTTCCATGGATAGGCATGATGCTCCCATTATAGAAAATAGCATTTTAGCTAAGAGTAATAAACATCCTCTTATTTAAGTGAAAGGAGGAAGGGCTAGTTACTTTACCCTCTTCTGAAAAGGAAGAAAGTCAGATTTGGGGTCTAAATCGTCACAGTGGAGCAGAAGAAAGGAGAATCTTCACATGCCATAGAGAGGCATTGAAGAGCCAGGAAGAGTTAAGATGAGAATGAGGAAACTTGAATGACAAAGTAGATCATCAGAGGTGGTATGTGAGAGAGAGCACCAAACAGCACAGCATTTAAAGCACTTTAGAGCTTGCTCCCAACAACACTTTTAGTCTCACCTCCTGCCACGTCCCTCTTCCTGTACCGCTATACACCTATGTTCTAACCACATAAGGTTTTGCACTAACCCCAAAGTGCCCAATCACTCTTACAATTCCCATTACCCTACTCATGCCTGCACCTCTGCTTGAAATGTCCTTCCTTCCTTTTCTCCACCTGGAGAAAATGCAACATGTCCTTCAAGTCTTACAGAGCTTATTCTTCCTGTGGCTCCTTCTTGCTCCAGGAAGAAAGAATTACTGTCAGCCTAGTGCTCCCAAAACACCACTATACAATAGATTGTTTTCGCTTACCCACATCACACTTTGAGGATCTCATGGACAAGCTGGGTCCAAAGCTTTTGTTTAGAATTCCAAGGCCTAGTTGGATTATGGATTCATAAAAGGTACTCAAAAATGCTTGTTGACGTGAATTAAAATTCTAATATAAGGATGTATAAAACAAAGGTAATTAGTTTTTTGTTTATTTATTTTATTTTTTTGCCAGAGTCAGAACTAGAACATAGGGGCAAAGATATAGGTTTGAAATTAGTGCTAAGAAGACCTTTCTGATAATTCAAGCAGATCAACCATGGAAATGGCTGACTCTTGAAGTCATGAGCTCAAGACAGTATCTGTCACTGCAGATACTAAGATGGAGGATGGCTGGCCACCTTGGGAGACTGTACTAATAACCTCAATGATACTTTAAATGTTAAGATTCGATAAAGCACTAGCCGTATATTGATAAATAAACAAAATTGTTCAGGTGATACAGAAAAAGTCCTTTAGTACTGTTGCTCTCAATGTGTATAAGATTCACCTGTGGAGCTTGCCAAACATCCTGGGCTTTCCTTCCAGAAATTCTGATTTAGTAATCTGGAGGTAGTCACTGGGAATCTGCATTTTAAACAATCGCCCTAGATGATTTTGTTGGAAGTAGTTCTAGGATAACAGCTTCATGATAAATGAGGAAGAAACTGAAGTTGTCAATGATTTTGTTCCACCTGGATCAACAATCAACATCCATGGAAGCAGCAGTCAAGAAATCAAGTGATGTACTGCATTGGGAAAATCTGCTGCAAAAGACCTCTTTAAAGTGTTAAAGAGCAAAGATGTCACTTTGAAGATTATGGTATGCCTGACCTAAGCCATGGTCTATTCAATCACCTCGTAAGTATATGAAAGCTGAACAATAAGAGAGTATGACAGAAGAAGAACTCATGCATTTGAATTATAGTGCTGACAAAACAAAAAAATTAAATACACTATGGATTGCTAGAAGAACAAACAGTCTAAGAAGAAATACAACCAGAACGCTCCTTAGAAGTGAGTATGGCAAGACTTTGGACACATCATAAGGAAAGACTAATCACTAGAAAAGGGCATCATATTTCATAGAGGTTAGTTTAAATGAGGAAAACTCTCAATGAGATGGCTGACACAATAACCACAACACTGGGTTCAAACATACCAGCAATCATGAAGATGGCATAGCATCAGGCAACATTTTGTTCTGCTATACATAAAACTACCACGAGTCACAGCTGACTCAATGGCAACTAACAACAATTGCTCAAGGATTATCACTGAAGAAACATTATTCTAGAGTATGCCATTAAATAAGCCTCAACCCTTCTGCTATTTGACAAAACTTTCTATATGTTGACATGAAGTCAACCCAACCTGCAGGTATCTCCCAATAGATGTGTGAAGAAAAGTATATAATTTGGGCTCAAAGTCCAGGCATAGAGAAAAGTATAAGTCGAGGAAGGGCTATTCCAAGGAAAATCTGCTTGAAGAGTTCTGAGCAAGGCTGGGCAGGTTGAAGACAGACAGATACTCAATGATACAGGTCTCACATGTGTATGCTGTCAAGGACAACATAGTGTTCCATGGGGTATCAGAACAAATGAGCAAGCAAACAAGGATCATGACCCAGGAAACCAATTAATTGATCCATGAGATGACAGATTTGGGTCATATTCCTAAAAGAAATGAGACACGGAGATTTGCCAAGATTGTGAAAGAGCTAAAAGTAATGATGTCACCTCTGAGTAGAGGCTGTTGTTATTGCTAGGTGCCACTGAGTCAGTTCAATGCATAATGACTCCATGTACAACAGAATGACACACTGCCCAGTCCTGTGCCATCCTCACAAATGTTGCTATGTTTGAACTCACTGTTGTGGTCACTGTGTTAATCCATCTCATTGAAGGTCTTCATCTAGAGGAAGTAGAGACTAATGGAGTGGAAAAGGTAATCTGAAAGGGCATTGCAGCCACAGAAGTGGAGTAGTGAGTTAACAGCTGGGAAATACAACCAATGGTTGCTTGCCAATGGGCTATTTTCAAATTAGACAGTCAATACACGACAATGTTTGCAAAGTTTAACATCATTTAGAGTTGATAATTTAACCAAACCGCCCCTGTGAGTAGATGTTGGGTGAAGGAGCACAGGTTAAGAGGTTAGTGTACTATTTTTAAATATAAAACAGGATTCAAAATTAATTCAGGAACTGAATTAATTCACATTCAGAATTGTACTGTGGTAGGAAACAGTTATTTTGAAGACTGCTGAGGCTTTGAATATGAAGAGGAATCTGATGCCAACAAATGATCAGAGGAGATATATTCTTCAGTCTTGGACAACCAGTCATTTTATTTTCACATTTTAGCAACGAGAAAGATCCCAAATGTACAGGTGTTGTCAAGTCTGAAAAGCTTCATTTTCAAATGTAACTGGATCCCAAAGTGGGAATATGGTGGGAAACATAAGGAAGCTCAGTATGGTTACACTTTCTACAATGTCTATGCTGGCTTAATTATTAACACAGCCTTCCTAGGAAAAGAAGGATTGCAACATGAAAATGTACAGTATGTTTTCGAAATGGATACTCTGAGGGATTTTCAGGCATATTCTTATCAAGTATGTTGACTTTTTTCTTTTTTCTTTTTCTTTTAAGGAAAGACAGTTTAAGTACAGATCATCATAGAATCCCAGCATCCCTAAGATATATTCAAGTTGTGTCTGCATTCTTCATGAATGCTCATGATCATATTAATCATTATCACCATCATTGCCAACACCATCATTGTTATTATCATTAAACATTCTTCCCCCAAATGAGAACAAGTAAGTAATACTGAATCTCCCTTATTATTTTCTTGTGGGTACTTCTTTCATGGTAACTGGGAGCTAAAGTACCTTCTTTTCTGAGTAAGATGGTGTCAGTTAGGGGGAGGACAGAGCAGAAAGCAACTGGCTGGCCTCTGCGTTATCTCAGGTTGTATGCATTAGACATTCTCCACTGTGCTAATTCTAGGGTATTTTGGGCTTTGGAGGAGGGTTTCATTTCTCCATTTGGCAACAAATATTTCATTTCAAAAACTGTGATTATCATAGAGCAAGTATGATTTCACCACTGGCTGAATTCACTGATAATGGATTATTGAACCTAATCAGTATGTTTGAGGAATAAGACTAAGGAAGAGGTATTTTTCTTCCTATGTTTAATCTGTTTCCCATCTTCATTTCACATTCTCTCTTCTTTCCTAGCCCATACTTTTCCACTTTTCTCTAGATCAAAACCTCTACTATTTACATTCTCTCATCTTCTATGTCCTTTGAGGCTCCCCATTCCCATTAGACTTGGTGAAGATGCCAAGTGGTTGTGACTCATTAATAGCACTGGATGAGGGTGCTAACCCAGTTCAGAAGGAGTCATATGCAAAGGATATAGAAAAGTGGCAATGTTAGTATATTTAAAAAACAAAACAAAACACCTTGTTGTTGAGTCACTTGTGATTCATGGTAACCCCGCGTGTGTCAGACTAAAACTGTGCTCTGTAAGATTTCCAAGGAGCTCTGGTAGCATAGTGCCTAAAGCACTTGACTGCTAACTAGAAGGCTGGCGGTTCAAACCCACCAGCCACTCCTCAGAAGGAAGATGGGGCAATCTACTTCCGTAGTGATACTGCCTCGGAAACCCAAGGAGGTGTCGCTATGAGTCGGGTCCGACTTGGGGGCACATAACAACAACAACAACATAAGATTCCCAATGGTTAGCAGCCAAGCACATGAACCATTGCACCACCCAAGGACTCCCATTAGAATATAGCCCTGAAAAATATAAACTGGGAGTACTGCTCCCCCCACAACATCAATATATTCATTCACATCTATTTCAGAATCTCCTTACTACCTTTCAGAATCCCTCCTGAGGTCCAAAGTACATGGTCATTTCATTTACTAGTCCTGTTTGTCCTGTCCAGCCCCACATTGGCCCCAGTCCTCACTTTATCTCCTGCCAACACCAATAAAAGGGTATGGTTCATCAGACAAGACTGGGCTTCACTCTTCTCATTAAAAATAGACTTTTTTCTTAAACAAAAAGTCTTCTGCCTCAAAACACAGCCATGTTTCTGTGCTACATTCCAAAACAGGTGTTGGGTAATTCAGTAATTAGTATGCACATCTAACTCCATGCAGCCTCTGTTGATCTCTCAATTATAGTTAGCTGGGTCCTCTGAAGTTTTCAGTAGTTAATTAGAGCATTATTGAACAGTTGGGCTAGAGAGCCAAGCTCTGCAATCAGGCGACAGTTTGGTCTCCTGCATGAAGAACTGGGCTGGCCCTTGGCTGGGGAATATCAGCCTTCAGGGTGACCCAGTGCCAGAAGGGACTTGATTATCTTTTGAATAACAGCTGGGGAGAGGCCTGTTTTATGAGCAGAGCATAATGGTCACATTCCTTATTCTGTCCCACCCTTGACAGGAAAATTCACATTCCATTGGTGATCAGTTTCATAAATGTCTCCTCAGGGGAAAAAAGAAACCTTCAAAATTCAGAAAAAAAGGATAATGTCTCCAAGTAGGCTCTGGAAAGTCAAAAGCTAAGGTTAACACGAGTTACAGTCCAGTCTCCTCTGTTTCCCATTGCTTCACCTTGACGACCCTCCCAGAAGAATCTGGGAAAAAAGAGGGGGGTGGTGAGGGTGTACAGAGGGACCCATACAAAGTAAGCTGCATGCACAATGATTGAGGACACTTTGGGTAGAGCTGTTTCTGAATAATTGAGGTATCATGTCACCTGCAACATTTGAGTCTGACTTTCCAAAACTCCTGATAATTGCCAAAGTTCAGTTTGAATGTAGCCTATAAATATTAGAGCAAGCATGCATTCATCACTCTAAGACTAAAAGACAAGCATGTCTTGTCAGTGGAATGGTTGGGAGGTGCTTTGGGGATTGGAGGCTAAGGAGTAAGGAGCATTACTGATGACAGTCACAGTCAGTGTGCTTCCATGGAGGATTCTCCTATCTGCCCAAATTTAGCTTCCTTGCTATTCTTTTGCCAAATTCATGAAGTCACAAAGGTCACTGCTGTTTCCTCAGCAAGCTGTGAAGCATGTTATTCTGTAACCCATCATCACCGCAGGGAGGGACTGGGAGAGTCAGAGATTTGACCTGATCCACTGAACAGGTTTTCATTTCCAACCACCACCCTCAGCCTTTCCCAATGGCCACAGAGTGTAAAAGCAAAAGAACTACACACACAGCTGAACTAATTTCTGAAATTGACTGAATATCAAAGATAGATTTAGTGCAGTGAAAAGAAGGACATGGTTGTGAGGATCTCATCTCTACTCAGGCACTGTGTGACCTTGGGAAAGTCACATTACTTTTCAGTCACATCTGAGAAATGGGGATAGGCATAATGTTGCCTTCAGAATCAGCTAACCAGAAATTCATTGTTGTTGTAAGTTGCCATCCAGTCAGTCCCTGACTAATGGTAACCCCATGCACAACAGAGGAAAACACTGGCCAGTCATGCACCATCCCCATATCAGCTGAGGATCATTCATTTGTGATCCATAGGGATTTTACTTAATTTTCAGAAATCAATTGTCAGGTCTTTCTTCCTAGTCCACCTTAGTCTGGTAGTTCTGTTGAAACCTGTTCAGCATCATAGTAACACACAAACCTCTACTGATAGATGGGTGGTATCTCCACATGAGGTGCAATAGCAAGGAATCAAACTGGAGTCTCCTGCATGGGAGCTGAGAATTCTACCACTGACCCACCACTACCCTCTACCAGAGGTAGGTCATCCATCTCCCTAGCACAATACAGGAGAAAGAGGCTGGGGACAGAGGTTAGAAGAGAATGCCTTGAATTTTGTCTCTAGCTTTTGTTCAGTGAGTGATGTTGGGCAAATCTTGTACTGACATGGGCATCGATTCAATTGACCATAAGTAGAAATCATGCTAGAACTATCCTATGTACCAACCACATAGAGTTAAGACTGAATGTGGTAATTATATGAAAGTGCTTTGGAATCTGCAAAGGGAGATACAGCACAGACACATACTGGAGTGAGGCAGGTGTGTGATCAAGAGGCTGAAGTGATTGCTAGGAAGCAGGAGGAACATTTTGAGAGTTTGTAACAATAATCTAGATGGCAACCACAAAGGCTGAGATCAGACAATTTACAATGCAGAGCCTTCTGGGGCCTAGAAGAGTCTTTGAAGTGAGGTAGATCAGTTCAGTTCTTGCAGCTCAATTCCACTTTGTCTGGGCTGTGATTTTAAAGGGCCCTGAAGTTCCGAGCAAGAAGATGAGTCAGTCTGCTTATGTAAACATTTACAGCCTTGGAAACCCTATGGGGGCAGTTCTACCCTATCCTATAGGGTTTCTATGAGTCAGAATTGACTTGATGGCAATGGGTTTACTTTTTGATTTTGGTTACCAGATTCTTACCAGGCTCCCAACTATCTATTCTTATTGAGAGAGAACACAGAAAGTCCTAGAACTGAAGTCTCACTCACCCTACTTGTCACATTCTTGTCCGTTAATAATTTATTATTATTATTATTATTGTGATTTGGCTGAAAGTTTACAGAGCAAATTCACTTTCCATACAGCAACTCACATACACTTTGTCTCATGAATTGACTGCAACTTCCCACAAGGCAAGAGCTTCCCCTCACTTCCTCCCCATAGTTACCTCTTCCTGTGTCCTTCCCTTCATGCACTCCTGCCCCATGAGTTGTTTCCCTGTGCTTATACAGCCCTTCTATTCTCCCATGATTGTCCTCCCCAAGGAGTATATCTACCTAATGTAAATGTTCAGTTCATATGCCTGTCTTTTGTTTGACTGGAAGCCACAGGACTGGGTTCAATTTCAGACCTGAAGGCAACTAGGGGCCTTAGTCTCAGTGGTTCCATCAGGCTCTATCAGACCAGAAAACCTGATTCTTTTTTTTTTTTCAATGATTTTGAGTTTTGTTCCATATTGTTCTCTCACTCTATCCAAGATCTCCTACATAGATCCCCCTCTGAGTGGTTGACTGTGGTAGACAGGCACAATCTAGTTCTTCTGGTCTCAGTCACACAGACTGAGGATCACATGGTGTACCAGTCCCTTGGACTAATTGTTTCCATGTGTCTTTGGTTTTCTTCATTCTTCTTTGCTCTGGATGAGGAGAGACCCATCATTGCATCTAGATCGCTGCTTGCAAGCTTTTAAGATCCCAGACACTACTCATCAAAGTAGGATATGGAACAATGTTTTGTGTAGTATGTTATGCCAATCGAGCTTGATGTCCCCTGTGACTATGGTCCATTAATAACAGTTTTTAAAGGCTGTCTCAGATAGGATGCAGTGCCAAGGCTTTCTAGAGGTTCTTCAATTCTAAGGCACAGCATTCCAGGATTCTATAGTTCCGGATGAGAAGTTCAATAAATAGATAGTAACTCAACTGTGTGATGCCAATAGAGGTTTAGTAAGTGTTAAACATCAGATGCCCTTCTTTAGTTCAATTCAGTGAATACTGAGTGCTAGCTATGCTATGTGCAAGACAACAGACTAGGCCCTGGGGCCATAGATCAATACCTTTCACTTCCATGATAAATTAAAATTTATAAAGTGCACTGATGAATTTTTAAGTATGCATACCTCTCTACTGTTGTTCTTTTCTTCTCATATTGATGCTCATAACATCCAGAGGACTGAGAAAGCAGGCATTATCATTCCCATTTTCCGGATAAGTAAACTAGAATGTAGAAAAGTTAAGGTTGCATACCTAATAAATGATAGAGCTGAGATTTTAACTAAGGGGTATGTGTGTGCTTTAACAGGTTTATTGAGGTATAATCAATACACAATAAACAGCACACATTTAAAGTGTACAATTTGATAAATGCTGACATATATACATATGTCATGAAACCTTCAGCACAATCAAGATAAGAAAGGGTGCATCATCCCCCCAAAGTTTCCTCATGCTTCATTGTAATCCTCCTCCTTTTGGTCCTCTAGCCCCAGAGCAACCACTGATTTGCTTTCTGTCACTAAAGATTAGTTTGTCTTTTCTAGAACTTTACATAAATGAAGCCACATACTACGTGCTCTTTTTTGCCTGGCTTCTTTCACTTAACATAATTATTTTGAGATTCATCCTCATTGTTGAGTAAATCAATAGTTCGTTCCTTTTTTGCTGAGTAGTATCCCATTGCATGGATGTATCACAATTTGCTTTGATTCGATGTCAGTGCATTTTTAAAAAACTGTTCCTCTTAGAAAAAGGAAACAAAAAACAAAAGGTCAATTCCTTTTACTCCTCCCACAACTGTAAATGCTGATGACTCAAGTCCTGTTTCTCAAATAGTTCCTGATTAAAGGGACAAATACAGTAGAGGCTGCATGAGGACTTCTGTGCACAGCACCAGAAGAACTCATTTTGAGTAGGTTTTACTGGGACCTGCATTTTGAAACAACAGCTTCTTTGCGTGTAGACAGGGAGAACTCACAAAGGCATAAACAATAGAGAACTTTGGAAAAATTATGAGAGCAATTTAGGAGTGGATAATTACATATCTTTTGCAAGGTGTTTGGGAAATTAAGTTAGTTTTTTTTTTTTTTTTTCAAATGAAGGTTTGTGGGGATCACTTCATAAAAAATATTGCTGTGACTGATGATTTTTCTAATATTCTTCGCCTTTCTTCCTTGCATATCCAAGGAAGCGGCACTTTTAGCCGTTAGCTGTGGCAGCCAATCATAGCCTATAATTGCATTCACTGCATAAATTGTCAGTGTCATGAATAATAAAATTAATTTAAATAAACCCCCAGCCACAGTCACAAATAACTATCTGGTGAAGGATCCTGCATCCTTTCATTCTAGGGGAAAGGGTCAGTGTAATCTCTGTAGTTAAATTCTTGAATTAAAATGAAGATATAATTATTAGAAATGGGAGGGGTGGTGGCAAAACTGAGGGGTGAGAGTAGGAGGAGAGTGATTTGTGGTGCTGAGCAGGTTCACAAAAGAGAGCTGGCCTCTACCCGGAGAACATTCAGACAATGTCTTATACTTGTCCCTCTGGGGAGCACAGAGGGCTCAGGAAAGGTTTGCACTGGCCCAGTGCCTTAGCCATTGTGGGGGAGGAGTTAAGAGGAAAAGCAGGGACCAAATGCTGAGCAGGCCCTTTCCATGCTCCTAAACCAGCTGCCATCAAGTCCACTCATTTCTCTATGTGGCAACAAATGTTTCATCTCAAAAATTGTGAGGCTCATAGAGCATGATTTCATCACTGGCTGAATTCACTGATAATTTGTTATTGACCCTAATCAGTAAAGATGATGAATGAAACTTTGGGGGAGTTTCTTTTCTTATATTCAATCTATTTCTTGCCTTCATTTTGTGTTCTCTATTATTTCCCAACTGATGGTTTTCTGCTCTTCTCTAGCCCAAAACCCTTATTTTTTTTACACTCTCTCATCTGTCCTTTGAAACTCCTATCCTCGTCACACACTCCCACTAGACTTAATGAAGATACCAAGTAGTTTTGGCCTATTAATAACACTGGATGGTTGTTGTTGTTGTTATGTACCATCAAGTCGGACCCAACTCATAGTGACTCCTCCTTGGGTTGCTGAGGCGGTATCACTATGGAAGTAGATTGCCCAACCTTCCTTCTGAGGAGTGGCTGGTGGATTTGAACCACCAGCCTTATAGTTAGCAGTCAAGTGCCTTAGGCACTATGCTACCAGAGCTTCCACACTGGATAGTGTTGTTGTTGTTGTTATGTGCCATCAAGTCGGACCCAACTCATAGCGACCCCTCCTTGGGTTTCCGAGGCAGTATCACTACAGAAGCAGATTGCCCCATCTTCCTTCCGAGGAGTGGCTGATGGGTTTGAACCTCCAGACTGCTGCTTAGCAGTCAAGTGCCTTAGGCACTACACTACCAGAGCTCCTCACTGGATAGTAGTGCAACCTAATTCAGAGGAAGCTATACACAAAGGATGCAGAAATGTGGCAATATTAGAATAATAAAGAAAACAAAAAGTTGATTCCAACTTATGGTGACCCCATGTGTGTCAAGAGCAGAACTATGTTCCATAGAATTTTCAATGGCTGATTTTATGGAAATAGATGGTCAGGTCCTTCCTCTGAGGCACCTCTGGGTGGACTTGAACTTTCAACTTTTATGTTAGCAGACAAGACCATTAACTGTTCGCACTACCCAAGGACCCCTCTTCCCTAATGTCATCTGCACATATTCTCCGGCAGCCCCAATCACCCAATTGCCATGCACTGCTCTAGTGATATACCTGTCCAGTCTGCAGGCAGTTCTCAGCTGAGTCTCAACAAGATCTTTCCCAGTTAATAGCAATTGAGTCCCCCAAGTTTCCTACTTGCTAGCTGTGGAGGTACCTTGAGGAGGACAAAGTGACTGCACATTCAGGCAAAGAGCTCCAGGGAGTTCATTCTGATGACTGAGAAGTACTATCAGTGGCTCTCTCCCTTTGCAGGCCCTGATCAAAACTCAACCTTTTTTGAAACTACTGGGGTGAGTCTGAAGGAGCTCTGGTGGTGTAGTGGGTAAGGCATTTGGTTGCTAACCAAAAAGTCAGGAGTTCAAACCCACCAGCTTGCTCTGTGGAATGAAGATGAGGTAATCTACTTCCATAAAGATTTACAGCCTTGGGAACTCAATGGGGGTCACTATGAGTCAGAATCAACCCGATGGCAGTAGGTTTTTTTGGGGGGTGTTGGAGGTGAGTCTTGCTTACCTACCATTTGTTTCTGGAGGTGTGCATGTTGCTGAGAATCTGAGCAGGTTTCAGTGAGCTTTCAGACCAATATGAACTAAAAAGGCCTGGCAATCTATTTCTGAAAATCAGCCATTGAAAATTCTATGAATCACAACAGTCAGACCCCCACTTGATCATGGAGATGGTGCAGGACTGGGAGGCAGTCTGTTCCATTGTGCATGGGATCTCCATAAATCAAGGGCTAACTTGACAGCAGCTAACAATAACACAGGGGTGATTCAAAGAGTAGACTGTGATCCCAACCTGTTGAAAGAAATCCTATCAGTTCCTGCTCACTCTCATGCCAAAAGACCAGCGTACTGCTGCAACGGCCTGCCCTTCCCCCTGGCTCTCCAGCATCCTACCTACTTAGACTGCTTCTATCTGGGCCACATGACTTCTTCCACCACCATCCTTTCTTCCAGCCCAATAACCTAGCCCAAATCCCTGACAGTTGATTCTCAGGCTGGGTGTAGCCCCTCCAGTCCCCATTTGCCTTATCACACTGTTGCACCCCCTCTGCTGACTTTATTTAATGAGGTTTATTGTTTGTGCTTAGTAATTTTCAAAGGCTCGTCACTCTCTTTGAGTTTGCCCTTAGATCTTCAGCCTGCCAAAGAGGTGAGCTTTTGAAGCCGCCTTCATTAATTCTGTACCTAGCTCCTGCATTTAATGGCACATGGGTTTGAAGTGTACATAAGCCACAGTGGAAACATCTAAGAAGCATCCCCAGATACTGAAAATTAGAAAGAGTGATTAGAAAATAGCATGGCTCTCTATCTTCTCATTCCTTAGAACTTTATTTCTTGTATCAAAAAGATTCTGAGATATCAAAATATCACTGTCTGACTCTGACAATGACTTCCCAGAGTTTCAGACATTGCTGGAACAAAGATTTAATTTTAATTATCAGCAGTTCCATTTCTTTTTTAATCTTCAGCTATTGTAAAGGACAGGGTAGCTGGGAGGAAAGGCAGAAGAAGAGGAGGGGGTCGAGCTCACTCCTCTCTGTTCTGGGTAGTGGCTGCCTTGACAGAGTCCCATCCCCTCTGTGTAGCAGGACTTATTGATATGAGGTGTGCAAGGGTTTCTCTAGCTGTTAGTCTGTTTGCCAGCACCAATGGCAGGTAACAAAAGACCAGTGCTAACCCCAGAGAAGCCAAGTGGCCTAACAATCCAGACAAATGCACAGATTGCAGAAATCACACTGAAGCAACTTGCCTTCTAAAATCCAGCCAAGCTGAATAAAAGTGGCTCCTGGGATCTGCTCGCCCCAGTGCAGGGCTATGGCAGAAGTGGTATTGGGGGCAGAGTAGCCATAATCTAACACCCTATCTTAGCCTCGAAAAGTGCAGAGAAGCTTGGTCCTCAAGAGAAAGAATTCTTCTAATTATTAATATTTTTTAAAAAAACTTTTATTGTGATTTAGGTGAAAGGTTACAGACCAAATTCATTTCCTATACAGCAGTTCATACACATTTTGTCTCAAGACACTGACTGCAAATTCCCACAAAGTAGCAGCTCTCTTCCCACTTCCTCTCCATAGTTACATCTTCCCTGTGTCCTTCCCTCCCATGCACTCCTGCCCCCCAAAAGGTCTCCCTGTGTGTATACACTAACCTTCTGTTCTCCCATGATTGATCTCTCCAAGGAGTGTATCTATCTGATGTAAATGTTCACCCTATTGTTGTTGTTGTCATCTCTGACTCATAGTGACCTTATGTACAGCAGAACGAAACACTGTCCAGTCCCGCGCCAGCTCCGCAATCCCTGCTATATTTGAGCCCATCGCCACAGCCACTGTGTCAATCCATCTCATTAAGGGCCTTCCCCTCCCTCATCGACCCCCCACCTTACCAAGCATGACACCTTCTCCAGGGAATAGTCCCTTTTGATAACATGACCAAAGTAGGTGAGACAAAGTCTGGTCATTCTTGCTTCCAAAGAGCATTCTAGCTGCAATTCTTTCTTTTTTTTTTTTTTATTA
>NW_006921765.1:5272247-5312092 GCF_000298275.1 Orycteropus afer afer | reverse complement strand
CCTAAATTTTCCTTGAAAAACTGTATAGTTCTAGGTTTCACATTTGAGTCTTTGATCCATCTGGAGTTTGTTTTTGTGTGTGGTGTGAGGTACAGATCTTGTTTCATTTTTCTGCAAATGGATCTCCAGTTTTGCCTCCAGCTGCAATTCTTGCAGGACAGATTTGTTAGTTCTTTTAGCAATCCATGGTACTTTCAGCATTCTTCTCCAGCACCACATCTCAAAAACATCAATTCTTCTTCAGTCTTCTTTATTCATCATCCAGCTCTCACGTGCATATGAGGCGATTAAAAATATCATGGCTTGTGTCAGGTGTACCTTACTCCTCAAGGAGACATCTTTGCTCCTCAGCACTTGAAAGAGGTCCTTTGCAGCTGACTTGCCCAGTGCTATACATCCTCTGATATCCTGACTGCTGCCTCCATTGGTGTTTATTATAGAACCTAGCAATGTGAAGTCTTTGACAACTTCAATCTTTTCTCCACTCATTGTTATGCTGCTTACAGGTCCAGTTGTGAGAATTTTTGTTTTCTTTATATTGAGATGTAATCCATACTGCAGACTGTAGTCTTCAATCTTCATCAGTAAGTGCTTCAAGTCAGCCTCACTTTCAACAAGCAAAGTTGTGTTGTCAGCATATCACAGGCTGTTAATGAGCCATCCTCCAATCCTGATGCCATGTTCTCCTTCATACAGTCCAGCTTCTCTGATTATTTGCTCTGCATATAGAGTGAATAAGTATGGTGAAAGGATACAACCCTGACACACTCCCTTCTTGATTTTAAACCATGCAGTGTCCCCCTGTCCTGTTCGAACAACAGCCTCCTGGTCTATGTACAGGTTCCTCATGAGTACAATTAAGTGTTCTGGAATTCCCATTCTTCTCAATGTTATCTACAATTTGTTATGTTCCACACAATCAAATGCTTTTGCGTAGTCAATAAAACACAAGTAAACATCTTTTTGTTATTCTTTGCTTTGAGCCAAGATCCATCTGACATCAGCAATGATATCGCTTGTTCCACATCCTCTTCTGAATCTAGCCTGTAACTTTGAAAGTTCTCTGTCAATATACTGCTGCAATCATTTTTGAATTATCTTCAGTAAGATTTTACTTGTGTGTGATACTAATGACATTGTTCGATAATTTCCACATTCTGTGGGATCACATCTATGGGTGTATCCTATAGGTCTATCTTTTATTTGGCTGGAAACCACAGGAGTGAGTTCAATTCCAGACCTGAACAGCAGTTAGGGGTTTCAGGGGTTTCACCAGGCTGTATCAAACCAGCAAACCTGGTCCTTTTTTTTTTTTTTTTAATGATTTGGAGTTTTGTTCCACATTGTTCTCCTACTGTATCCAGAATCTCCTACACAGATCTCCCTCTGAGTGGCTGACAGTGGCAGCCAGGCACTATCTAGTTATTCTATGGTCATATAGGCTGAGGATCACATGGTCTACCAATCTTTTGGACAAATTGTTTCCACGTGTCTTGTTTTCTTCATTCTTCTTTGCTTTGGACTAGAAGGGACCCATCATTGCATCTAGATAGCTGCTTGCAAGCTTTTTAAGATCGTAGTCATGATCTTAAAAGCTTGCAAGCAGCCATCTAGATGCAACGATGGTTCTCTCCTTGTCCAGAGCAAAGAAGAATAAAGAAAACCAAAGATTCATGGAAACAATTAGTCCTAGTGACTGGTACACCATGTGACTCACAGCCTATATGACTATGAGACCAGAAGAGCTATATGGTGCCTGGCTACCACTGTCAATGACTCGGAGGGGGAATCTATGTAGGAGATCCTGGATAGAAAGGGAGAACAAAGTGGAACAAAACTCAAAATCATTTGGAAAAAAAAGAGGGGAGGGGCAGGTTTGCTGGTCTGATAGAGCCTAGTGGAACCACTGAGACAAAGGCCCCTAGCTGCACTTCAGGTCTGGAATTAAACCCGTACCTATGGCTTCCAGCCAAACAAAAGACAGGCATAGGAGTTGAACATTCATTTACCTGAGGTAGATACACCCCTTGGAGAGAACAATCATGACAGAAAGAAGGGCTGTTTATGCACAGGCAGACAGATCAGTGGGAAGGAGTGCATGGAGGGACAGACACAGGGAAGAGGTAACTACCGAGAGGAAGTGGTAGAGAGCTGTTGCATTGGGGTAAATTGTAGTCAATGTCATGAGACAAAGTGTATGTGAACTGCTGTATGGAAAGTGAATTTGCTCTGTAAATTTTCACCCAAAATTTACACACACACACACACACAAAAGACAGGGAAAACAACAACAACAGCAAAAGATCCCAGTCTCTACTCACCAAAGTAGGTTGTGGAATAATGTTTTTGTAGTATGTTATCCCAATTGAGCTTGATGTCCCCTGTGACCATGGTTCCGGGTCCACAGATCCAACTACTTGCTCTCTCTAGGTAGCTGGCTGTGGCCAAGAAGTCACCACAACCATGTCTCTTGTCTGCTCTACCATATACTTGGACATTCTTATAGACATACAAATACGCTTGTAAAACATTGTTTGCCAATCCTATACATAGTCATGGGCACACTTCCTGCTGCCTAGACATACCTTATTGTTCAGCCTGTACACCTATCTATCTACCCCTAGATCAATGTTTGCCATCACAGACAACACAGTACTGTATATGCAAAAGGGTTCATATTTGTTGTATGTACCTTCCATGTACATCTCTCTGTCTTCCCCTTCCTCAGTGCCACCATGTTGATCACTTATATTTGGTACATTGCCCTTCCTTTCACCCAAATCAATACTTGTATCTACCTTTCTAGCAGTGTTCCCTCCCCTACCCACCCATCCCTGGTAACCAAAAATGAAAGTTTTGTTCCATATATAAACCAGGAGGAAGAATTCTTATCTAAAAACACCTAACAATATCTGAAAGGATAAGGTTGGGGCTTGATGTGCTTTAGAGAGTCACCGGTTAGGAATTTTAAGCCATCACTGACTTTGGAGGTGGTTGCCTCCCTTCCTTTTCCTTCTAGTCCCAAGCCCTCACCCAACTTGGACATAGCACACCAGATTCAGGAAGCTTAGATTCTGATTGTAGCCCTGTCAGTCTCTGGGTGTCACCTCCCCTGGCCTCCTATTGATTATTTTCCAACAATTTTTAGCAGTGAGACCTTTTTCTTTTCTCCAAATGAAATTCTGAATGGAATCTCAATATTTAGTAGAGGTAAGAAGGTTGGCTCTGACTGAAGGTAATCCCTGCTGCTCTGTTTTTCTCTGTCTCCTTCCCACCTGCCTACCACCAGTGGGGTTTGAGGGACCTTGGAGAATCTCTATTCCTAAGAACTCAACTGGAAAATAAAGCTCTAACTATCTTTAAGATTACTTCCAGTTATAATATTTTATGACTTGATTTTAATCTGTAACATCTAGGATAGACTGGGAGGGATGTAGGAGAGGCACCACTGACAGTTTTTTTTCCTCAAAAATCAGCTACCATTTATCCTTAAGGAGAAAAACAAAAATGACAACCCTGAGAAAATAACTTCCCTTATACAACCTTATTACAAATTCTGAACACAGCTAGTGCCAAGTGTATGTGTTTCTGGTGGGAGGGTGTGGCAGGAGGCTCAAGTCTTTTTGTTATTTTTGGTTTCTTATGTAGTAGCAGAAGAGTTACTGAGTGCTGCAAATGGTTAAGCACTCAACTACTAACCAAAACACTGGTACTTCAGACCCACCTAAGAGTGCCTGGGAAGAAAGGTCTGGTAATCTGCTTTCAAAAGGTCACAAATATGAACACCCTAAGTAGTTCAGTTCTACTCTGTCACTATGAGTAGGAATTGACTCAACATCAAGTGGTTTGCTTTGGTATGTGGTAGCAGGAGTCCTAGGGTAGTCAGATAGTTAACATGCTAGGCTACTAACTGAAAGGTTAGAGGTTCGAGTCCATCTGAAGGCTCCTTGGAGGAGAAGCCTGGAGATCTACCTCTGAAAAGTCAGCCACTGAAATGTTATGGAGTGCAGTTCTACTCTGACATACATGGGATTGACATGAGTTGGAATCAACTCAGTTGCAACTAGTTTCATGCAGTAAGTAACAGGGAAAGGAATGAGAGTCTGGCACATGTTGTGAGCCCCTAGCACTACTGTTATGGCAACCTGAGACAGGAAAGAGGCTTGGAGTTTCCTTATGTCCCCACGTTAATACATGCACTGCTGTTGTTGTTGTTGTTGTTATGTGCCATCGAGTCGGCCCCAACATGCACTGCACTGGGCCTTAAAGGTGAGTGAGCCCTTTGCTCAGGTAAAGCTTACCTAGTGGGCGATTCTGCCCTGGACAACATGGAACACTGCCCAACATCTCTGCTGCAGGTCTGGACTCAGCTAATGCTGAGGATTCTAATTGCCTGTGGGATATAATTTCACTGTATCCCTGCACAGCTGGGTTTTTTTTTTTTTTTTTTTTTTTTTTAGTTTGGGCTGTACAGTAATTTTCTCCATTGTTTGGTATGCTTGTGTTCCCATTAGAGAAGTATAGGAGAAGAACACTGTTCTCAGGAGAAAATTTTAGCATTTAGGTTTCACAGAAATAAATACAATGAGTGCTCAGGCTCCCTCCCCACTTCCTTCAAACCACTCACAAAAACCCAGATAAACACCTTTTCAAATGGCTCTTCTCCTATAATTTCTCTTCCTTTAAAAATGTGATTGGGTCATGTCTGAGGCCCTGGAATGTCCATCATGCATTTGTTTTCTCCAGCTCAATGCTAGGCAGCAGTTAGCAAAGGTAACACTAATTAGGTTTTACAATATAGTATGTGTTCCTCTAAACTTAAGTCATAGCATTTTAAGCTTCTAATGATAACAAGGTCATTTTGCTATTCTTCATAATAGCAGGGATGCTAATGAGTGCATTTAGTATGCATAGGGATACCCCTGTTTCCTCTTGGGGCTTATTAGCATTTATTGGGGCCATTTTACTTAATTTGTTTCTGAGTTCATGCCCTAAATGGAACCAGTGAACCAGCCACCTGAAAGGCTAGAAGTTTTAGACACTAGTGGAATCAATTCTACCTAAGGCCTGCCTATCTAAATTATTTTGAGACAGTCATTTCTTTTCTCCTTAGAAGTTCTACATTCTCTTTGTCTAATCTTCTTAGCTGGTCAGCCTCCCTCCTCCAAATTCACTTAAGCTTTCTTCTTTCTGCTACAAAAAAATGCTATTTTAATAAGCTATATATGTTAAATAAGCTATATATGTTAAAATATGTTATTCAGGGTCTCATGTTGTAATCCTGCTGTCAGCATATTCTGAAGGTATTGCCTGGGATCAGTTTTCTATTTCTTAGACTGTAAACTCTCAGGAGGCAGAATATGAACCTATGGGATTGTGTCTATGAAATGTCCATTTCAGAGCCACAGCCACATGGGACTCAAGTGTTTTATGTGCGTTTTCAGATGCTGCTGTAGATAAGGAGATGATGGGCACGGCAATGATGAGATGCAAACAGAATTCTCCCCTGGTGTGGCTGGAAAACATAGCAAAATATATTTCCTTTGCTGATGTGTCTAAATGATCATGTATGATGACCTCATAGGAGGATGTGGGTTTGAAAGACCCTGTTGGGAACCAGGTGGGTGTATTGCCTTCCTTCTAAGGGAGTGAAGGGAAGTGATGGATAGATTGAGGGGTATATATGCAAACTAGAAGAAGCTGAATGAATTAATTTTATTTATTCATATAATAAGTATTTATCTATTCCCAGCTATGAATGAGACACTGTTAGGTGTGGGGATATTATGATGGGCAAGACAGTCCTTATCCTTCTTCTTGAGCTTAAAGTCCAGTGTAGGAAAGGAAGCAAGCAGACAGTTCTCCAGCTGATTCTTTATTTAAATTATGCTAAATGTAAGAAAGATGTACAAGGTGCTGTGAAAGGGTAGTAGGCCTGGCCTATTCACAGGGGCTGAAGGGACTTCCTTGAGGAAGTGATACTTTAGCTGAATTCTGAGGGATGAATAGGAATTATCAGGAAGGCATTCCAGATAGAGAGAACAGCATGTGTGAGGGCCCTAAGGCAGAATCAGCAAGGAGCTATAAGAACAGAGGAGCAAGGCACTGGATGAAGGGTGTCAGGCTGGGGCCAGAGCACAAGAAGCCCCACAGGCCTTGTCAGAGAGCTCTGTAGCTCTGGTGGTATATTGCCTAAGGCATCTGACTGCTACCCAGAAGGCTGGTGGGATTGAACCTCCTCAGAAGGAAAATTGGGCAATCTACTTCTGTAGAGATACTGCCTTGGAAACCCAAGGAGGGGTTGCTGTGATTTGAATCAACTGTATGGCAGTCAGTTTGGTTTTTATGGTCTTTATGGGGATTCATTAGATGGTTTTGAGAAATACAATTACATGACAATTTATCAACACTCAGATATTTTCTTGACCAGTGATCAGAGAAGTGCTCCTGAGCTTTCTAGGTATAAATCTGGGAGTCATTTTACCCATCAAGAGCAGGAGATGAAGACCATTCACAAAGGGCTCCCTCATCTCTGGAAATCTGCAAGGGATTTGCCTCTGAATCATTGTGCAAGAATCACCAGATTAACTTGTGGAAAACTGAACTTTAAAGGAAGTAACTCCAGGTACAGATTTGGATATATTGAGCCTTTGACCATTGCATTATTATCTATCTCCCAAAAAAGAAGCTTCCTTCCTGTGAAAGGGAGTCCCTGGGTAGTACAAATGGTTAACACACTCAGCTGCTAACCAAAAGGTTGGAAGTTTGATTCTACACAGAGATACGTTAGGTGAAAGGGCTGCCTACCTACATCCTAAAAATCATCCATTGAAAACCCTACGGAGCCCAGTTCTACTCTGACACACACGGGGTGACCGTGAGTCAGAACTGAGTCAATGGCAACTGCTTGTGTGTGTGCGTGTGTGTGCATGTGTGTGAAAGGAAGAAGAAAAGGGAGGAAGGAAAAGCAGGAAAGCAGAGATGGGTTGAGGGGAGAGGTACGAAAAAGAAAGGAACCTCCAAAGCAATGCTGACAAGCTCTTGGGAGTTTTCTAGCATCCATTTCAGAAAACTGAAGGTCCCAGGTCTCAGACTCAGCAAGGGACCGAGTTACAACTCTGGTTATTAAAAGCAGTGTGAAGAGAGCACTGAGTTCCTCAGCTCCTGGAGTTTGTGGCGATTGAGCATCCCTACAGTCCATTCCCTCAGCTTCTTTCTCCCTGCTGGCTAGAATCAGATACAGAATTCATTCTAACAGAGTGACCCACAGTGACCACATGATTCCTCTGTCCCCCATTGGGTAGGCTGCCTCAGAACCCAGGCTATCAACCCCACTTGCAATCTGCACTTAATATGACATAAAGAGAAGGAACTGCAGTGGCTTTGTTACCAGAGTGAACAGCACATTCTCATAACCAGATAATGCAGAAATAAAGTGTATTTGTAATAGACAACAAAAGGATTATCCCCCATTCATTTCAAAGTGCCCTTCATTCCACTCAGGGATTACATTTCTCTTTACTTATCTTGCAAATAGTTTTGTTTTTTTTTTCCTTGTTTTCCCCGAAGAGCACATGCATAGTTTATGGCAAATATAAAATGTAGCTGGGTCTTTTAAAGGCAAGGCCATCATTAATCAGGGAGAAGTAATTCTCCAGGACATGCCAAGTCTTCTAATCCACTGCCAGGCTGTTGGACACCTAAGAAACTAACTCCAGATCATCCAATGCAGACCACTTCTCTGCCAGTCTGCAAGGTGAAAAATGATCCCTGAAAAATAGAAGCATCTTGAAACAAATCTGAGCTTCTCTGAGCTCCCAACTCTGGCCTTTAGGTTCTGAGACTCACCTCCTGGCTGTCCTCTACACCTTCTCAAGATGTCTGTGTCTTGGACCAAACTACTGATAGGCATGTTTCAAAGACATCTCCTGATCTGTTCTCCAAATGGGAAAACAATCAAGAGCTGAGAAGCAGCCTGAGCTGAGGACATTCCTAGTGGATGGAGCAATGGCACAGACACTGTAGAAAGCTGTGCAGAGAATGTGGGGCCTATGCATGGGCTAAGTGCCCGCCATTTGAGACATGGGATATGGCATGAACTGGCCAGGTCTTTAATGCTGCCAAGAGCCCTGGCTCTGCTCAGGCCCTATATGATGGTGGCATGGTCATTCACTCTGGCAATCTCTGACACTAGGATATTCACTCTCACCATATGTCTCCTCTGTATAATGCTATATCCCCTTCAATTCCTGGCCAATGTACCTCATGTGTAGCTAACACCCATCCAGCAGTGGAGGCTTGCCTTTGCTATGATGTTTAACATGTTTAAGTGAAGCTTCCAGATTAAGATGGACTAAGAGAAAATTATGCCGAAAATAATTCAACAATGGTTGCAACAGTACATAGACAGGGAACTGCCAGTAACACAAGACACATTTAGAAGAGGGTGTGGAATGAGAGATATCATTGTAGCTGTTAGGTGGATCTTAGCTAAAGGCTGAGAATACCAGAAAAATGTTTACCTGTATTTTATCGACAGTGCAAAGGCATTCAACTGTGTGGATCACAGTAAACTATGGATAACATTGTGAAGAACAGGGATTCTAGAACACTTAGTTGTGTTCATGAGGAACTTCTATGTAGACCAAGAGGGAGTCATTTGAACCAAACAAGGGGATACTGCATGGTTTAAAATTAGGAAATATGTGTATCAGGGTTATATCCTTTCACCATACTTAGTCAATCTGTATGCTGAGCATTTAATCAAGTAGCTGGACTATATGAAGAATGCATCAGGATGGGAGGAAGACTCATTAACAACCTGCGACATGCAGATGACACAACTTTGCTTGCTGAAAGTGAAGAGGACTTAAGATCAAAGACTATAGCCTTCAATATGAAATACACCTCAACATAAAACCAAAACCTCACTGCCATCCCACAGATTCTGACTCATAGCAACCCCATAGGACAGAATAGAACTTCCCCATAGGGTTTCCAAGGCTGTAAATCTTCACAGAGGCAGACTGCTTTCTTTTTCTCCTGCAGAACAGCTGGTGGGTTCTAACTGATGACCTTTTGGTTAGCAGCCCAATGCTTCAACCACAGAGCCACCAGAGCTCCCTACCGCACCATGAAGAAAACAAAAGTCCTCACAAGTGGAAAATAAGCAACATCATGATAAATGGACAAAAGATTGAAGTTGTTAAGGATTTCATTTTACTTGGATCGCAATCAATGACCATGGAAGCAGCAGTCAAGAAATCAAACGACACATTACATTGGGCAAATCTGCTGAAAAGACCGCTTTAAACTGTTAAAGAACAAAGATGTCACTTTGAAGACTAAGGAGCACCTGACCCAAGCCACAGTATTTTCAATAGTCTCATATACATGTGAAAGCCGGACAATGAATAAGGAAGATCAAAGAAGAATTAATGCATTTAAATTATGGGATTGGCGAAGAATATTGAATATACCACAGACTGCCAGAAGAATGAACAAATCTATCTTGGAAGAAGTACACCTAAAATGTTCCTTAGAAGTGGGAATGGCAAGACTTTGTCTCATGTACTTGGTCATACTATCAGGAGGGGCCAGTCCCTGGAGAAATATTTAATGCTTGGCAAAGTAGAAAGTCAGTGAAAAAAGAGGAAGACCTTCAATGAGATGTATCAACACAGTGACTGTAATGATGGGCTCAAGTATAGAAACAACTGTGAGGATGGTACAGAACCAGGTAGTGTTTTGTCCTGTAGTACATGGTGTCATTATGCTAAAACCAACTCAACAGCATCTAACAACAACAATAACAGCAAGCAAGGCCTAGAGATCTACTTCTGATAATCAGCCAGTGAAAAACCTATAGATCATACTGGCCAATCTGCAACCAACCATGGGGATGGTACAGGATTGGCCAGCATTTAACTCCATTATGCATGAAGTCACCATGAGTGGCAGCAACTTGTTATCAGCTAACAACTACTACAACTCAGGTCTTATCAAAGCATATATTTGTTCTTCCTTTGCATTATTTATATCCCCATTCCCATCACATTTAATCATGTACTCCACATACAGTGGGTACCTTCATGAGCACTATCATTACGTTTGTTTGATATTTCTGACTCCTTTCCATTGTTCCTCCATGACTTGGTTAAGTCAAAGAATTCTAGAAAGAGCCTAGGTAAATAGCAGTAGGGAATACTGGCCCCAAAGTGGCTTTTCTGTGCTGAACTTATCCAATTCTGCTGCCCTGGTTCTCTCTCTTGCCCATGACACAATCCAAGTTACCAAAATAAGAACAATATCTCATGAGTATGGACTTCAAAAAACTCCAGGACTAGATGACATCCTCCTGACCATATTGGTTGAAATGAACACACATGGCCCCACTAGGGAGAGCACACATGGCCTCACTGGGAACACATGGTCCCACTGGGGAGAAAACATGTGGCCCCTTTGGTCACAGGACCCTAGATCAGGGGTGGGTCTACTGAGTGTTCCATCCTCGCTGTCAAGATCCCATGACAAAGAAGGCAACCTTGGAATATGAGGAGAGATTGTACACTTGAAGACAGGCTTCCCTTTCAAATGTCCAACTCTTCACAGGAAATGAAAAGGTTTCTCCAAGTGCTCTCTTATTTTGGGAAAAAATAACAATGGATGTGCAATTCATCATCTGGAACTCAGCATAGTCCATCATGAGCTTTGGACCTTTGGTAGTTACCAGTCAGACTCCTAACCAACACCCTCAAGCCCTCAGGTCATGCACAGTGGGAGGGACTCTGAAACTCTAATTGCACAGAGGGTTAACTTCATAGCCTCCCCTGTTTGTGTAGAGCAGGACCATTAGGGTATTTTTATTTCTCTTCTCTCTGTGTTGCACAATACCACATCAAAAATACATTTGCAGTGGAGCTTATTTTCTAAAGATGGATAATTTGGTTAAATCTCTTCCACTTTGATTTCATCTCCAGTTTCAGATGAGCAGGAGTACAAAATGCAGCAGCAAAAGCCTATTTTATTTTCATGAAAAAGAATTTAATGACCCTCTGATATAAAATTGATCCTCTGATAAGACAGTATTGTGGGTGACTTTGACAGAAACATTAAAACTAAGTGAGTCTGTACATATCCAGTGATGTACAATACCTTGAGTTAGAGCTGGAATTGGGGAGGGCATGTAACTTTGTATCTGCTTGGGAAACGGAAGGGTTGTCCAAGCCTGTCAAGCACCACTGAGTCAATGAAGTTCTAGAGAATCTTAGCAATCCTTGTGAGGCCTGCAGATTACCTACACTGGAAGTTTGGACAGTTGCTTTAAAGAGCCAAGTATTTTGTTTCAGACCTTCCAAGGTTAAGTTTACCCTGGTTCTATTCTCTGATGCTACTGCTTCCTATCTTACAGACAGGTAAGAGTGAAGATATAATATATAATGAGATGCTCAAATGCACTAGTAATGAGGAAAATGAAAATAAAGCAAACACTACTTTATATCAATTAGGTTAGCAAGAATTAGAAAGATGAGTAATACCAAGAGTTGTTAAGAGTGTGGGGAAGCTGGAGCCCCAGCCATGAACTACTGGTAAGAATGTAAAGTGGTCAGTTATTTTAGAATACACCTAGCAGTACACAGTGAAATTACATATGCAGGTATCTTAAGACCAAGAGATCTCAACCTGTGCTATAAATATTAGGAGGATTTTCATACAAGTCTAAGAAATATGATGGAATTAGAAGCAATATAAACAGCCATCAAAAGGGAAGGGATAAATAAAACTTTGTGGCTGCAGCAATGAACTGGATAGATATCTAAAATGTGTGCGAGTACTGTTATGTTATGTGCCATCGAGTTGGACCCGACACACAGTGACCCCTCCTTGGGTTTCTGAGGCAGTATCACTATGGAAGTAGATTGCCCAACTTCCTTCCGTGGAGTGGCTGGTGGGTTTGAACCACCAGCCTTCTGGTTAGCAATCAAGTGCCTTAGGAACTATGCTACCAGAACTCCTAGGTGCCATCAATTCTGACTCATGATGACTCCACATATTTTAGAGTAGAATTGCACTCCGTAGGGTTTTCAATAGCTATGATTGTTCCAAGGCAGACTGCCAGGACTTTGTTCTGAGACACCTCTAAGCACTAACCATATGTACCACCCAAGGACTCCATCTAACAATATGAATACTTCTTAAAAACAGTGTTGGGTGAAGAATAAACAGATTTAGACCTGTTGCACAGTGCCATCTAGGTAAATTAAAAATATTCACTCTGAAAATGTTACTTTTTCCATATATTGTACGTGCAAAGGCATATATCATGCATATTAGAATATCTGTGGATAGAGGGAGGGAAGTGGAAGTTTGGACCAGCAATGAGGATGGGAAAATATAGGGAAGAGAGCTCTTAGATTGGTGAGGATGTGCCATGGCTGAGAAATATGATTAACTCAACTACTTCCACCCTCTATGCAATTTTTTAAAAAAAGCAGCACATAACTTCTTGTTGTTGTTATGTGCTGTCGAGTTGGCCCTGACTCATAGCAACCCCTCCTTGGGTTTCTGAGGCAGTATCTCTATGGAAGTAGATTGCCCCATCTTCCTTCTGAGGAGTGGCTGGTGGGTTTGAACCGCCAGCCTTCTGGTTAGCAGTCAAGTACCTTAGGCACTATGCTACCAGAGCTCCCATAACTTAGCACATAACTTAGAACATGGAATTATTGCATGTCAGTGGTTACAGTCCAGGCTTCCTTTTTCAACCCTTCTCTGAGCTTTCCTGAAAGATCAGTGGTGATACTGTAAGATGAGGGGTTTTGATGCCTTCAAAAGCAGGCAGAGTGGGGAGGATCTGTCCCATTCCTGTGCACCAGGTGACTACAGGTAATAAAAGCTAACATATGGTAGGAGTCCAATTGGAGTCTATTACAAATCACCTGACCCACAAGGATGTAAAAAGGCTCAGGAGAATGTGCTACAATCCTGTAAAATGGAGATTTTCTATAGATATGATTCTAATTTGGGAAGTGCATTGACTTTTTGACTTGGATATAACGATCCTATGGAAATGCTAAAGAAAACAGAAGCTTATCTGAATTCTTTATAGCTGTCACTCCCTGTAAACATGGCAATGTCTATGTAGTAGTGGATGGATGTTATCAAAGTCATTTGCACTTGTAAAATGGGACTGGAACCATTAAACACAAAATCTCTGATAACAGTACTTAAAAAAAAAAAAAGTGTCACTTATCCTAAATGACAAAAGAAAGGAAGGAAATGAAAGTTAGATGTGGAATGCCAATGACCTTCCTATTCCTGGAATGATAATGCTACCTACTTTCTGCCTCCATCTGATCATTTCGATGATCACAATGTTGTGGAGGATACTTTCTCAATCTGGGTCGGCCCTCCTTTGAAAAGCCATGCAACTGGCACATGTCACCAGATGAATCCTAGCACTGAGGTTCTGGAAGCAGCTCCAGTGAAAGGTGGGTGATATCAAGCAAAAGGGTCGAGGAAGTAGGCTGATTAAGCCTAGGGCTACCAAAGCAGGTGTCCTTGAAATTCTATAACATTTGGATACATCATTTGATTCACAAGTGATCCCCAAACCTGGCCAGAAATGAGTCATGGAAGCCTAGTAGTTAAGTTTTATATATCAGAACAGAAAAAGTAAGCATGAGGAGGCTTAGAACAGGTGCTAGACATATGGCATCTTCTTAGAGGCCTTCCCAGTGTTCAAATCTCTTTTGCTCATTTAAAAAAAACACTTGGCTGAGTTTATAAAGCTCAATCTACTCTTCAGTTAAGCAAATTTACTGGTGAGGGGAAGCAACAAATAGTCATACTAATTGCCTCGTCTTCGATGTTGTGTAAAAGAAACAACTAGTTGATAGGTCATTTTCCCTGCTCTTCAACCCAGTTGTTTTGCACAGTGGAAACATTGCTAGTTGGAAGCTAAATGTGGGTATGTCTATTCTCAGGTGTGTAAATACACTTACAGCCCTCATAATTGATGGCAAGTAGCCAATATCAGAAAATTGCCCTCTCAGTTACCAATAGCCTGTATTCATCAAATCACTCTTCCACTTCCAATGATCAAGGGGAAAGTGGATTCAGAACTACTCAAAGATTTCATCAACTGCAGAGTTCCTGCATGAGGGAAACAAAGAACTATAGGAATAGAAATGATGAAAAAAGGAAATACCTTGAATCTTTTGATGGCAGTCAGATAGGAATGCATATTTATTTTCCAACAATGTACCTGCACTCCTTTTCCTTCTGGAAAAGGTTAACCAAAAAAGTAATTAAACAATGATTTCTTTATAAGTGCTGGACTTCTGAGGCCTGTTTTCTCAGTTAGAAAAAAAAAAAAAATAGATTTAAGATAATGGCCCTATTCTTCTCAGAATAAATTAAGCTGAGAGATAAAGAATTCCATTACTAATGCCTTTCAGCAAAGCCCAGGCATCCTTTAAAGTCAAACTTTAAAGTATAATGTGCCGTGATCTTGTTGAAATCTTTCCTGTAATGATATTTAAGTGATGGGCAAGGGTATCAATGGTTCAGGCAAAGTATTGATTGTATATCTTCAGGGTTGTTCAGCTCTTTTAGAGTATTCTGTTTGAAGGAATACATTGCACTTATTTAAAGACTCTTTCAAAACAGTTGTAAGTTAACTTAAGTAACTGATTTTTCTGGCAAACCACAGGAAAAGAGGAAAAGTTGAGGAGGGAAGGGAAAAGATGTGGAGGAGACTAAAAGCAAACCCTAAAATATGGAACCAATAGCCAGGCTCTGGGCTACTGAATCTAACTAAATATGGTGCCTGCTTCAAAGTACATACTGGAAGTCACTGGGTTACATACAGGATCCATTCGTAAGTGTGTTTTTAAGTCAAAAGTGTACATAAGTTGGAGCAGGTGCATATGGTTCTTATTTAGCCTTCCTTTACTGAAAGAATGGAGCTCTGGTAGCGCAGTACCTAAGGTTGGCAGTTCAAACCTACCAGCTGTTCCACAGAAGGAAGACGGGGCAATCTACTTCTGCAAAGATCTATTGCCTTGGAAACTTAATGGGAGTTGCTATGAGTCAGAATCGACTCAATGGCAGTGAGGTTTTTTTTTTTTTTTTTTTTTTAAACTGTAAGAAGGAGCCCTGGTGGTACAGTTGTTAAAGCATTCTGCTCCTAATCAAAAGGTTGGTGATTTGAACCCACCAGCCACTCCACAGGAGACAGATGTGGTAGTATGCTTCTGTAAAGATTTACAGGCTTAGAAACCCTATAGAGCAAGCTCTACCCTGTCCTATAGGGTGGTTATGAGTTGGAATTGACTCAGTGGCAAAAGGTTTCGTCTACTTTGTTTTAGTGCAAGAAAAGGGCCAGAGTCCTTTCAAAAATTTAAAAAGCTGCACGTGTAGCAAGTGAAGGTGATTTGTTTCAAAATGCATTGCCTTGAAGTCGATTTCAACATAGTGACCCTATAGGACACAGTAGAACCACCCCAAAGGCTGTAACTCTTTACAGAAGCAGACTGCCTCATCTTTCTCCCTCAGAGTGGTTGGTGGGTTCAAACCCCCTACATTTTGGTCAGCAGCTGCATTCTTTAACAACTATGCCACTAGAGCTCCCTCAAATCATTTCAAAGTGAGGGTAAATTTATATAACATTAAATGGCAATTTCGTTAGTCATCTGGAAATGAACTCATTCCCTGGGGCTCAACTTTCAGCAAAACAATAAACAGGCCTACAAGGTGAATAATAACACCAGGGAGGTATCCACTCCTTAGAACAATTAGCCATACAAGATCAAAAGGGCAGCGTTTGCACAGGGTTAAAGGTCATAAGGCAGAAATGGATAGGAAAAGAGGAATTGAAAGGGTAAGTGCAGGGAGGAAGTGGGAAGAGTGTTGTTACATTGTGGGGACTGCATTCCATGTCATGAAACAAAAAGCGCAAAGACAGTTAAATGAAAAACCAATACGCTCTGTAAACATTCAGTCAAATCACAATAAAAAAATAAAATTAAATAAGTAAAGGGGAAGTCCGAGTTGTCCATAAACTGGATGTTTATAACCTGGGGAAAACTGTATTCTTTTTAGTGTTTAGCTCTCATCATTTTTCTGAGTGAAAAATTGACAAAGGAATCATCTTCCCCTTAAGGACAAGAAGTTGTTCTCTTTCCCATGGGGAGCAGGAAGAGGAAACAGTTTTTTGCTAGTCTGAAAAATCTACGCAGGGTCAACAAATCTACCCTTGTTCCCTTGGGAAGGCAATGCCTAAGAGTCAGATGGAGCACAGGGACAATTCGATTAGCAATGAGCTAGAATATTGACTGGAAAAAAAATGAGTGAGGGTTTGGCATAATCATAGCCCTGACTGTCCTAAAAGTCCATGACACTCCATCCAATCATCTGAATCAGTATCCTACTTAAATCAACAACAACTTGATCATGTAAAGTCATCATATATAATGCTGAGATCGGTGACTAGTGACCCTCACATGGGTTTATAATTCAAATTCATTTTCCTAAACTTGCTGTAAAAGATTTCTTCAAAGTTCTAAAAAGCAAAGATGTCACTTTGACGACCAAGGTGTACCTGACCCAAGTCATGATCTTTTCAATCGTCTCACATGCATGTGAAAGCTGGATAATGAAAACGGGAGACCTAAAAAGAATTGCTGCATTCAGATTGTGGTGTTGGTGAAGAATATTGTATACACCATGAACTGTCAGAAGAATGAACAAATAAGTCTTAGAAGAAATACAACTAGAATGTTCCTTAGAAACAAAGTTGGCAAGAGTTTGGTTCGCTTACTTTGGACACATCATTAGAAGACCAATCCCTAGAAAAGTCCATCATGTTTGGTAAAGTAGAGGATCAGCAAAAACAAGGGAAACTGTCTATGAGATAGACTGACACAATAGCCACAACAATTGGCTCAAAAATACCAATGATTATGAAGTTGGCACAGGGCCAGGCAATGTTTTGTTCTGTTACACATAAGGTCAGCATGAGTTGCAGCTGACTCAATGGGAACTAACAACATGATCAGAAATTTCTTGAGGGCAAAGACTGGAAAAGTCCCTTTCTCATTTGGTATTCTCAATACAATATATGCATGTTAGGGTGCTCAGTACACACTGCTTCAATAACTGGCTTTCTCCACTGAAATAATGAAACAACCAGTGAGTATTCCTGGAAATGATGCCGTCTTAGTGTTTACAGCTGCAGTGGCACTAGCTGCGTGAAAAGTCTGAAGAGTGATGGAGCAAGATCACTGCCACTCCATCCTTCTCTTCCATGGGATGGTGAATCATCCCCAGAGCCCAGTGCTCTGAGGTCTGCAAAGCATGCCTTTTTCCTGTGTGCCATCCTTTAGTCAGAAATACCCACAGAGGCTTGTTCCAGTGGCTGAGTCATCATGGAGCATGCCCAGGACTTTGGGCCTATCTGCCAACCAGTTGACCTACCTAAAGGTACTATGTTTGACACTGGCAAGCCTACTACTCACTGTGAGGAGAGGGACTAGGTGGTTTACAAAACACATCTAATTCCTTAGCTACATGGAATATCCTTTGTTTCTTTGGTATAGAGTAAGAATAGAATAGAAGAAGAATAGAATAGTATAGAATAGAATAAGAAGTTTCCATTGCTTCATTGTAGTCTGATTTTTTGGACTAAATTAATCTATTTGAAATATGTGCATAGACACATATACTCATACTTACATTCTATATATTTGTTCTTTGTTCATTACTTTAAAATATATATTTCTATGAAATTAATTAAGGCCTCCCAAAGGGAATTTAAAAGCATGTATTCATAACTGTACCTTAATATACCAAATTTAACATTTGTTTGGCACTTGCTATGTGTCAGACAGAGTCCCTAGGTGGTACAAACTGTTAAGCACTCAACTACCAGACTAAAGATTGGTGGTTTGAACCCACCCAGAGGTGCTTTGGAACATAGGCCTGGCAATTTGCTTATAAAAGGTCACAACCTTGAAAACCCTATGGAGCAGTTCTCCTCTGCAAACATGGGGTCACCATGAGTCAGAATCAACTGGACATCAACTTAACAACATATGTCAGACAAGGTACCAATGCCAGTGGATAAAGATGAATAAGGAAACACACTAGTGTAGGTGTGGTGTAGTAAATTACCTGGTATGGCATTTCTAGCCATAAGCCTTTGTAAACTCCATGGTGGAATTTGCTGTGCGCATTTGAGGAGCTCCTGACTGTTCAAGTTATCCACCTGGGGTATTTCTGTTGAGAGTGGCACAAAGCAATGTTCTGGGAAGTTCACTCTCTCTCAGGTGTTTAGAATCCTGATGTTATGATTGGATAGTTTGGCCACTCTGCCAGGCTCAAAATGAGCCCTCCTAGAGGCAGAAGGAGTCTCTCTGATTGCTGGCTGAGAAAGATGTGCTGCTGAGAGACACTTGCTCCTGAGAGACACGTGCTGCTGAGAAAGACACACCAAGAAACATGTGCTGATGAGAGAAACAGCGGGAGACATGCATTGCTGGGAGAGAGACTGTTGGCTGAGAGAGAGTGGGCTGAGAGAGACTGAGCGTTGTTCGTGAACTTGAATATAGCCTGGTGCTTCCCTAATAAACCCCATAATCTGTGAGTTCTGTGTGGTCACTGCAGCGAATTATTGAACCCAACAGAAAGGTGGTGGGTGCTGCGGGAGGAATGGTTGGTGTCAGGGTTGATGAAAGGGCTGGAGGAAGGCAGCATGTCTGGCCTGGCAGGAATAGGCCTTGGGCTACTGATGGTGATTCTGTCTTCCTCTTGTGGGGTTAGAGGAGTCAGAAGATGTGGCCTCCTTGCCCTTTTGACAGTAGGGTAGAAAGAAATGGACAGGATGCTGGACAAAACCTAGAACACAGCTCCCTTCCAATATTCTTTGGGAAAACCTAGTGCTCACATGGCTGTGATCATGGAACAGATGCAATGGTGTATTCTATCTTCCTCCTACCTGTGCTTTAATCCTGTTTCCTTCTGAGGAGATGGGGATGTACCTTCCCTCTCTCAGGGAAGCGTCTCCTTAAATATGCAGAAACCCAACTGCCAGAATGCAACCATCCACTGTCTTTCCCTATATTTATTTCATTCTTTTATCTGAATTATAAATTTTTGAAGAAAGCAGCTCAGGATCCTGGTGAAATAAGCAAAAAATAGTGCCATCATTCACTCAGCAACATACTGTGCCCCTACCTGTTGTTTTTCTTGCTAGTCTAATTATTCCAAAAAGAAGAGCTGTGGCAAAGCACCCTTTCATTGGCAAATTTGCTTTTAAGAAATTATTATAGAAAATGCTAGAAGCCTTGTAGTCATCTTTGCTACATTCAGAGAGAAAATAGAGTACCTCTGCAATTATCATTTGAAATGAAGTTTAGGTGCTCACATTCTTCTTTTCTTTTTTTTAATAAACTTTTTTTCCTTCTTTCACTCTGGGTTAAATATGCAGGGATCATAGTTGCACAATTATTAAGAAGAGGCCACTTAAATTCAACCCTCCATGGATACACTGTCTGTGGCAGTGTTTAATTAGAGATTAAAATTGAAGAATTGAATAATTGGGGTTGCTAATGAATTTGAAAACTCAGCAAAACAAGGAGAGCTGAGCGTTTTCTGGCTTTGCTTTTCTTTCTCTAACCCTTTCTTCATTTCCCACTATTATCACATTTCTGGCCTTGACTGCTGAGTTTATTACTACACATAACGCTGGCCTAAGTGGAAACAGAAGAAGCTGTAGTCTCTTTACTGAGCTCCTGGAGACGTTCAGTCTATTGAATTTATGACATGTTCAGATGCTTGCAATTGCAGGAGGCTGGTGATGATGAAAATGAGATATGGTGGGCCACCAACACTCTCTGTAATCACCTTAATAGGGCAAGATAACAATGGATGTTGCTAGCGGGAAAAATAAGAAGACAGTTTTAAATCAAAGAAAATTCAACATATTACAAATGTTCCTGCCACACCTCTAGGGAGATTGGGCTATTTGGGTACTTTCTTTGGTAGGCTCACATTAGCTACAGGTGCCCAACAATGAACTTAATCCTTTGGTTTATCCTGGAACAGAATCAACCTTGCACAAGGTGACCCTATAATAGACCTGTCCTTGGTAGATAGTATATTTCAAATCTGGCCAAGAGGTAATCCTTGAGCAGGGATTTTTGCATTTGGAGGAGGCTAGACCCTGATGGTCCTTTCCAACTTAAAATGCTGTGATTGTATGAAGATGGCAGAGTGCAAACTGTCTCCCTCTAAGAGATCCAATACCTTTTGAAGCTTCTTTTATAATACAAAGGTAAAGATTTTAGAGCTATTTTTATCATTTGGACACTTTACTTCAAATGATACATTTCAAGCCTCATTTGGCACAAAATCTAGATGGTTTAAATCAACAGTCAAGGTAAATGCCTGCATTTTTATGGCCACAGGCCTCCAAACTTGTGATGATTTGCTGTTTTACTGTTGTTGGTTAAACTGTGTCTTGATATTTACTGCATCTCAGACTCCAATCAGACTGATTACTAGTCAGGGTATTATAGCAGATAAAACCTATTGGCTCTGAAGCAACGTTAACACAACAGATTCTCAGTCACAAAGTGTTTTATGAATAAGAGGTCATTTCTAATAACATTTCCTTAAACTTCTTAGCTCAGCTGCTGATGGCTTCCCACTGATGACTTTAAATATGTGTTTTTGACAGCAGGAAAAGAAATAATCTGTCTTATAAGACTGTTCTTACATCGACTAAGAAAATCTGTCCCTGTCTATTGTTTAGCACATTTGTAGTTTGCGGGGAATGGGGTCAAGGGAGGAGGAATGCATAATGTACACATTTAATCTTATCTATTTTTATCCTGTGTTCACTCAATATTTGTAGCTTCACTCAATATTTGTAGCATTCTTTTTGTGTTTGTAAGCATCAGTGCTATCCCTCTGAGATGGTAAGACCTCAGAGAATAGAAACAGTGAAAATGTTCTTTGGAGATACCTAGGACAGCTCCAATATAGCTACCAAACCAAAACCAAACTCACTGCCATCAAGTTGATTCTGACTCATAATGACCTCCATTGGGTTTCTAAGGCTGTAATCTTTATGGAATCAGACTGCGTCATCTTTCTTCCATGGAGCAGCTGGTAGGTTCAAACTACCAACCTTTTGGTTAGCAGCCAAATGCCTCAGCCACTATAACTCCTTCCAATATAGCTAACTAGATAATAAATATTTGGATACAGATGATGAGGATGAGGTAGAAGAGGATACAGAAATAATAGGTAACATAAAAATCCATCTTCAGATGGGCATTTGTAGCAAAGCCTCAGAGGAGAAAGAAGGTGAGGAGAGTCTGGGTCATGCCCTGGTTTGGCAAAAAGTGTAGTGGTATGCTTATGTTGAGGACACTGGTGATTCAGTGCTACAATTCTTGCCTTTCAGGCAGGAAACAGGGGCCCAATTTCTGGTCAATGCACCTTGTGTTAGGTTGGGTTCTCTAGAGAAGCAAAACCAGTAAAACTTATATATACATATAGAGAAGGGGAAATTTATCTTAGGAAAATGGCTCACACACTTATAGAAGCTGGCAAGTCCCAAGTTCTTGGATAAAATATCAAGCTGGAGGCTCTTCTCGACTCACGCAGCAGCAGGGGCTGGCAAGCTCAAGGTTGGCAGGCAGTAAGTATATTGGCTGTTGACTCCAACTAATGATGAACCCAAGATCTCTGGGCCAAATGGTGGATTGTTCACTCACAGACAATTATAGGCAGCACAACAGGATCCCAATCCACAGAAGAGTGTCTCTTTTCCCAGGATGTCCATAAATAATTGGAAGCAGACCACACCCCTAGGGAAACTCGCTGCTCAAAACATACATCTGATCCCATCATGTGAATAACCCACATCACAACTGCTTAAACCACACAGAACTGTGGTCCAGGCAAGTTGACACACAGCTCCAACTATCACACACATCATGCAAAGCTACTACCTCTCTATCAGTGGAAGCTTGTGTGTTGCTATCATGTTGACCAGGTTTTAGAAAAGCTTCCAGACTAGAAAGAAAGGCCAGTAATCTACTTCTGAAATTCAGACAATGAAAACCCTATGGATCACAATGGTCATATCTGCAACTGATCATGGTACAGGACTGGGCAGTGTTTGGTTGCATTGTACATAGGGTTGCCATGTGTTGGGGGCCAACTGGATGGTGGCTAGCAACAACAGCACACTTAGGTTCCTACTCTGATCCACAATGTCTTCAAAGTGTTATGAAAACAACTCTGATACTGCACCACTCAATTTGGAAAGGGAGAATTGGGCTTGATTCAGAGGATTCTCTCCTTCAAGGCAAGAGATGGATTACTTGGTTTGGATTACTGCCAATAACCATTATGAACAGACAAGAGGGGGTGGTTTAGTGTTTTTAGCGAAGAAGATGCTTAGATGGGGAGTTGCAAATTGAGTTTCTTAAGCAGGTACACAGGCTGCTTGTGAAATTATAGGACAAACTCTAACCTTCAACTGCCTTGTTTTCTCATTTGCAAAATGGTATCATGGGGTAAACACCACTAAATAATTGCAATTTATCATGTTGGCAAAGGGACAGCATTAGGTAGACCTTTTCATATGTCCTTTCTCATTGACATTCCCAGCCTAGGAGGCAATTTGTGGTATTTACTATTCAATGTTCAGAGGTCAGAGTGTGTGGAGAGAGGGTCTTTCTTTTTCAGCCTAATTGGGCCTGTCTGCCTGTGGTCTGCAAACACATTGCAAGTCCCCTCCATGAAAAGGGTGGCAAGTGATTCAATGTGCTTGCCACTGTCTAATTTATCTGGCTGTGACTCCTTAACAAAACACCAGAGATGTGTGGGAAACAGAGTTGTCACCCACCTCCACACCTGACAACAGAGCCTATCTGCCAGATGTCAATCGTGCTGGATGCCTCCGAGCACACAGAAAAATGCTGCCATGATCATGTGACTCCTCAGTGTGCTGCAGGGGTACTTGAGACACACCTGTAGTGCATCACCCCTGGTGCACCCAAGCCGAAGGGGGGAAGCATGGAGGAGGCAAACCAGGCTGGGAGGCAGAGCAGTGATGCTAAGGGTGTGCATACAAAGTTGTCAGTTCAGGTCTCCAGGCCAAAAACCACTTTATCTGCTGTATCAGAGGTCCTGTAGAACAAAATGCCAGGCTGACTTGAAGGCTGTGTGGTGCCCCAGGCTCTCAGTCACACAGTGCAGGCTCTGACAGTCCTGCTCCACTATGAATGTCCTCACTGTAGAGATGGGGTTTTATTCTCCCCACACTCACCATTTCCTTTGAAGACTTTGTGATGGCCCTCTTCTGCCAGGTGACTACAAGAGGCAGGAGGTTCAAAGCCTTGGCTCCTGGTCTTTGAGATCAAACCCTCCTGCCTTGCATGACTGCAGAGCCACTTTTTGTTGTTGTTTTGTTTTGTTAAAGAGAAACGTTAAAAGGTAGCAAGGCTCAGGGAAAGAACAGAGATCCTTAGTCTTTTTGCAAGAGAGGAAAACTGAGGCTTAGGAGAAGGAAGCCTTAATCCCACACTTACTCCCATAGACATGTTATAGATCCTATCACATGGCTACAATGCAAAAAACACACTGTAATCGAGTCCATTCCAACTCATGGTGACTCCATGTGTTACACAGTAGAACTGCTCCATAGGGTTTTCTTGGCTGTACTCTTTATGGAAGCAGATAGCCAGGCTTTTCTTCTGTAGAACCATTGGGTGGGTGTGAACTGCCAACCTTTAGATTAGTAGACAAGTGCAAACCTTGTTGCAGAGTTTGTACCATCAAGGGACCATTTATGATTTCATTGCTGGCCCTGCCTAATAATTTGGATATCTTTCCAGCAGATCAATGGATGACAATTTTTTGCCTCAGAAAACAGAGCTTTTGCTCTGGACCTCTTCCTTTCCTTTCACTGGTTTTAGCATTATGCAAAAACTATATTCATGAATAATCAGAAATATATTAAAAACAGGAGATGTCAATTACACACATTATAAAACATAGTAGATCCTAAAGAAATGCAATTCCCTCATACCCTAAAGCTTTCCCATGTAACAAAAAAGCATATTTGGCCTCCTTCTAAAATGCCTGCTCTGCCCTTCTGAACCCCAAATTTTCTGCTTGAGTTATTCTTCCCAATGGAAGAAAAGCGTGCACAAAGGTCCACCACTGAGATAGCCAAAGAGAGGAGGGAGGCAAAGGTTTCCTTATTTGGCCCATGTGGACATATATCTCATGCATATCAACCACTCAGGCCAGGGCACACAGCAGTCAGTAAATGGCACCACTATTACTGTTGTGAGAGTATTTGAATTTTGAATAGAGACATGGTCAAAACGTAAAGCTCTTCCAGTTGCCACGAGTTTGGAAATATCTCTATACTCCTCCTCAGACTCTCCATTGATTGAATGCAGTGACACATTCAATCTTGAGCCTCCACATGCCTCCTAATTCTGCTGTGAAGTTTCCCTGAGCATTGTGGACAACACTGCTGAGAGGAAGGCATGTGCATTTATTAATCAGGATCTTTGTCAAATATAGTTATGATGACTTTCATCATAGTTATCCAATAACTAACATCACACTTTACCCAATACTTGATGATGGTGCAATAGAGAGAAAATTGCAATAGAAGGTCATTTCCAGTAACACAGAACACAATGAAATATAAGAAAAAATATATTGCCTGGATGCAAGGCCAGGTAAGGAATCTCTAACTGGAAGGACAAATTGAAAAGCATGAAAGAACTTGTTGTTGTTGTTGTTGTTGTTATTTGCCGTCGAGTCGGCCCCGACTCATAGCGACCCCTCCTTGGGTTTCCGAGGCAGTATCACTACGGAAGTAGGTGGCCCAACCTTCCTTCTGAGGAGTGGCTGGTGGGTTTGAACCGCCAGCCTTCTGGTTAGCAGTCAAGTGCCTTAGCCACTATGCTACCAGAGCTCCCATGAAAGAACTTAGGCAACAAAATTTTTTGGAAAAAAAAAAAAAGCATTAGAGTTCTTCCTGCATTTGTTCAAAAGCATCCAAGTACCATAGCAAGGCTCAGTGCTAAACTCTAGAACCACAAAGATGAATACATCTTTCTTTTACTATAAAGATAGCAAATGATGGACTTGAATTGCAAACAAAAAATTAGAATAAAGTGACAGATATACACAAAGCCAGCAGGATCTATCTTCTGCTACACCTCCAACCTCATCTCTTGTCATTCTGTTCTTGCCCTTTGGCCTCAGCCACACTGGTTTTTCAGTTTCTCAATCACATCTACTGTCTTCCCTCTCCTCTTCCCAATATACCATGTGACTCACTCTCTCACATTCTTCAGGCCTTTGCTCATATGTCCCTGTTATGGATCAAACCGTGCCCCTTAAAAAGAGAGGCTCAACTCCTAACCCTTGTACTTGTGAACTTGACCTTGTTTGAAGAAACAGAGTTTTCCTTTGCAGTTGTTATCAGTTGAAGGAAATCATACCAGCATATGATTAATCATACTAATCCCTTCTAAATGGCTTCTTATAAAAACAGAAATGGAAAGAGTTACATACACAGGGGAAGGAAAGCATGTGAAGATTCCGCTATAAACCAAGGATTGCCAAGAAACACCCAGAGCTACAGCAGCCAAAAGAGACAATGAAGGATCTTTCCCTAGAGCCCACTCAGAGAGAGAGAGAGAACATAGCCCTACCAACATCCTGAATTCGGACTTCTAGCCTCAAGAACTCTGACATGATAAATATCTGTCCTTTAAAGGCAGTCATTTTGTGGTACTTTTGTTATAGTAGCCCTAAGAAACTAAGACAGTTACCTTTTCAAAAGAACCTTACTTGATCTCTTTATGTGAAATTACAACACCAATACAATACACCAAACCAAAAAACCAAACTCACTGCCATTGAGTAGATTCAACTCATAGCGACCCCTCCTTGGGTTTCCGAGGTAATATCTCTATCAGATCTTCCTTCCGAGGAGTGGCTGGTGAGTTTGAACCGCCAGCCTTCTGGTTAGCAGTCAAATGCCTTAGGTACTACACCACTGAGCTCTCTATGCCACCAGAGCTCCCAAGAGTCCCTAAACTTCTTCCCTGCTTTATTTTCTCCATAGTACTTATCATTATCTCACACAGGAGCTCTGGTAGCATAGTGCCTAAGGCATCTGACTGCTAATCAGAAGGCTGGCGGTTCAAACCCATCAGCCACTCCTCGGAAGGAAGATGGGGCAATCTACTTCCGTAGTAATACTGCCTCGGAAACCCAAGGAGGGTTCACTTTGAGTCGGGTCCGACTCGATGGCACATACCAACCAACCAACCACTTATCTCACACAGTCTTTTATTTCTATTTGATCAGAATGTAAGCTCCAGGAAAGCAAGAGTCTTTGTTTTTTTTTATTTACTGTTGTATTTCCAGTTCCTAGACACAAAGTAAGCATTTGATAAACATCAATTAAATAAAAGAATCAAATGAACATTCCACTTGGTAGCTTTTCTAAATTCATAGACACAGAGAACTAAATAGATCTTTGTGATCACTTACCCAACCACACCATTGATTCTTGAGCCAAACTGCCTGGGTTCAAATCCTAGCTCCATGACTTACTAGCTGTGTGACCTGGAATGAGTCACTTAACCTCTCTATGCCTCAATTTTCTCATATGTCATGTAGGGATAATAAGGGTATCCATCTCATAGGATTGTTAAGATTAAATACAACTATTACATAAAGTACTTAGAACAGGACATAGCATAAACATTACTGAAATGTTGGCTATTGTTATTATTGTCATTATTAAGAAAACTGAAGGCTATAAGAGATTAGTGACTTTCTCAAAATCACATAGTTTATTTATTCATTCATTCAACAAATATTAAGTGCCTCCAATCTACTTTGTTAAAGATTTACCACCTCGGAAACCCAATGTGGGTTGCTATGAGTCAGATTCAACTCAATGGCACTGCATTTTTTTTTTTTTTTTTTTTTTTATTTAGACTAGTTCCTGCCTTTATGGAACTTGTGATCTAGTTAAAGAGACGAATATTGAACAAAGACTCATGTAAACATATCACTATAATCTAGATAAGTGTTAGGAAGGCACAGGGCACCATGACTATGAATAATGGGAAACATAATGTGTATTCACAGGGGCTGGGAGAAACAGAAAAGCATCCCTAAAGAAATGACATTCTGACAGAGACTGGTGGAACCCTTGAAACTATGCCCTCAGATACCCTTGAAATCTGGACCTGAACCCACTCATCTTTCAGTCAAACAACAGATAGACCTATAAAGTGAACAGTAACACCAATGAGGAACATACTCCTCAGAACAATCAACCATACTAGACCAGGGCAGCATTTTCTCAAAAATAAAGTTCAGAAGGCAAGAAGGGGCAGGGAAGATGGGCAAATGGAAGTGGAGAACCCAGGGAGAAGTGGGAGGACCATTGTTACATTGAGAGGATTGCAACTAATGTCTTGAAACAAAACGTGTATAAATTGATAAATAGGAAACTAATTTGCTCTGTAAAGTTTCACCCAAGTCACAAAAAGAAAAATAAATGACATTTATGTCAAGACCTCAAAAGGGAGCTCTGGTGGCATAGTGCCTAAGGCATCTGACTGCTAATCAGAAGGCTGGTGGTTCAAACCCATCAGCCACTCCTCAGAAGGAAGATTGGGCAATCTAATTTCATAGTGATGTAGCTTCGGGAACCCAAGGAGGGGCCGCTGTGTGTAGGATCCGACTCCACGGCAATGAGTTTGATTTCTTGGTTTCTGATGTCAAGATCTGAAAGCTGAGTAGAAATTAGCCATTACAGGGCAGGGGAAGAGTGAAGTTGGAGAGGAAGGTGTTAATGGGAGTTGTGGAATAGAACCCTAGTTCAAGTTTAGGGCTCTTTACATCATAGGTGTAAGGCCAAGGACAAGTGTGCCAATTTCTTCAATAGTCTTGATATTTCTTCAAGGTAAGTGAGCAAAAACTCTCTTGGTAGTTGTCCTATATCTTTAAATCTCTGAAACCTAGGCTGTCCATAGAGAGAAGTACTAGTTTGTTCCTTCAGCATTTCCTCAGTGCCAACTCTCAGGGTGTGGCACTCATGATGACATGGTGTTCTAAGTTCAGATATGACCCTCTCCCAGAGACGCCCCACCACTGGCAATTATAACTGAGAATGGATTCCACTGAATAGGTTTACAACAAGACCAGCTTATGTAGTGCTTTCCACTCTCCTTCAGTAGGAGAGGAGCCTTCTGGGAAGCCTATGAGACAGGGGTAAGTGCTATTTGTCCTCCATGAACCCAGATGAGGCAGTATTCTGACCTCAGAGATGACCTTTTGCCATAATTATTCAGGCATTCACAAAGACAGTTGGGCACAGAGCCGGAGCATGGCCATTATAAAACACTTGGTTAAATTATGGATTAATTCCTGGGAGGGTGTTATGAAAGATTCAGATATATGGTCTGTGATATGGATAGGATATATTTTTTTATTGCAATAATAAGTTTCTCAACTCCTAATGGACCCTGTATTAACTGAAGATGACAAAGAGAAGGAAATGGAGAGCGAGCAATTTGTTATGGTTGCAGAGCAGCGGTTCCAGAGGTTGTAAAAGATAAAACATTTCAGAGTCATTAAAATCAGCCTAAATTGTCTATCTGAACTCAAAGCAACAAATGTAACTTGGGACTGAATCTATTATCAGGTATCTTTTTCTTTACAGTGCTTTAACTCTTCTGTACCTGACACAAGGCTCAATCTTTACTCTAGAAAACACTCGAGGTTGGAAAGACCAATCACAGACTTTCCTAGAGGAGGTGGACTTTGAGTGCTCCAGAAGGGGAGTGGGCATCCATCTAACGGGTTCACAACCATTTGTATAGTTTAGAAAGACTCTAGTTTAGAAAGAAGAGAAAGGGGACAACCAATGAACTCTTTATCTGACTGCAGAGAAGGGATTAGTTGGGACATCTTAAGGTCCTAAGAAGGTAGCAAAGGTCTTTAAATATCTGGGCATAATATGGATTTGGGAAGGGCTGTTGTTAGAGTCAGGGAACCAGTGTGGTACAGTTATTAAAGCACTCAGCTGCTAACTAAGGTTACTGCCATGACCCCATGAAGCATATTTCTACTGTAATACACATGGAGTTGCCATAAGTCAGAATTCAATGAATGATAACTGATTTTTTGTTTTGGTGGTCAGACTCATGAGTCAGTAGTAGTTCTAATAAGTCTCACTATTATTTGCTAAGAGCTTACTAAGGCTCAGGTTCTGTGTTGATAGACTTTCATAAACTAACTTATTAGATTCTTATAATAATCCCATGAAGTAAGTAATAGTTCCACCATGTTATGGATAAGGAAATTGGACACATTTTTCACCCAGTCCAAGATTCAAAATCATATAGCTAATAAGGTAGTTAGGCTGGGGTCCAAACTCCAACAAACCAATTTACGTTAATGTGTTAGCCATAAGATGCCCTCTTCCTAGAAAACAGTGTATTGACTCTCATGGAATGCAGTAAACTCTCAATATTTCATCAGCTGGAGGAGGCAACACCTCTGACGGGGGAGATTGTTGGGTGTCCTTGCTCTCAGATGCTATCAATAGCAGAAAAAGCTCAAAAGCAATTCTGGACTTGACTCTCAGGCTTAGCAGTGAACAAGGCAGAAACACATGTTCCAATTGCAGCAGGAAGAGAGGGTGGCTTTAGAATACATCTCTGCCACTGTAGTGGGCCCCAGGGGCTGTTCCTGGATTTTATCCTCTGTGGAGGAGATACACACTGTGATCAGGAGATGGAGCAGAAGGGGATAGAGTCAAGGGAGGCAGAGGGTGCTGGGGATGATCCTGACACTTACATGTTTCCAGATCTCCCTTCCCTCTCCAAGTAGGAGACATGAGGGGACAAGGAGGCAACTGGAGAAGCTGCTTTGAAAATGGCATTGTTGTCAAACTCAGAAAACAGTTTTCTACCCCAAATAAAACACTGACATTTGTCTAATTAAAAAACCTAATGGAGATTTTGCAGAAAGAGGGAAGCCGCCAGTGCATCTGCTGGTTAAGTCTCCATATGGCCCAATGTGATATGTGTGCTGTTGCAGAGACAGAGTGGGGCACTCTGGTATTAAAGCTGCCCAGCCATTAAATTGCTTCTGTGGCTCTGCTGGCCATTGGCAGGCAAAGAAAGGAAGATTTAGCCCAGATTTGTCTTCCTCTCTATCTTGTGGTCCTGAGAATAATGGTCCATCCTGTAGCCCCTAAAGAAGCATTAGGGCTAAGAGGTAATGGGGGACTATCATGAAAGAATTTTCTCAATTGATCCCAAGAGGACATGGGATGTTTAATAGCAACAGCATCTGGAGTGACTCTTGAGACCGAAAGAAGCCCTGCAGAGCTGTGTCCAGCTTCATGTACCTATAAACCAAAAAAACCAAATCATTGCTGTCGGGTTGTTCCAGACTCATAGAGACCCCTTCTTGGGTTTCTGAGGTGGTATCTCTATGGAAGTAGATTGCTCAGTCTTCCTTCCGAGGAGTAGCTGGTGGGTTTGATCCGCCAGCCTTCTAGTTAGCAGTCAAATGCCTTAGGCACTACATCACCAGAGAGGCTCAAATTATCATTAAGACAACTGGCAAGAGCTAGGCCAAGTCAAGAGGCCTAGACTAAGTGAACCAAGCATCTGGCAAGGTCATTCTGGAGACCAATTCTCCTTTCAGAAAGTTAAGGAGGACAAAATCCGAGAATTCCATAACACACCACTTTCCCTGGAAAGGTACTAAAGCTCAGCATCTCCAAGCAGCTAACCTGGCCTGGAGCAGCTCTGAAGACCTTTATGTACCTTGAGTTCACCTCCCTGGCTTCCTTCTTCCTGTCTCTTCACTTCTTTGGGCCACATCTCTCATATTCTGAGATATTTCTTTTCACTTCTCTCCACACTAATCACCCCTTTCCATCTTAACACTTCTCCAGTGGAGATTTCAGCACTTTAGATGACCCCAACTCTGAGCACCTCTTACAAGCATCAAGCAGGTAGACCTCACTTTCTCTCTCTTACACACACACACACACACAAACGAGTAACTCATCACAAACTATGACATAGAAATAACTCATCTTGTCTATTTGTTTGCAGTAAGATCCTGATGAACAGAGGAAGGCAGAAAACTTTTGCTTTCCTTTAAGATGCTATGCTCTGTAACTATGGGACTCCTTTCTTGCCATTATCTTTCCAAGGTATTTGTTCTGAATTTGAGGCACCACAAAGCATCCTGCTGCATCAACCTAATTACCAGCCTCTCTCTTTACTCCTGCTGGCTGGACAGGTAAAGCAGACCCAAGACGGACTTGGTGGGATGATGGAACCATCCAATACACAATTACCAATATTTCTTCAGGATGACACAAGAGGGATGCTGAGGCATGACATCTGGGGTGCACCCATCAAATAGGGCAGTCTTTCAACCAAGAAAATGTAGTTAACAGAAATGTCTACGAGGCAGGTGAAATTCAGATTGTACCTCTGGCCTTAGGTACCAAAAGATGTCAGGACACTGCTGTTCTCTAACACCTGAAGCAGAGGCTGACAAGGCTGGGCTCAGCTCTTCCACCTTCTCAATGTACTTTCTTCATGAGGCATGTGAAGGTGATACCTGATTTTCCAAATTGGCTGGTGAATGTGATTCACTCCCCAAATTCATTCCATTTCTCCTCCATTGAATCACACCAATCCTACTTGGGGAAATGACTTCAGTTTGCTGAATGAGTCTGATTGGTACAAGGACTATCCAATCTCCCCTTCTTATGGATTGACTATATAAGCACATATACGAATCTCTTCTAGTTAGCTGGCCAGGTTGCTATTTCCAAATATCTTGGCATAGGTTAAGTGAGCACTTCCAGCACTGCATTTTATTTATTTATTTAAATGCCTTGATTGATATTCCATGAATTCCCGGAGCCTTGTTTCTCACCAATGCCTTCAGTGCAGGTTGGACTTCAATACCATCAGTTCTCAATCATATGCTACCTCGTGAAATGGATGAATGTTGATGAATTCTTCTTGGTATAGTGACTATGTGTATTGCTTCCATCTTCTTTTGATTCTCCCTGCACTGTTCAATTTTTTTGCCCATAAAATCCTTCAGAATTGCAAATAAGGGCTTGATTCTTTTCTTCCATTATTTCAGTGTGATAAATGTCAAATGTGTTCTTTTTTGGTTTTCTAACTCAAAGACTTTGCACCAAATCAAAAACCCACTGCTATCAAGTAAATTACAACTCATAGTGACCCTACAGGACAAAGTAGAACTGTCCCATAGGATTTTCAAGACTGTAAATCATTATGGAAGCAGATTGCCTCATCTTTTTCCCATGGAGCAGCTGGTAGGTTTGAGCCAACGATTATTTGGTTAGCAGCCAAATGCTTAACCACTGCACCACCAGAGCTCCTGAGTCTTTGCATATTTCATTGCAATATTTTACTTGGTCTTGTTGTTGTTGCTAGGGGCCATCAAGTCAGCTCCAACCATAGAGACCCTGTGTGCAACAGAACAAAACAATGCCCAGACCTGCACCAGATTCACAATCCTTGCTATACCTGAGCCCATTGTTGCAGTCACTGTGTCAATTCATCTTAGTGAGGGTCTTCCCCTCTTTCTCTGACTCTCCACCTTACCAAGCATGATATCCTTCTCCAGGAAATAGTGCTTTTGCACAACATGTCCATAGTAGGTGAGATTAAATCTGGCCATTCTCACTTCCAAGGAGCATTCTAGCTGCAATTCTTCCAGGACAGATCTGTTAATTCTTCTGGCAGTCAAAGGTACTTCTTCAGAAACACCACAACTCAAAAGCATCAAGTTGTCTTTGTCTTCTTTATTCATTGTCCAGCTCTCACATGCATATGAGGTGACTGAAAATACCATGGCTTGGATCAGGCTCACCTTAGTCTTCAAAGAGACATCTTTGCTCTCCAGCATTTTCAAGAAGTCTTCTGCAGCAGACTTATCCAGTACAATATGACATCTGATTTCTAGTAGCATAGTGCCTAAGGCATTTGACTGCTAACCACAAGGTTGGCAGTTCAAACCCACCAGCCACTCCTGAGAAGGTAGGTTGGGCAATCTACTTCTGTAGTGATACCACCTCAGAAACCCAAGGAGGGGTCACTATGAGTCAGGTCCAACTTGACTGCTCATAACAACAATAGCAATAGCTTCCATTGGTGTTAATGGTGGAATTAAGTAATGTGAAATCTTTGACAACTTCAATCTTTTCTCCATTTATTGTGATGCTGCTTATTGGTCCAGTTGTGAAGATGTTTGTTTTCTTTACAGGAAGGTGTAGTCCATACTGCAGACTGTAGTCTTTAATCTTCATCAGTAAATGCTCCAAGTCATCTTCACTTTCAGCAACCAAGGTTATGTCACCTGCATATCACAGGTTGTTAATGAGTTTTCCTCCAATCCTGATGCCCTGTTCTTCTTCATATAGTCTAGATTCTCAGATTATTTGCTCAGTATATAGATTGAACAATTAGGATGAAAGGATATGACCCTGACACACTTCTTTCTTGATTTTAAACCATGCAGTATCCCCTTGTTCTGTTAGAACAACAGCCTCCTGGTCTATGTACAGGTTCCTCACGAGCACAATTAAGTGTTCTGGAATTCCCATTCTTCTCAATGTTATCCATAATTTGTTATAATCTACACAATCAAATGCTTTTGCATAGTCAATAAAACACAAGTGAACATCTTTCTGGTATTCTCTGCTTTCAGCCCAAATCCTTCTGACATCAGCAATGATACCCCCTTCATTCCATGTCCTCTTCTGGACCCAGCTTACATTTCTGAAAATTCCCTCTCAATATACTGCTGCTACCATTTTTTGAATTATCTTCAGCAAGATTTTACTTGTTGTTGTTGTTGTTGTTGTTATGTGCCGTTGAGTCAGCCCTGACTCATAGCGACCCCTCCTTGGGTTTCCGAGGCAGTATCACTACGGAAGTAGGATTGCCCAACCTTCCTTCCGAGGAGTGGCTGGTGGGTTTGAACCGCCAGCCATCTGGTTAGCAGGCAAGTGTCTTAGCCACTATGCTGGGTGTGACATTAATGATATTGTTCAATAATTTCCACATTCTGTTAGATCACCTTGCTTTGGAATGGGTACAACTACGGATCTCATTCAGTCAGTTAGCCAGGTAGCCATCTTCCAAATTTCTTGGCATAGACATGTAAGTGCCTCCAGCATAGTAACCATTTGTTGAAACATCTCAATAGGTATTCCATCAATTCCTGAAACCTTGTTTTTCACCAATTCTTTAAGTGCAGCTTCAACTTCTTCCTTCAATACCATTGGTTCTTGATCATATGCCACCTCTTGAAATAGATGAACATCAACCAATTCTCTGTGTATTCCTACCATCTTCTTTTGATGTTTCCTGCATCACTCAATATTTTGCCCATAGACTCTTTCAATATTGCAACTTGAGGCTTGAATTTTTTCTTCAGTTCTTTCAGCTTGAGAAATGCTGAGAGTGTTCTTTCCTTTCAGTCATCCATCCTGAGATGCCCTTTAAAATGTTCTGTTCAGTTCTGTAACTTCATCATTTCTTCTATTTAGTTTAGCTATTTTATGTTCAAGAGCAAGTTTTAGAATCTCTTCTGACAACCATTTTAGTGTTTATTTTCTTTCCTATCTTGTAAATGGCCTTTTGCTTTCTTCATGAATGATGTCCCTGATGTCATCCCACAAGTTGTCTGGTCTTCAGTCATTAGTGTTCAATGTGTCAAATCTATTCTTGGATGGGCTCCAAATTAAAGTCAGGCATACTCAAGGCTGTACTTTGGCTCTTGTGTACTTGTTTTTGTTTTCTTCAGCTTCAATTTGAACTTGCCTTTAAGTGATTAATGGTCTTTTCTGCAGTTGGTCCATGGTCTTTTTGTGACTGAGGACACTGAGCATCTCCACTGTCTCTTTCCACAGATGTAGTCAATTTGACTCCTGTGTATTCTTGTACATGACAAGAATTTTGGAAGAGAGATACCTGGTCAACTGAATGAAGAGGTCAATATACTTGTCTAATGCAAAGAAAGGTAATCCAATGGAACATGGAAATTACTGAACAATATCATTAAAGTCACATGCAAGTAAAACCATATTAAAGATAATTTTAAAATGGTTGCAGTAGTATACTGACAGAGAACTGCCAAAAATTCAAGAAGGATGCAAAAGAGGATGTAGAGAGAGGTATCATTGCTGCTGTCAGATAGATCTTGGGTGAAAGCAAAGAATGCCAGAAAAATGTTTATCAGTATTTTATTAACTATGCAAAAGCATTCAACTGTGTGGATCATAACAAGTTATGGATAACAATGCACAGAACAAGAATTCCAGAACACTTAATTGTGCTCATGAGGAACCTGTACATAGACCAAGAGGCAGTTGTTCAGCAAAGGGATACTGCATGGTTTAAAATAAGGGTACGTGTGTGTCAGTATTTTTCCTCCATACTTATTCAATCTGTATGCTGAACAAAGAATCTGAGAAGCTGGATTATATAAAGAACAGAGAATCACGATTGGCGGAGGACTCATTAACAACTTGCAATATTCAGATGGTACAACCTTGCTTGCTGAAAGTAAGAAGGACTTGAAGCACTTACCACTGAAGATCAAAGAGCCTAGCCTTCAGTATGAATTATACTGCAGTATATAAAAAAAAACAAAAATACTAAGAAGTGGACCAATAAATAACATCATGATAAACAGAAGATATTGATGTTATCAAGGATTTAATTTTCCTTGGAGCCACAATCAACATCCATGGAAGCAGCAGTTAAGAAATTAAATAAAGTACTGCTTTGGGCAAATTTGCTGCAAAAAACCTCTTTAAAGTGTTTAAAAGCAAGGATGTCATTTTGAGGACTAAGGTTTGCCTGACCCAAGACATAATATTTTGTGTTTCCTCCTATGCATGTGACCAATAATCACCTCTCAGTTTTTTGTACTATACTGGCTTACATGTTGCTGTGATGCTGGAAGCTATTCCACCAGTATTTCAAATACCAGCAGGGTCACCCATAGTGAATGGATTTCAGCACAGCTCTCAGACTGATACAGACTAGGAAGAAGGAAGAGGTGGTCCACTATGGAAAATAATTAGCCCTGAAAATCATATGAACAGCAATGAAACACTGTGACATATAGTACCAAAATACGAGCCTCTCCAGTTGGTAGGCACTCAAAATATGACTGGGGAAGAGCTGTCTCTTCAAAGCAGAGGTAACTTTAGTGATGCAGATGGAGTTTTCAGGACCTTCATGTGCTGACATGGCATGATTCAAAATGAGAAGAAACAGCTGCAAATATCAGTTAATAATTAGAACATAGCATGTATGAAGTATGAATCTAAGAAAATTGGAAGTTGTCAAAAATGAAATGGAACACATAAAGATCAATATCCTAGGTACTAGTGAGCTGAAATGGCCTAGGACTGGCCATTCTGAATCAGACAATCATATGGTCTACCATGCCAGAAATGACAAAGTAAAGAGGAATGGCATCACATTCATTATCAAAAAGAACATTTTAACATGTATCCTGAAGTACAATGTTGTCAGTGATAAGATAATACCCATATGCCTATAAGGAATACCAGTTAATTCTATTATTGAAATATATACACTAACCACTAAAGCCAAAGATGAACAAATTGAAGATTTTTACCAGCTTCTGAAATTGGTCAAACATGCAGTCACCATTGATACTTACTGGTGACTGGAATGCAAAAGTTGGAAACAAAGAAGTAGCATCAGTAGTTAGAAAATATGGCCACAGTGACAGAAATGGTGCCAGAGATTGCATGATAGAATTTTGAAACACCAACTCCTTCACCATATGTATGTTTTTTCAACAACATAAATGGCGATTACACATTCAGACTTCACCAGAGGGAATACACAGGAATCAAATTGACTGCATCTGTGGAAAGACAATGGAAAAACTCAATATCATCAGCCAGAGCAAGGCCAGGGGCCAATGGTGTAACAGACCATCAACTGCTCGTATGCAAATTTAATTTGAAGCTGAAAAAAAGTAAAATAAGTACACAAAAGCCAAAATACAACCTGATGAATAGATTTGACACATTGAACACCAATGAAATGAAGACTACACAAGTTGTGGGATGACACCACGAACATCATACTTGAAGAAAGCAAAAGACAGGAAAGAAAGGACCAACATGGATGCCAGAAGAGACTCTAGAACTTGCTCTTTAAAAGGAGAGTAACTAAAGCAAATGGAAAAAAATTATGAAGTAAAAGATCTGAACAGATTTCAAAGGATGACTTGAGAGGACAATGTAAAGTATTAAAATGAAATATGCAAAGACTTGGAGTTAGAAAATTAAAAGAGAAGAACATGCTCAACATTTCTCAAGCTGAAAAAGTCAAAGAAAAAAAATTCAAGCCTTGACTTTCAATATTGAAGGATTCTACGGGCAAAATATTGAACAACAAAGGAAGTATCAGAAGAAGATGGAAGGAATACACAGAATCACTGTACCAAAAAGATTTGGTGATTGTTCAACTATTTCAGGAGGCAGCATATGATCAAGAACCAATGATATCAAAGGAAAAATTCCAAGCTGCAGCGAAGGAATTGGAGAAAAACAAGGATCCAGGATTTTACACAATACCCATTGAGATGTTTCAACAAACAAATGCAACGCTGGACACGTTCATGCATTTATGCCAAGAAATTTGGAAGACAGTTACCTGGCAATCCAACAGGAAGAGATCCATATTTGTGCCCATTCCCCCAAAAAAGATCCAATAGAATGTGGAAAGCATCAAACAATATCATTAATATCACATGCAAGTAAAATTATGCTGAAAATAATTAAAAAATGGTTGCAGCAGCACATTGACAGGGAACTGCCAGAAATTTAAGCCAGATTCAGAAGAATACATGGAATGAGGGTTTGCTGATGTCAAATGGATCTTGTCTGAAAGCGAAGAGTAACAGAAGCATGGTTATCTGTATTTTATTGACTCTGCAAAGGCATTCAACTGTGTTGATCATCACAAATTATGGGTAACATTGCAAAGAATGGGAATTCCAGAACACAAAATTGTGCTCATGAGGAACTTACATATAGACCAGGTACAGAACAAGAGGATGCTACATGATTTTAAATCAGGAAAGGTGTGTATCGGGGCTGTATCCTTTCATCTTACTTATTCAATCTGTATGCTGAGTAAACAATCCTAGAAGTTGGACTACATGAAAGAAGAACATAGCATCAGGATGGGAGGAAGAGTTATTAACAACCTACGATAGGCAGATTACACAATCTTGCTTGCTGAAAGTGAAGAAGACTTGAAGCACTTAATGATGATCAAAGACCACAGCCTTCAGTATGGATTACACCTCAACATAAGAGAAACTAAAATCCTCACAACTGGACCAATAAACATGATAAATGGAGAAAAGACTGAAGTTGTCAAGGATTTCACTTTACTTGGATCCACAATCACTGGCTGTAGAAGCTGCAGTGAAGAAATCAAATAAAGTACTGTAGTGGGCAAATGACCTCTTAAAAGTGTTAAATAATGAAGATGTCACTTTGAAGACTAAGGTGTGCCTGGCCCAAGCTATGCTGTTTTCAATAGCCTCATATACATGTGGAAGCTGGATAATGAATAAGGAAGGCTGCAGAAAAATTGATGCATTTGAATTGTGGTATTGGTGAAGAATATTGAATGCACCATGGACTTCTAGAGGAACAAACAAATTTCTTGGAGAAAGTATAACCAAATGCTCCTTAGAAGCGAGGATGGTGAGACTCTACTTCTCGTACTTGGACATGTTATCAAGCGGGACCAGTCCCTGAAAAAGGACATCATGCTTGGGAAAGTAGAGGGTCAGCAAAAAAGAGGGAGACTGTCAACGAGATGGATCAACACAGCTACTGCAACAATGGGCTCAAGCATAACAACTTTGTTAGGATGGTGCAGGACCAGGCAGTGTTTTGTTCTTTTGTACATGAAGTCATTATAAGTCAAAATCAACTTGATGGCACCTAACAATAACTTATGCATGACAAAGCTGGACAAAATGAATAAGGAAGACCAAAGAATAACTGATGTATTTCAATTATGTTGTTAGTGAAGAAAACTGAATATATCATGGACTGCCATCTGTCTTGGAAGAATATAGCCAGAATGCTTCTACCAGGGGTGGAAGAGGAAGGGAGGGTAAATCACTAGCTGGAGGGTAGGCACATATTAACTTGGGTGAAGGGAAAGGCAATATACAACAACTTGGAGGGCAGCACAAAATGATCAAGGCAGAGGAAGACACTAAGAGGAGCACAAGCATTAAAGGCAACAAAAGTAAATTCTATTACATACACAATCTTGCAATGACACTAGTAACTATAATCTATGTGTAGACACATGGATTGGCACTCAAGCTGAACAGGGTTGGGAAGATGAATGGGACTACACCCATGAATATATATCGGTTTGACAGAGGATATTTCTACCTATCTATTTATATGTGCTGCAAATATATCCATTAATATGGTAGAGCATACAGGGGACAAAGTCATGAAAAAATCTTACCCATAACCAAACACTTTAAGGGAATGAGTCATCGAGGATGGGCCATAGTTTTGGGGGACACTAAGGTCAACTGGAGGAGCTCTGGTAGCATAGTGCCTAAGGCACTTGACTGCTAACCAGAAGGCTGGTGGTTCAAACCCA
>NW_006921765.1:5270157-5272147 GCF_000298275.1 Orycteropus afer afer | reverse complement strand
CAGCCACTCCTCAGAAGGAAGGTTGGGCAATCCTACTTCCGTAGTGATACTGCCTCGGAAACCCAAGGAGGGGTCGCTATAAGTCAGGGGCGACTTGACAGCAAACAACAACAACAACAACAAGGTCAACTGGAATAACATAGTCCACAAAGACAATGTCCTACATCCTACTTTGGTGAGTAGCAATTGGAGTCTTAAAAGCTTGTGAACAGACAACTAAGGTGCAATGTTGGTCTCCCCCTGTCCAGAGCAAAGAAGAATGAAGACAGTCAAAAAAGCTAGAAAACAATTAGTCCAAAGAATTGGTGGACCATGCAAACCCTATCCTCTACATCCCTGAGACCAGAACCAGATGGTGCCCATCTACCACTGCAGACTACTCTGAAAGGGATCACAATAGGAGATCCCAATAGAGTAGAAGAAAAACGTAGAACAAAACTCAAAATAATAAAAAAAAGACCAGCCTTACTGGTCTGCTAGAGACTGGTGGAACCCTTGAGACTATGGCACTATACTCACTTGTGGCTCAACTTTCAGCCAAACAGTAAGTATACCTATAAAGTTAATAATAACACCAGGGAATATGCACCCATAAGAACAATCAACCATACAAGACCACAAATGCAGCATTTGCCTAGGAATAAAGCTAAGAAGGCAGGAAAGGATAGGAAAGAAAGACAAAGGGAAATGGCAAACACAGGGACGAAGTAGGAAGAGTGCTCTTACACTGTAGGGATTTTGATGCATGTCACACAAAAAAATAATGTATATAAATTGTTGAATGGAAAACAGTTTGCTTTGTAAACTTTCACCCAAATCAATAAAACAAATAAATAAAGTGCTAAAAAGCAAAGATGCCACTTTGAAGACGAATGTGTACCTGACCCAAGTCATGGTATTTTCTATCAGCTTGTATACATGTGACAGCTGGACAATGAATAAGGAAGAATGAAGAAGAATTGATGCCTTTGAACTAGGGTGGTGGTGAAGAATACTGAATATACCATGGACTTCTAGAAGAATGAACAAATCTGTCTTGGAATAATACAGCCAGAATGCTCCTTAAAAGTGAGGATGGCAAGATTTTGTCTTACATACTCTGGACATGTTATCAGGAGGGAACATTACTTAGAAAAGTATATCATGTTTGGTAAAGTAAAAGGTCCGCACAAAAGAGGGATACCCTCAGTGAGACAGAGTGAGCACAAAAATGGGCTCAAATATAGCAATGATTTTAAGGATGGCACAGGACCAAGCAGTGTTTCATTCTGCAGAACACAGTATATCACAGAACCAACTCAACAGAACTTAATAACAACAACAATGTGGATTGAACTGTGTCCCTCCAAAATATGTGCTGGAATCCTACCCTCTATATACTTTTGGTTGTAATTTATTATCATGTAATGTTATTACCTTACTTCTAATGTAATGCCATCATTTCCCATATGCAATTTAATGTAATCAATCAATTAGCTGAGGTCATGGTACTGTAAGCTGGCTTAAACCTAATCACTTGTGATTTATAACAAGAGCTGATTACACACTGAAGCATGTGTGCACATGTACACACACACACACACACATACAGGAGAAAACAGACACCATGTAAGAACTGTCTAAAGCCAATGGTTCAAGGAATGCCCTGGACTAACTACAAAGAAGAAATTGAGATGGTCAAGACCCTGATTTCAACTTTTTGTCTCCAGAACTGTAAGAAAATAAATTTTCATTCATTAAAGCCACACACTTGTGGTATTTCTGTTACAGTAGCCCTAGGAATTCAGCTGAAGGGATTAGGTGAGTAGAGGCAACTCAGGCCCGCCCAGAGTGGCAGGCCGGAAGAGCAGGAGAAAGGGGATAAAAGCCAGGAACCCGGACAGAAGAGCAGTCAGCCCCAGGGTTACAGGTGAGGAAAGACAACTCAGGGACGCCCAAAGTAGCAGGCGGGAAGAGCAGGAGAAAGGGGATTAAAAGCCAGGAAGCCAGA
>NW_006921765.1:5233159-5266056 GCF_000298275.1 Orycteropus afer afer | reverse complement strand
TTTCTATAACATGAAGCCCAAATAATTCTAGTACAGTGGTTACTGTAAGAAATGTACCTCAAAGTCTTATTGAGAAAAGACCATCATACAAAAGCTCACTGAAGAACATCAGAAGTGGCTGGCAGAGTAGAAAGTGCACATGGATTATGAGAATCCCAAGGCAGAAGAGGGGTCTGTATGAGTGATGCCCCTATATTTGTGTCAGATGGAGCTTATTAATAGGCAGCACGTACTCGTGAAGAATAGATCACTTTCTTCACCCAGAGGACAATGAATCAGCAAGTATTAAGGTACAGTACTTTGTTCCGAGCTATTTGACCTTCTCTGCCCCACTGAAGGGGGCTCTGATAGAATAGTGCCTAAGGCATTTGACTGCTAACCAGAAGGCTGGTTGTTCAAACCCACCAGCCACTCCTCGGAAGGAAGATTGGGCAATCTACCTCCATTGTGATATCACCCCAGAAACCCAAGGAGGGGTTGCTTTGAATTGGATCTGACTCCAAGGCAATGAGTTTGGTTGGTTTTGGCCCCACTGAAGTGGTTCCATGAGGCAGAGTTTTCTTCCAAATCCCATTATGAGGCTTGCCTGTATGACTTGCTTTGGCCAAAGGAATACAAGTGACTGTGGTATATGCCACATGTTACCAGAAGTTATGAAAGCAGTTGTGTGCTTTGGCTTACACTCACATTTCTGCCTTTTGTCATAAGGTAGAAATGCCCCAGGTAGGCTATTCCTTGTTAAACCAGGGCCCCAAAATGAGAGCCACAGCATGCATGTGACATGAATGAGAAATTAATGTTTCTTGTAGGCTGTTGAGATTTTGGTGTTGTTTGTTATGGCAGCAAAGCTAAGGCAACTACATGTCAATCATTATTCTAGGACTCTGCTCAGTAATTCAGAAGACACGGGATTGTGAGGCATGGTTTCTATTCTCATGGGGTTTACAAACACAGTAAATAAACATCAGAAAGAATTATAACCAATACCAGGTGCCATTGAGTTGACTTTGACTCATGGTGACCTTGTGTGTGTCAGAGTAAAACCGTATGTCATAGGATTTTCACTGACAGATTTTTCAGAAGTAGTTCAGCAGGGCTTTCCTCCTAGATGCCTCTGGGTGGACTTGAACCTACAACCAATCTTTTGGTTAGCAACTGAGTGCATTAACTGTACTACCCAGGTACTCCACAAAGAATCACAGAGTAAATAAGTCAGGGATGCCTTTTGCACACAGATTGTGGGGGCCCAGGAATTTAGAAAGGAGATCAGTGGGGACTAAAGTAGCTGGGATAAACAGAAATACACAACTGTGACCTTTAAGAATGGACAAGACTTGGAAAGTAGAAGATAACAGTAACAACTGGTGCCATAGCTTAGACAGACAAAGAGTCCTGCCCTCATGTTTTCAACAGGCTTCAGTGAAAGGTGGCACCTCACAAATGCCTGGGTAGCACATTCTGCTTCACTTTCTTCTGCCTGCCAGAGGCAAAGATGCTGAGACTTTCACTTCATGTTTCAATGAAAATATCTTAGTGTACAAATTATCACTTTACAATTAATTATGCAGAGCAAGCAATACACACGAGACCTCGATATTATGACAGCTTGGAAATTTACTGTTTTCGAACTTAACATGCAACAAGTCTTGCCAAATGTATGCTGAAAAGTAGCACAAGATGAGACAATTAACATTTTAATTTTGTACATTCATGGTACATCTGTGGGTCAGTATAAACATCACAAACAGCTCAGTGTAGGATAACTTACCTTCCTAAAACTCTGACCTTAAAAACCAATGCTCCTTAATTAGGTCTTTCCTTCCCCTTCTCCCTTTAGGGAGAAGGGATTGTTATGAAAGAGATATGATTACACCATACTAGAGTTCACCAGCCATCTCAAATGGTTTGAGTTTGATAAAAAAAAAAAAAAAAGCCCTGCAGATTTCACTGCTGGATCTTCCCTCCAGAATCTGCAAGCGCCATGTAGAGATATCAAGTGGAATTTCATCAGTATGTTTCTTATTCCTTTACACTTAAATCATTAAAAGATTTTTGAGAGTTTTTGAAGTCCAATAACTCTCCGGAGCCACTCTTCTCCCCCCGGCATATTTTTCATTTCTTTTCATAAAAATCAGGAAATTGAATTTTAGCTCTGGATTTAAAAGCCAAAAAAAAAAAAAAAAAAAGCAGCTGCTTGTCAATGACAATGGCTAAGGATTAAAATATCAACTCTAAAACTTTGTCCTGGGGTCCAACCATCTGATGAACCTTGTGTCTGTTCTCATTGGGTTCATGAATCAGATGGTAGAGATCTGATCAATTATCATTCTGGACAATATCTCAGGAATTAATATGATTTACTCTTTCTAGTGTACAGGAGCCCTGGTAGCATAGTGCCTAAGGTACTTGAGTCCTAACCAGAAGGCTGGCGGTTCAAACCCACCAGCCACTCCTTGGAAGGAAGGTTGGGCAATCTACTTCCATAGTGATACCGCCTTGGAAACCCAAGGAGTGGTCATTATGAGTCGGGTCCTACTCGATGCACATAACAACAACAACAGTGTACAAAGTGGCCCAAGACAAGCCAGGATTGTTCATTCACAAGAACAGGTAGAACTAAAGTGTTATATACTGGATGAGACCTAGAGAACCTAAAGTGCCATTAATCCAAGTCTCCTTCCCTCATCAAGTCAATGTCTTGCTTTACAATGTTTCAGTCTCTTCATAAATTCTCTCCTGGTAGCTGATAATGTTTTAGTCAATCTATAACAAAGAATAGATTGACTAAAACATTATCAGATACCAGGAGAGAATTTATGAAGAGACTGAAACATTGTAAAGCAAGACATTGACTTGATGAGGGAAGGAGACTTGGTCAATCTATTCTTTGTTATAGGGGACCTCTGGTAGCATAGTGGCTAAGACACTTGCCTGCTAACCAGACGGCTGGTAGTTCAAACCCACCAGCCACTCCTCGGAAGGAAGGTTGGGTAATCCTACTTCCATAGTGATACTGCCTCGGAAACCCAAGGAGGGGTCACTATGAGTCGGGTTTGACTTGACGGCACATAACAACAACAACAACAATTCTTTGTTATGCCTGATATAACATGAGCTTACACTTAAGTAGGACCATTTTCAACTCATGTATTCTCACTGAAAGATCTGAACCTAATTTTGAAATGGATCCGCTATCATTCATCCATCCATCCATCTACCCACCCACCCATCCATCCATCCATCCATCCATTCATCTTCTATCTATCTATTATCTATTTCTCACCTCAAATGCTTTATAAGTGTTCCACACTCGAATGTAGGCACCATGATGGCAAGGATCTCATCTGCATTGTTCATGCAGTATCCTCAGGATCTAGGACAATGTCTAGCATGCAGATCATCAATATTTGTTAAGTTGATAAATAAATGGATGAATGAAAGTGTAATAATATGCAAAATATCAACCTTTTCGCAGCATTTCACATCTACTGATTAATCTTATTCTAGTAATACCCTGAGCAGGAAGCACAGAGTGATCCTTGTTTTACTTGTAAAAAAAAGTTGAGACTCAGTTATGGAGTGAGTAACTTAAGATCGTATGGCTGGCTGATGGTAAAGCAGGACTAGAATTCAGGTCACCTGATTCTTAGCCTGGACTACTTGCATTTAGATCGGTAGTTCTCAAGCTTTAGTGTGCATCAGAATTGCCCACAGGGCTTTTTAAAATACAGATTGATGGCCACCTCCTACCACAAGAGTGTCAGTTCAGTAGATCTAGGGCGGGCCACCAGAATCTGGACTTCTAACATGTTTGTAAGTGATGTTAATGCTCCTGGTCCTGGTTCCCAACTTTGAGAACCACTGATTTAGAGCATGTCTTTTTCTTTTTTCTTTTTATTGTGATTTGGGTGAAAGTTTACAGAGCAAATTCACTTTCCATACAGCAGCTCACATACACTTTGTCTCATGACATTGACTACAATTTAGCACAATGCAACAGCTCCCCTCCCCATTCCTCCCCATACATACCTCTTCTCTGTGTCCTCTCCTCCATGACCTGCTGCCCCCTGAGCTGTCTCCCTGTGCATACACAGCCCTTCTATTCTCCCATGATCGTTCTCTGATTTAGAGTATGTCTTACCAAGAGCAAAATAAAGGCATATAAGCAAGAAAAAGACACTTCTCAACTTTCTCTGAGTTTATGTGTCTCTATAGAAAGCCAGCTGTGTTGTTTAATTGCTGAAGCCTTTTTTCTTCAATAAAAAAGTGGGAGCGGGGGGACGTTACTAATATAGATTGTGGGATAAGATATTCCAACTTAGAATGCATGTTAGCTGGAATTTTTCTGCATGTAAATTTATGTCTTGGATAGAAATTTTGGAGCTGGAAAGGTTCTTAGAGATCACCTGGTGCAACCTTCTCATTTTTGACACCTGAAAAAGAAAACAAAGGTTGAGAGAGGTGATATGCCTCTCTCAAGTCCCAGGTTCTCCTTACTTCTGGTATTTGAGCTGTAGGCCATGATCAAAGGGCATCCAGCTATCTCCAGCCTGCTCTTCTCCCGCAGCTGCTAGGGAGACAAGCTTTGAGGGCCTTTGGGTAGCACAGGAACAAAGAAAGGAGGACTCCAATAATCATCAATTCCTCATTTATTTGCACCTGCTCTGCACATGGTTCCCATTTAGAAGATGTTTTTAACCTACAACAATTGATTGAGGTGTCAACATGAGGGTGAAAAAGAGATGCATTTGCCTGGGACTTAAGGGTTTCTTGGAACATTGGACTCTCAGTGCTAAAATCTGTACAGTCTTAGGCAAAACAGGACAGTTGGTTACCCTTCAAATGTAAGTCTGTGAGTAATAAGTAATCGTGAACTGAAGCAATCTCATTCACAGTATGAGATAGTTGGTTTTTGCCATGATGTCTGGTGGGAACAGATATTCCCTTTCATGCTCTCCACAAATTTCCTAACCTAAAGGATGGCCTTCAGATTTGGGATGAAGTCTAGGGAATGGGATAGTAGAAGCCGTGGGGCTTCTGTTCCTCCAGCCTGGCTGTTCTCCAGGCACATGTTCCTAGCTATGCCTTTGGTAATTTCTCAACAATTTCACTTGCTGTGTGATCACACAGCTTAAGGTGACAGGGCAGAATTTAGATTCTGTGACTCATCTCTCCAAGCTGGACTTCCATAAGATTCTACACTGGTCACTAGCATATTTCTTGCTGCCTGGGAAACAGGTTTTGTGCATTCTCAGAAATATGAGTTTAGCACATAATGACACAAGTGCCTATATCAGAGGGAAGACAGGGACTTAGAATATAGCAGTTGAAGGACGCACAATTAGAGTGAAATGGATGTTGCTGAGGCCAATGAAATGTTTATCATTTGCTTTATCATAATGCTGCTCCCTTCTCCTGTATAAGTCCAGCTGAGCCCTCAGTAATATCTTTGGGGGCTGAGGAGATCTAGTGAAATGCAAGTAAGCAAATGAACCTGATTTAATAGTGGAAGAGAAGAATTTGCCACATCACAAAACTTTCTCCCGTCATTTATTTTGAAAATCTAGTATCAAATATTTATGACAGTGCTTTAGATATCCAAGAAGTTTTAGTGTAAAGGATGGAAACCCAAAACTTGTTGCCATCAATTCAATTCCAACTCACAGCAACCCTATGGGACAGTGTAGAACTGCCCCCATAGGATTTTCAAGGCTGTAAATATTTATGGGAGCAGATTTCTGCATGAAGCAGCTGCCGGGTTTGAACCACTGTCCCTCTGGTTACTAGCCAAACCTTTTAACCACTGTGTAACCAGGGCTTTGTAAAGAGTGAATTCTTTATAAATTGAGGGGCTGATTCTCTGAGAAAGCGATGAGCAAGCTTTTGGGGTAGAGGACAATTGTGAGGTTTCAGTTAATTAGTTAAGTTCTTGTTGTTATTAGTTGCCACTGAGTGGATTCCAACTACTGGCATAATTATACAGAAAAGTAAAATGATATATCTCTTGCCTCCTGGGTGTTTCTAATCTAAGACAGGGATTGCAAAGACATAGAAAGAGACTTTCCATTCTTCATTCCTGTGTCATGGCAGATATCACTAATCAACCCCAATATTATTTTTCAAATGAAGCCGCAAAATCTGCTCCTATGCTGAATGCCATGCAGCTGCACCAATTTATGGAAGTAAGTATATAAAGCCTTCCTTGGACTATGCATGGTGTAGAGAGTGGAGAATTAGACCTGCAAGACATCCCTATTACACTGGGTAGGGGAAGGGCATTATCATTTTACATCAACTTAAGTTTTCACACCTTCCAAGTAGGAAATATATGTGTAACTTGTAGAATTAACCCTGAAGAACTCTATGGATTTGGATATCGCAAGTTCCTCAGTGTGGACACTCACATGCTTGGGTGGGAGAGAGAATGGTGGTAGATACATGGTTCCATCATTAATGTCTTTGCCATTAAGATAGGAGAATGCTGGCCCACTTGGTTAAACACTGATCACAGTCACATTCTCTTCTCATTTCTCTTTTCTGTAGTTCCAGTTGAGTAATTAAAATCACTTCTGTTAAACTAGTGTAGTCGGCTCAATAAGCCAAGGGCAAGTTTATGGGTTTGGAGGATGGAAACTACTTTAAACCTTGGCAGTGCTGGCTGTGGTGAGGAATAACAATTAGAATAATTAATAACCAGGTCCTTGATGTTGAGCCACCACCCAAGGCCTGGAACACATCAATGGCAGGCCTAATTCTCTGGCTGGAGGAGATAACAGAGCTGAGATTGAACTTCTGGTGGCGTGAACTGCAGTGGCATGGATACAACTCAGCCCAGCGGCTCCAGTGCACAGAAGTTTTTTTTTTAAAAAATCAATTAATTTTTTTTTATTGTGGTGAGTATATATAACAAAATATTCACCATTCCAACATTTTTTACATGTACAATTCAGTAACAGTAATTACTTCCATCATGTTGTATAGCTATCACTGCTGTTTCCAAATGCAGAAGCTTTTTAAGCTCACACAGCCAGATGAAGTCCTTGTAGTCTGAAAGAGAAACAATTTCCCTGCACAAAGCTTGTTGTTGTTGTTGTTATGTGCCATCGAGTCGATCCCAGCTCATAGCGACCCCTCCTTGGGTTTCCAAGGCGGTACCACTATGGAAGTAGATTACCCAACCTTCCTTGCATACACAAAGCTAGGGCTACATATATTTCAGATTAGATGCAGAGGAGCTTTAGGGTTTAAGAGCTCACGACAGGACGGCAAAACCAAAAGACTAACTCTGTTGCTGTCGAGTCAATTCTGATTCATAGTGACCTACAGGACGGAGTCAAACTGCCCCATAAGGTTTCCAAGGCTGTGATCTATTTGGAAGCAGACTGCCACATCTTTCTCCCACAAAGCAGCTGGTGAGTTCAAACCATCGACCTTTCAGTTAGCAGCCAAACACCTAACCACTGCATAACCAAAGTAGGCTTGTAGTAAAGTGGTATGTGTGTGGGACTGGCTGAGGTTGATGATGACAAATGCACGTATTGATATCCCGAATGTATCCGACAACCAAAACACCAAACCAGTTTCCATCGAGGTAATTCCAACTAGTGACAACCCCATATGTATCAGAGTAAAACTGCCACAACCTTTTGAACGGAGCTCTGGTTGTGTATTGGTTAAAGCACTGGGCTGCTAACCAAAAGGTTAGGGATTTGAACCCACCAGCCGCTCCACAGGAGAAAGATCAGGCAGTCTTGTTTTGTGATGATTTACAGCTTTCAAAATCCTATGGGGCAGTTCTAGTCTGTCCCTTAGGGTTGCTATGAGTCAAAATCAACTAGATGGCAGTGGATTTGCTTTTTTTCTGGTGACCTTTTGGAAAGAGAAGGGGGTCTGGTGGTGCAAGTGGTTAAGACATTTGGCTGCTAACCAAAAGGGTGGTGGTGTGAACCCACCAGCTGCTCTGTGGGAGAAAGATGAGACAGTCTGCTTCCATAAAGATTTACAGCCTTGGAAACCCTAGGGGGTCACTATGAGTTGGAATAGACTCAAAGAGATCTCCAAACCTATTCCTCTTAGGCACCTCTGGGTGGATTTTAACTGCCAACCTGTAATGGTTATAGCTGAGTACTTAAGCATTTGCACCACTTAGGAACTCCAACTTAACCTTCTTATTTAAACAATAGTAACAACATTATCAATACCACTCCTACTATCACTAATCACGCATTATTTATTGAACAATTACTCCATGCCTGATAAGATGTTAATGCGTTTATATCATTTCATTTAAGTATATATTATTATATTATTTAATCTTCATATCAATTCCATGGAGTGCTTATTCTCCCTATTGTACAGATGAAAGCTTTGGAAGATTAAATAACTTTTATAAAGTCAAACAGACTGTTAGGAATTTGACTCCAAAACTCAGGCTCCTAACTACCATGCTTTATTGCATTTATACAGCTGATCTGCTCTCCCACTGCTGACTATACCCATAAAATTTGTTTTTTATCATTATTAGAAGAATCTGGAAATCCCAAGAGACCTATTGATTAGACAAAGATAAATGTACAGCACTAAAATAATGCTATCGCATCAGTGCACTGATGAACAAAAGGAAGAGTTAAATCCCTCTAAATGCAAGCATCCTCATTTCACTGTGGAATTTTGTCCATCTGATCTGCGCTCAGTGTTCTAGTTAAGAGGTCTTTCTGTGAAGAGATTCTACTGGGATTCATTTTTTCCTTGCCAGGCTGTGCCATGGCCCTTTCTTCTGAAAAAATACATTTAGCTATTTTATTTTCTGTTCACAAATTCCTAATTTTCCTGATCTTACTGTTATTTCTAAGAATATATTTTAAGACAGATATATTCTTAGACCTCTTGAAATCTCCCCCTCACAGACTCTTATTTAAATTATCCCTCTTTTCTGAACCTTTGTACATTCACTTTCTCCCCACCCAGGATAGCTTAGCTCCCAGAGTCCATCACTTCAACCTCTATACTTACCTCTTGTCCTTACATCTTACCTTCTGATAAATCCCTGATACCAGATTCTTCCATGACCTGGCTGCTCTGTGCCTAATTCTGGGATGTTAAGTGTTGCTAGACTCAATTACCCAAATGGTTGAGACTGGCCCTATTATCATGTATGATCTCCAACTAAAACCGGACCCTCCACACTGCCTCCAATCCCTCTCTGCTTCTGTGGACATATCTGTCTTCCATGCTCCAGAAAGGCTAAACCAAAGCTTCTCCACTCTTCTTAAACTTTTGCTGCTGCCTTCCCTGCCACCCACTGTCAGCCTATGATTTCTTCCTACTCCTTGGAGAAAACAGAAGCCAAGACATGAATATTTTCTCAATGTCTTATCTCCAAACGCATAACCTTGATTGCATTTGTACTTCCTTCTCATCTTCATACCTTACAAGAGAAGAGCATCCTACCTCCCATAAAAGGCTAATCCCCCTGTTTGTGCCTTAGATCCCATTCCCTCTAACTTCTAAGTGTCCTTTTTCTATCACATGTACCCTCTCTCCTTCTTCCCAATAATATTAAAATATGTACAAGTGTCTCCCAACCTAAAAACAAACAGATACCAACAATGATAACAATAACCTCTCATTCACCACATATTCCTCTGCAGCTACCATTCTCCTTACTATCAAACTTCTTGAAAGAGTTGTTGACATGAACTGGATGCACATCTCATCCCCAATGCCTTCCTCAACCCTCAGTATTCTGGTGCTTGTGACTATCCTTCAGTAAATGGCTGTCTGTGAGGTGGTTCATGATTTTCTTGCTCTAAATTCCACTGGCCACTATTCCGTATTTATATCACCAGAGTCAGTTCCCTGTCTTAGAAATGTTCTTGCTTTGACTTCCATGATGGCATGCTCTCCTTGCTTTCTTTTTCTCTTTCTGGAAGTTTCTTCTGAGTTTGACTTGTAGATATTTTTCCCCTTGTCCATTTCTTAACTGTTGGTATGCCTTGAGAGTTCTGTCTAGATTATTTCTTCAGCTGATACTCTTCTTTTAAGTAGTATCTCTGCCCAGGACTGGCAAATCCATAATCTGTGACAAGGTGTATCTGCTGAGTTCCAGCCTCATATATCCAAATCTTTTTGGACATTTCTACTTAGAGGATCCATAAGCAATTCAAACTCAACATATCCAAAATGGAGCACATCAGCTTTCTCCCTATACCTGCTCTTCCTCACATGACCTCAATCACATTGAGTGACTCCTTTACCTACCAATTTGTTCCAATCAGTAATTAAAGCATTATCTATGGGCTTCTCCATTTCCCTCAGTCCCTGTAACCAGTGATTAAATTCTCTTTATCTTACTCTTAAGTATTGTTCATCACTCTGTCCCCAGCACTTCTCAAGTGTCTTGTAGATAATCAATAAAAAATGGTTTTATGACTGGTGGATTAAATATCTGACTCTTCTTTCCTTCCTCGTTTTCCTAGTTCAGGCCACCATCACCTCTCACCTGGATGAGTCCACCACTTTGATGTTCCCGTGCCCAGTCTCCTGCTCCAGCTCATCCATTCTCCATGCGGCAGAGAGAGCAATCATTCAAAACACCAACCTGTTCTCTTACTCACCTCCTACACCCTTCAGAGGGTAGGCTCCTATTCAGGGCTGTGTCAGCAGTACCTACAGTCCCAGACACTTGTTAAGTGTTCAGAAATATGTGTGTTTAATGCGAAATATTTGGAATTTGAAATAGTTTTTTATTTTTTCCCTAGGAAGTCTAATGCCTATAAATTTTGTGGCATTTTTGTATTTGCCCATTTTCAATAAGGAACATATTTGGGTTTGCACAACAGGCCCACAGCCTGCTCGTCAGCTCTTGTTCACTTCCTCCTGGAAGCTGGCTCTGGAATTATATTTCTTTAAAGGTAGAGTCACTTGGTAATTCTGAAGAAGGGTTAAAGAAAGAGCAACAGCTCTGCTCTTGAGAATCCTTGGCTTTCCAGGCAAATGTGAATGTTCCTGTACTCTGTATTTCTGGCATTGCTTGACACTGGTGATAGGCTGAATGCCTGCTATATGCACAGCCCTGTCCCAATAACACCTGCACCTCACCCCCTGCCCCTTTGGTTACCTTCTTGGATCTTAAGAATGAAAACTGTTACTAGCATGATTCACTTCCCAATAGCGTGGATGTTCACAGAAACTGTGTGTGTATATGTATGTGTGTGTGTGTATACATGTAATACAGAGGAGGAGGAATGGAAGGAGTAAAACAAAATCCCTAGGAAATCTTTTTAAGAAATAGGAAAAGGGTTATATACACTCTTGAGAGTGATTGTCTGTTACAGAGAGAGATGTGTTCTTTTTCACAATTCTCTTCTCTACATGAGAAAATAAATGAATAAATAAAACAGGAAATGAGAGTGACAGGGATCACGGAATTGCACAAGGCCATGCAAAGTTTTTGAAGATGCATCTCCTCTGCCAGTTTCCTTGCCCTTTCCCCAGGCTGTGGCTGTTTCTTGGATTTCATGCACATGCTTCCTGACAGGCCAAGAGACAGGCAGGCCTGCTTGACAGGGCTGCCAGGTATCCACAGTGGAGGAATCAGGGAGGAAGAAGGGACACAGTGGAGAATAGAACCATAAGGTGACTGCCCTTTGACACAGATGTGGAGTCATGGCATCTGCCCAAGACAGACTGGGGGATTTTGCAGATTAAACCAAAGAGGCTGTCAGGTCTGAGTTGAGCTGAGGATGAGGCTGTGCCGGAGACATGTCATGACTAGGAGCCCTATACTCACCTCTTCAGCATTATGTCTTCCTGCTGTCAGTGACGGCCATTTCCCAGCTTCAATCTCCACTGCGCCCTGGACTGCCAGTACCCCTGAGGACCACCAGGGACTCAGTTTAGATGAGAACTTAAAATCTCCTCTGCTGCCTCCCCACTCCCCAGTTCCTGCACTCCTTGCCTATGTCTGAGGCCCCTAGCAGTGTCCCCACAAGTGAAATACTTGACCTCTCTTCCCTCTGCCTGCCATTATGTGTCCCTGTTGATTGAGTGGTCCTCACTCTGTGACAATCAGGAACAGCACTCTCTGCCAAGTTGAAACCAACAGAAAACAGACACACCTGGATCTGGACATCCAGAAAACTCACCTGCCTGTGCATAGACTCCTCCACACTCAGGTGGTCACATCACTGGAGGGTTGTCTTCTTCCAAGGACCGAGTCAAGGACCCCCCACTCTAGATCCCTTCTGATGTGCCTGATGACCAGAGCCTTGCCCCACTGTGTCCCCTACCTTGGGTACCTTGTCCATACAACAATATCAGGCATCAGCCTACCTCTCCAAGAGTAGAGGAAATTGTTGGCAAGTAGAGCATCAGAGATCTTCACTGCTCCATCAATAATGATGACAGGTGGGGTGTGAGGCAGAAGGGCAGGGTGTGCAGGAGGGCACACCTGGATCTGAAATCTGGATCAACCACTGACTAGTTGCGTAACCTCAGGCAAGTAATCCAGTTTTTCCTTCTGTGAGATGGAGGCTATGGTATCTAGCTGGTCAGCTGAAAGAATTAAAATTAATATGAAGTATTCCTAATATGAGGCATGGAGCTCTCATGATGCAGTGGTTAAGTGCTTGGCTGCTAAGTGAAACACTGCAGGTTCAAACCCACCAGCCATTTTGCAGGAGCAAGATATGGCAGTCTGCTTTCACAAAGATGGCAGCCTCAGAAACCCTAAGGGGCTATTCTATTCTGTTGTATAGGGAAGTAACTCAATAGCAATGAGTTTTTTTGTTTTTGTTTTTTTTTTTAAACTCAATTTTAAAAAGTAAGTCATTGGTGGATCAGTGGTAGATTTCTCACCTTCTAAGCAGGAGACACAAGCTTGACTCCTGGTCAATGCACCTCATGCACAGTCACCACCCATCTGTCAGTGGAAGCTTGCGAGTTGCTATGATGCTAAGCACATTTCAGCAGAGCTTCCAGCCAAAGACTAGGAAGAAAGGCCTGGTAATCTACTTCCAAAAATCAGCCAGTGAAAACCCATGGATCACAATAGTCTCCTCCACGCATAGACTCCTCCAAACTCAGGTGGTCACATCACTGGAGGGTTGTCTTCTTCCAAGGACTGAGTCAAGGACCCAGTTTCCAACCTGAAACTGATCATAGGGATGGTGTGGGATCAGGCAAGGTTTTATTCTGCTGTGCATGGAGTTGCTATGAACCAGGGGCTGACTCCATGCCAGCTAACAACAATAACATCCCTAACACAGTACCCAACATGGCACAGGCCATGTTGTTGTTGTTATTATGTGCCATCGAGTATGACCCAACTCATAGAGACCCCTCCTTGGGTTTCCGAGGAGCTATCACTGTGGAAGTAGATTGCCCAACCTTCTTTCCAAGGAATGCACAGGCCACAGTTATGTGAATTTCAGTATATTCTTATTTGGTAATCAGTGAAGCTCTGCTTTAAAGACACCCTAAAGTCCTATGTGCACCTATGTCCCTAGCCTCTACAAAATGCAACACACTGCCATCGAGTCATATTCAACTCACGGCAACCCCTCTGGGTTTCTGAGGCAGTATCATTATGGAAGTAGATTGCCCAACCTTCCTTCCAAGGTGTGGATGGTGGGTTTGAAACGCCAGCCTTCTGGTTAGCAGTCAAATGTCTTAGGCACTATGCCACCAAAGCTCCTTCCCTAGCCTCTGCTGGGGTAGAAATACCATAGCTCCAGGACCTGTTGAAAAGCTTCTCAGAGTAGCTTACACAGTCAGGGGCTACTTCTCATTTAATTCATATCTTACATGCCCTCTTTGCCTTAGGTGAAGTCCCTCAATGGTTGACACCTTGCCCCAGTGGCTTGCTGCTAGAATTCATGCCTGGGAGTATGATGGAGACCGCCTGGCATCAGCCTGAAAGGAACCACAAAGTCTCCAATAAGAATTGCTTCCCGGCTCCATGCTTGAGATGCCGGGCACAGCCACACATCATGGAAACCTCTGATGTTTGAATGGCTTCTGAATACTAAAGAGAGTGGAAAAAAATGAAAAAAAAAAAAAAAGGAGAAAGATGGGTCCACCAGAAGTTTGTCTAATCGCTATGGATTTTCCCCTCATTTTAGTAGATTTGAGAGGGGTGCAGGAAAAGGAAGGGAAAAAAATCAAAAGCAGATTATTATCCTGAGCTTTTCTTCCTTTTCATCTTGAGCTGTGACAGCCACTTTCTGCCTGCCCTATCTGCATGTTAAAGCTAAAGGATGATGCAGGCAAAATATTGACAATTTAGCTAAGATTATAGGTTACTTGGATCTTAAAAGATAGCATCAATTAAAATGGAACTTTCCATTCACCAGGTGAATTAGCTTCTATACAAAAGTCTGCCTGTCCTCTCAATGTCCAGAATGTTCTAAATACAACTGAGATGGGACCACCTAAATAACTGAAAGGAAAACCTCCCTACTGCAGTACATGGCACATATGTAAGCAAACATACACATGCACACCTAACCCCCCCCCACATTCATACATCACATGTGCTCACACAAATATACCCACCCACATACACACTTGCACACACACACCCTTACCCCCAGCTCCACATGGACACACATACACACACACACAATCCACATGAGCATACGCACACACATACATCCACCTCCCCTCCCCACACACACTCTGCATACTTGATACCATAAAAAGCAAACCCATGCCCATCAAGTCGATTCTGACTCATAGCGACCCCTGCTGGGTGGTAAATCTTTAAGGAAGTAGATTGCCTCATCTTCCCTCCATGTAGCAGCTGGTGGGCTTGAAATGCTAATCTTCTGGTTAATAGCCAAATGCCTTAGGCACTGTACCACCAGAGCTCCTTATACTTGGTATACTACAGTTAATAAATATTGGTTGACTTTATGATTGTGTGTACACACTTACATATTTATATGTACTACCCAGTTATACATACACTACTCTATATTTGGCCCCATTGCTGCCTGCAATGCTAAGCAGACTTTTATTATAAGATTCTACTAGGCTTATATTTTTCTTTACCTTTTCATCATAAAAATAATACATTGTTTAATAAATGAAAAATGAGAGTTCTCCTCTGAACACTCCCTCTTTGGCTTACTTTTACTGAGAAATGTGGATATGACCTTTGTGATAGGGCCCTAACAATAGAGTAGAAAAGAAATTAGAACTTCAAATGTTTATTACACATGCACACACACACACAGAGACACCACACACACATACCCCTCAGGCCTTCCACACACATTCACATAAGAGTCAGGGCACAGGACCTTGATTTGTCCTTCACCTGGAGTTCACAGGTGTTCTCAACATCTGAAAGTACCCATTCTTAGGATTTGTGACCTTGGAGAGAAACTGTGACAAACAATGTGTCCAGCTCTTCTGCTTTTCAGCTCACTCAGTTTTCACTACCTTTGGGATCTGTTGTCTTATTAGGCTATGATGAAACTTCAGTACTTTTCCATTTATAAATGGAGAATTCAATTGCGGAAAGAGACGAAATATATTTGTTGAAGGACCCTGTGCTTTCCTGGGCTAGAAGAAGGTTCAAAGATGGTGCCTCTCAAGGAACTCAGAATCTAATTGTGGAGCCAGAAAGGTGTGCAATTGAATACAGGAACTGTTGAAAAGTGCTATAGTGAGAGTGTTTTTCAAAACTGCCCAGAGAAGAGAGATTATTTTCTCTACATGGGGGCACAGTGGCTTTGAGGAATGAAAAGGGTTTACTAGGCAGACAAGGGATGGGATGGATTCCACAGAGGGAAGATCAGGAGTGCAGGTCTGAACATATGGGAATGTTGATATGTATAGCTGATGGCTAGCTGGCCCTCAGAATCATAGGGTAGGGAAGAGTGCTCAGAAACAAGAGTGGGTAAGTTGACCACATTTAGATTTTGTTAAGTCTTGAGATGCTTCCTACTTCACATTTTAGGCAGTGGGAAGCAATTCAAAGTCCAAAAGCAGGGAATGACCTGATCAGGTCTGTGTTTTTGAGACAACCCTGAAATCAGTGTAGAAGGTACATTAGAGAAGGGAGGATCTGCAGGCTGATGCTGTTTATGAGGGAGCTGTAAGTGAACTAGTGGTCAAGGCTAGAACCACAGGTGTGGTCCTGGGAGTGAGGAGGCAGGGAGGATTGTGAGGCTATGTCATAGGATCATCAGTATGGGGAGGGAGAGGAGTGGTATCACTAATTACTAGCCCTTCACCTGCAAAACTGGCTATGTTTGAATGGTAATAAGGAACAAAAGAAGAAAAGTCAATTTTTAAATTTTGTTTTGTTTCTTGTTTGGGGAGGGTGAAGGTAGGGGAAGAGCCAGTGAGGAGAAGACGACATTAATTTTAGCAATTGAACAAATGACTTTGAGGTGCCTATGAGCTACATGGATAGTGGTATCTAGTTAGCTCCTCTAACTTAGGAAAAAGGTTAAGGATAAAATACAAGTTTGTGAGTCATGAGCAATGAGGTAAAAATATGAGCACCAATGAAATCACCTAGAGAAAACATGGAAAGAGTAAGAAAAGAATAAGGATGGAGGAGAGAAAAAGAGAAAGGTAGAGATCCCTTATGAGCTTTTAAGAACATGACAGGGAGCAGTGTTCAGAAGGTATGGAAGATGAGTAGCCAACTATGACTGAGAGTGCTCAGAGAGAGGAGAAAAGACAAAAGAGAAAATGTGATCTTGCAAGTCAAGAATAAGGAGACTTTCAAGGATGGTAAAGTGATCCAAGTCAGCCCAGAAGCCAAGTGGGACAATGTGCCCACAGGCTTGAGTCCCAGGATCTCTTCCCAAATCTGAAATGCATCTGATGACCTGAATCTACCCAGATGGGGGTTAAGGGGAAATGGCAAGGGCATATGGTGAGGAGGGTATGTACAGGAAGAGGGAGAGAGAGTCATAGAATAAAACCAGTAATCAGTTGCTGTCAAGTCAAATTGACACATGCCACCCCATTTATGTCAGAGTAGAACTGGGCTCCAGAGAATTTTCAATAGCTGATTTTTCAGATGTAGATAACTAGGCCTTCTTCTGAGGCACTTTTGGGTAGATTCAAAGCACCAACCTTTTAGTTATCAGCCAAGTGCATTAACTGTTTACAACACCCAGGGACTGAGTATAGAGAACTGTTGTTGTCAGTTCTATAGCAACCTATGTACTACAGAATGAAACACTGCCTGGTCCTGCACTAGACTCACAAATGTTGTTATGATTGAGCCCATTGTTGCAACCACTGTGTCAATCCATCTCATGAGGGTTTTCCTCTTTTTTGCTGGCCCTCTACCAAGCATAATGTCCCTCTCAAGGGATTGATCCCTCCTGATAACATGCCCTAAGTACATAAGACAAAGTCTTGCTATCCTCACTTCCAGACAGCATTCTGGCTGTACTTCCAAGACAGATTTGTTTGTTCTTCTGACAGTACATGGTATATTTAATATTCTTCACCAACAGTATAATTCAAAGGCATCAATTCTTCTTTGGTCTTCCTTATTCATTATCCAGTTTTCGCATGCATATGAAGTGATTGAAAATACCATGGCTTGGGTCAGGCATAGAATAAATAAGGTCAATTCATATGGAAGACAAGCTGGAATACAGAATTTTCTGATGTGTCCAAAAAGATGCAAAGTGAAATCAAACAGACAGAAAAAAAAAAAAAAAAAACCCTAAAATAAAACAACAAAAAAGGAAAGTCACATCAGACAGAACAGAACTAAACAGAGGATCATCAAGCTAAAGCTACAAGCATGACCCAGTTTTGCAGCCACAAGAAGAGATGTGGAGCTCCATCAGGGAAGGAGGCTGCCCTAGTGAGCCAACTAGGCCCTGAGACCAAACACACCCACTTGCCTGGAGTTCCCACAGGTACAACGGCTCCTGGAGAAACTATTCGTGGCTTTCCAGTTCCCTCATGAGGCTGTTCATTAGTCCAGGAGCAACACATGCTAAACATATCTCAGCCTAGAAAAATGCCCTTCTGTACTCTCTTTTCATAGCTGAGTTTCAGCTTGGCTTCAGGAACACTGCACACCCTACACAAAGAAGTGCAACAAGAGCTCATAATGGCTTCAGAGGGCTGTGGGAGAGCTACCCCACCCCCATTTCACTGACTACTAACTACTCTTGGGGGAGGAGAAAGGAGGGGCGTACAATTTGTTCATTTCTTACATTTTATGGAACACTTCACTTTGCTTTCAGCATAATTATTGTTGTACTTTTTGCTGTTTCCCATTTGCTCTGTTAAAAAAAATTAGAAAAACCCTTACTCCCCCTGTACACTTTTCTTAATGCATTAAAATTAATAACTCGTAACAGTGACCTAATTTGCTTTGAGTACTGTAACTCAGGATTTTTTTTCCCCAGATCTGCAAAACCCTTGGCATGTTACTGTGGTAACAAGAGCAACTTGCTAAGTTCATGAATGAAACCCATTGTGTTCTCCAAAGCATTCTAGTCCACCATTCGGTGCAATAGTTGGATCTCACCCTTGCCTGATTGGTCCTAATTCAATGCAGTGGGCCAGAACTGGTCCCAACTATCTCCAACTCCATGCTTGAGGCCTATCACCTTTCTCCCTACTGCAGAGCTCAGTTCAGAAGTTCTTTTCTTACCTTTCCTGAGCTCACCAGCATTTTGTATCAGTAGTGTTTCCATTTCTTCCTCAAGGTTTCTAATGTATTGCTTTCTCTCAATATTTGCCCATTTTCTCCTGCTTAAATCTTCTGCCCTTTCCAACCATGACTGTTCAAACATTCTGCTAAGGAAGCTAACTGAGGCTGAGGGATAAGCCACTGGATTTTCTTTATGCCTAGGCCACCACCATGATCCAGGCCACCATCATCATTCACAACAACCTTCCGTGCAGCCAGGCTTCTTGTTGTTGTCAGCTGACGTCAAGGACTTTCTTCCATCTTAGTCTGAAAGCTCCCCGGAAATCTGTTCAGCATCATTGCAACATACAAGCTTCCACTGATGAGAGGTGGTGGCTACATATGAGGTGCACTGGCTAGGAACTGAACCTAGGTCTCCCTGACGGAAGGAGAAGATTCTACCACTGAGCAACCACTGCCCCTGCTTGCTCCCCTCTAATCCATTCCATACCCAAGGAAGGCAGAGGGAACTTATTAAACTATGTGCCTGATCACGCCTCTCTTCTTGAAAATACTCATGGCCCCTCCTTGATACCAAGATCATGTCCCCAGTCCTTCACACAGCTTGCCAGGCGCCTCATGATCTACAGGCAGCACATCATACATGCCTCATCACTTACCACCCTCCTCTGCACATGTGTTCATCCAGCGATAATGAACAACTTAAAGTTGCCACACTCATTTTTTCTAGGTTTTACGATTTCATTTCCTCTGTTCAACTCCTCCACCCCATTGCCCATTCTTACACCAATTCAGTGTGGAAGTCACCCCCTCTCAGAAGCCTTCAGGGAGTTGAACACCACATCTCTGAGCTCCCGCAGTCCTCTATTCTTACTCCAGCATGGATCATTTATTTCTGTCTGCTTATGCTTTCATTTCCCAGCTCCTCAATAAACTTCTGCAAAAAAAGGTCTGTTTCCTGGGCATTTGCTATATCTCCAGCACATAACACAGGGCCCAACACATGGTATATGCTGAAGTCAAGGTTGAATGAATGAATGGACAAACTAATCTATTACCCACCTTTTTTTCCTTCCTCTCTTCCCTCCCTCCTTGCTTCTTTCCTCCCTGTCAGTCACTCCACAAGCTTTATGTGCAAGAGATGGAGGATACAAAGAAAGACCAAGAAGGACCACCAGTCCTAGGAGCTCAATAGCCTTTGGGATAAATTTATGATATGTTCCTTCTCAATTCTCCAATAGGTAACCCTATAGGACAGCAACCCTAGAGAATGAACCCCTTTTCTGTCCAGTTCTACTTTCTAGTATTAAGTAAAGATTCTGAGTCGTACGAGTATTAGAAGCTTCAAATGTGGAATGGAGACAGTCATATACCTATATTCACCTTTCCCTACACCATCCTTAGAAAGACTGTCACCCACTTCCAGATGGTAGCAAGGAGGCAGGAACAGCACCTTGGAGCTGAGAGAAAAGATAGTGACAAACCAAATGATGGATTACCATGGAGGTACCCAACACCCTGGCATGCTGTGAAAGCATGTTGTGTTCTCACCTGCATGGGTGTGGATGAGGCACATTAGTACCAGGAAAGCACAAGGATTCTATTTCCACACCTACCCAGAGAAAGAAATTCATCATCTCCCTTGGCTGACACAAGAAAAGACGAAAAAGACTAAGAATATATCAAGGAGACTTGGTATTGATTTTAAAATCCTGGATGACAAGAAAATGATTTGAGTCCATTTCCACTTTGTGGCTGAGGCCTGGTGCTCTCTCTCTGCCTCTGCCTGACCTCCCAGAGCAAAGTCTGTCAGGAATCCCTGGCTATTGTTCTAATCCTGGTCTCCAAATAGCTGCTTGCCTATTTGTCTAGGACAAGCAAGGACATGCATTCAGGGGGTGAAGTGTGGCTTTCCATGTCTCACTTGGGAGGAAGGCAAGTGGGTAGGGGGATGTTATCTCAAGGCTGATTTTAAATAATACACTGTAAAAGCCTTGCTTAGACTCATGGATATGACCCCTAACATTCCTGCCCATGTGGAGGTTCACAGCACATACAGAAAGGTCAAGGCTCCATGCATTCAGCCTAATAAGTGTCAGGCTCATGTCTTAGGGCTGCCTGCTATAGCCTACCCCAGCAGATTCTTCTCTCCAGAAACTGTACATATACTGTAAGTCCCTTCTGGTTGCATGGCCAGAATCCTAGTAAAGGGGGGGGGGCAGTATTTAATGCACATAAACTGCTTCTAATGTGTCAGAAAAAACAAAACAAAAAACTCAACCTATGAATTTGTAATTGCTTGAGATTCCACCTCCTGGCCACAGTTCTCTTCCTATGGAGTTATTAAAACCCACACAATATGGTCTAATAATTTATTAATAGTCAACATAAATAGATAACAGCTCACATAGTCATAATAGCTATTGCATGTTAAATAATGAGTGATTATTTAAAAGGCACTTCATAGCAGAGGGAGAGGCATGGTTGTTAATGTTTGGCATTACCACTGTGGTGGCAGATATGCTGAAGTACACAGGTCTTCTTGGTTGTTTAACTATGGATTACTATTCCTCTATCTCTGTATAGAGGGAGATATGGTAGCATAGTGTCTAAGGCACTTGACTGCTAACCAGAAGGCTGGCGGTTCAAACCCACCAGCCACGCCTCGGAAGGAAGATGAGGCAACCTACTTCTGTAGTGATACTGCCTCGGAAACCCAAGGAGGGGTCACTATGAGTCGGGTCCAACTCGACAGCACATAACAACAACAACAATCTCTATATAGGAGCAGGGTGGGCACCTTTTCTCTGCTTACCAGAAAAGGATATCCAAATTAATGGGAAAGGAACAAACCATCCCTTCAAGGAACAGGTCTTTCTTGTTGCAATTTCTTCATCCTAGCTCCTTGGAAAATGAGTATGTGAGCCTAAACACATCCCAGTCCAGTGAGGGACTCCCTGGTCTCTTCTGGCACCCCAGACTCAGTATATAAGCCTTACTTCCTCCAAGTCATCATATTATCTGCCCTGGGGCCCACCGCTATACTTTTCTTAAGTGTTTTACCAAATTTCAAATTCAGTAAGAGATTCTTGGCATCCAGATTGGGAAGAAAGAAGGAAAAGTGTCTTAATTTGTAGATGACATACATAATCCTCTATACAAAAATCCTGAGGAATTTATAAAAAAAAAAATTATCAGAATTAATAAATGAATTCAGCAAGGTCAAGGATTATAAGATTAATATATAAAAATTAATTGTTTTTCTATGTACTATCAATAGTACAAAATAAAACCAGGAAAAGTAACTCAATTTACAATGGCATCAAAGAGAATAAAGCACATGGAAATAAGTTTGACAAAAAAGGTGAAAAATATGTAGACTGAAAACAACAAAGCATTGCTGACAGAAATTTTAAAAATTATAAATAAATGGTGCAACATTCAACACCGTAATTTTAGTATATATAGTGCCCATGTAAATAATGTGCACATAATATAATGTATATAGTGTACACAGGAAACTAACATGTGGACAGGAAACTAACATGTGGAGGAGCGGCAGGATTTGCAACAAAACAAAACATATATAGTGTGTGCTATTTGGATAAAAATACAGCATTCATGGATACCAGTACAAAATCAAGCCCACTGCTGTCCAGTTGATTCTGACTCACAGTGACTCTACAGGACAGAGTAAAAATGCCCCACAGAGTTTCCTAGGCTGTAAATCTTTATGGAAGTAAATTGTCAGATCTGTCTCCTGCAGAGAAGCTGATAGGTTCAAACTGATGACCTTTTGGTTAGCAGTCAAGCACTTAATCACTGAGCCACCCAAGGCTCCTATTCAATGATACCTACTCACTGCCACTGAGTTAATTCTGACTCATAGTGACCCCCATAGGGTTTTTAAGGCTATAAATATTTATGGATGTAGATTGTTTCATCTTTCTCCCACAGAGCAACTGGTGGGTTTGAACCATCAACCTCTGGTTAGCAGCCAAATGCCTTACCCACTGTGCTACCAGAGCTCCATATTCAATAATAAAGCCAAAACCAAACTGTGGTGGTTAAATTTGCATGTCAACTTGGCTGGGCCTGATTGAGAGGCTGGGCAGCTGCATGTAGTTATTCCCCATGGTGAGATTAGTAATTAACTACATGGTGGAATCTATTGGAGCAGCTGAGTAGCTGCCTTGGGTATGTGGTCTATTTCCTGGATATAAGAAACAACTTTGGGAATAGTCTCCAGTTTATGGCATGCTTGAACCTTGCATGTAGCTGTGTCGTTGTTCAGCAGCCTGCAATGCTCTGCTGACCTTGGGACTTCCAATGGACTTGAATTAATGGCCTGCCATGTGGTTTGGTAACATCAGGACTGTGCCTTTTTACTTGTCACCCTTGAGCTTGACAGTCTTAGCAGCCAGCAGCTGAGCGAAGAAAAGCCTCCAGCTTCAGTGGGCAGGGAGCAGGAGGCAGAGCTGAAGCTCAAGGTTGAGGGCTTACACCCAGCCCTTAGAGCCTGGCACTTTGAATTTGGACTTAAAGCCTCCAAACTGTAAGAAAATAAACTCCTGTTAGTCACCCTATTTATGGTATATTTTCTCTTAGAGCACCACAGAGGTAACCAAAACACAAACCCACTGCCATCAAGTTGATTCCAAATCATAGAGACCCCCATTGGGTTTCCGAGGTGGTAAATCTTTATGGAAGTAGATTGATTGCCCAGTCTTCATTCCGCAGAGTGGCTAGTGGGTTTGAATCGCCAACCTTGTAGTTAGCAGTCAAATGCCTTAGACACTGCACCACCAGAGCTCCTATTCAATAACAGGAAGACTTAATATTGTTAAGATAATAATTCTCCCCAAATTGATCTACAAATACAATGCAATTCCTATCAAAACCTCAGCATGCATTTTTGCAGAAATTGATAATCCATTCCTAAATTTTATATTTAAATGCAAAAGACTTATCATAGACAAAACAATTTTAAGAAAGAAGGGAAAAGCTGCAGGACTCATATTTCCTGATTTCAAAATATGCTACAAAGCTACAGTAATCCACACAGTGTGGTAGTAGTATAAGGTAAGACATATAGGTCATTAGAACAGATCTGAGAGTCCAGAAACAAACCCTTGCATCTAATTTTGACAAAGGGGCCAAGACAATTCAGTTGGAGAAGAATAGAATTTTCAGCAAACGGTGTTAGAACAATTGGAATATGCACATGCAAAAATATAAATTTGGAGCCCTTGCCTTAAACCACATATAAAAAGTAACTCAGAATTGATATGGATCTAAATATATAGATCTATATAGATATAGAGGGAGCTCTGGTGGCATGGGGAGCTCTGTTTGCTTAGTACCCAAGGCATTTTACTGCTAACCAGAAGACTGGCAGTTCAAACCCACCACCCACTGCTCAGAAGGAAGATTAGGCAATCTACTTCCATAGAGATACTGCCTCAGAAAAGCAAAAAAAAACTTCTGGAAAAAAACATAGTAGAAAATCTTTGTGTGTCAGGCAGAAAGTTGTTTGTTGTTTACTGTGGTTTGGATGAAAGTTTACAGAGCAAGTTAGTTTCCCATTTCACAATTTATGCATATTTTGTTTTGTGACATTAGTTACAATGCCCTCAATGTAATACAACTCTTTCCACTTCTTCCTTAGTTTCCCTAGGCAAACAATTTTAAAATACACAACAAAACATGATCAGTAAAACAAAAAGTTGAGAATTTGTACATCATCAAAATTTAAAATGTTTGCACATCTAAAGACACCATTAAGAAAATGAAAAGACCCCAGTTGCTACTCACCAAAGAAGGCTGGTCTTAAAAGTTTGTGAGCAGCCATCTAAGGTACTCCAAGGTCTCTCCCCATCCAGAGCAAAGAAGAGTGAAAAAAATTAAAGACACATGGAAACAATTCAAAGGCCAGATGGACCAAGGGAACACCTGACTCCACTACCCTGGGACCAGAAGAAATAGATGGTGCCTGGCTACCATTGCCGACCACTCTGAAAGGGATCACAACAGAGGTCCTGGATAGAGTGGGAGGAAGATGTGGAACAAAACTCCAAATAATATAAAAGCCCAGGCTTACTGGTCTGATAAAGCCTGGTGGAGGCCCTGAGACTGTGTAGTCCTTAGACACCCTTTAGACCTGGAACTGAACTCACCCTCATGGTTCAAGTTTCAGCTAAACTATAGATAGGCCTATAAGGTGAACCATAACACTGGGGAGGCATGTACTCCTTAGAACAACCAACTATATGAGATCAAAAGAGATAAAGCTCAGAAGGCAGGAAGAGATGGGAAAGAAGGACAAATGGAAATAGTACACACAGAAAGGAAGTGGAAAGAGCACAGTTACACTGGGGGGATTGCAATCAAAAATCAAAATGCATGCAAACTGTTGAATGGAGAAATAATTTGCTATGCAAAATTTCACCCAAATCACAATAAAAAGAAAAATGAAAAGAGAAGTCACAAACTAGGATAAAATTTTGCAAATCCTATACCTGCTAAATGGGAGCTCTGGTGGCACTGACTACTAACCAGAAGGCTGGAGGTTCAAACCCACCAGCCACTCCTCAGAAGGAAGATTGGGCAATCTACTTCTGTAGTGACATCGCCTCAGGAACCCAAGGAGGGGTCTCTATGAATCAGATCCGACTCGACAGCAGTGAGTTTGTTTTTTGTTATACCTTCTAAATACCTTGTATGCAGAATACATAAAGAATTCTTAAAACTTTTAATAAGAAAGCAAACAACCCAATTAAAAATGGGCAAAAGACTTGAAAAGACATTTCACCAAGGAAGATATCAAATAGTTAGTAAGCACATGAAAAGATGCTCAACGTTATTAGTCATTAGAGAAATGGAAATCAAGACCACAATGAGATACCACTTCACATCCACTAGAATGACTATAATCAAAAAGACAAACAATAACAGGTGTTGGCAAGGATGGGAAGAAACTGGAATTCTTATAATTTGCTGGTGGGAATCTAAATGTTGCAGCCACTCTGGAGAACAGTTTGGTAGTTTCCTAAAATGTTAAACAAAAATTTACCATATGATGTAGCAATTCCACTCCTACCCAACAGAAATGAAAACATAACCACACAAGACATGTATACAAATGTTCACAGCACTGTCATTCACATTCATTATTCATATCCTCAAAGTAGAGGCATTCTAAAAGTTTATCAGCTAGTCAAAAGATAAACAAAATGTGGTACATCAGTATAATGAAAAACTCTTCAGCAGTAAAAAAGAACTGATCATTAACACATGCTACAATGTGGATGAACCTTAAATACACGCTAAATGAAAAAAGCCAGATGCAGAGGACCACATACTGTATGATTCCATTTACATGAAGTGCCCAGAAAAGGCAAATCTATAGAGAAAGAAAGTACATGAGTGGTTGCCCAAAGCAGGAAATGGGAACAGAAATTGTCTGCAAATGGGCCTGAGGGATCTTTTTGGGAAGATGGAACTGTTCTAAAACTAGATTGTAGTGATGGTTGTACAACTGTGTAAATTTACTAAAAATCACTAACTTGTACACTTAAAATGGGTGAATTTTATGGTATGTAAATTATACCTAGATAACACTGTTAAAAATAACAGATGTTTATTAAGGATGTCACTTGGGAACATGAATGGGCAGGGCATACATTAAGGAGACTACCTATGATTAATTTAACATAACCCCATTACTGGTGAATGAGTCTTCCAGGAATACCTCCTGATTTCACTAGAAATTCACTGTATTTATCTAGGACACAGTCTCACACTTACATCAAGCAGAGACGATTGAGGCCACCAAGCCCAATCCAAACATCATCTCACTGGCAGAATGAAACAGGGTAACTTATTTCAGACAAAGGATATGAACTGTAAACTAGTGCTCAAACAGCCATTGCCTTCCAAAGGCCTTCCAGGTATCTCAATGTGCTTAAAAGCCTGAGCAATACAGTTAACACACTTGACTGGTTCCTGCTTTGTACAAGGGCTAGGGTAAAGATGATCACTTACTTTTGTAAAGCACTTACAAGATGCTTTAACATACACTATCTCATTCATTTTCATAGCAACTCAACTAGTAGGTGTGGCAAACACTGTTGGTTGGCTGGTCTACCCTCATCCCTAGCCACTTAGGGGGCCTTGGGTCCAATTCTGATCAGTGAGCTGTGAGTGTAAATTTGCTGGTGGGCTTTTGGGAAACCTCTTGCTTTTCTGATGCAATGAAATAGACATTTTGTCCCTTCAAGATTCACCCTTCTCCTTGCCTGGGATAAGGACACAATGCCTTAATTGAACAGCAGTCATATTTGAACCAGGAAGGGAGGAGCACAAAATAAGGCCAAGAGAACTCAGAGATTCATTGAGACACAGGTCCTGAGCTGCTGAACCAATTCTAGCAGCATCTCCCTGCAATGCTTATTACATGAGACAAACAAATCTCACTTGTTAAAACCACCGTGGCAGAGTTTTCTGTTTGTTATTGCCAAATCTATGTCTAACTAGCAAGGTAGGCATTATTAATCCCACTTCACAGTTGCAAACACTAGGCTTTGAGGAATTCAAACTGATAGAGAGCAGACCTGGGTTTTGTACTCAGGTTTCTCTATCTAGTCATATAATAACAACAGCAACAATGATAAATGAGCCTCAAGTAGGTGTCAGGCCTCTGACTTTGCTAGGAATTTGACTTTCACATTTTCTCTACATCTTACAACACTGCAAGTCAAGTACTGTTGTTCTTAGCTGCTGTTGAGTTGGCCCCGACTCATGGTGACCCTACGCATAACAGAACAAAATGCTGCCCAGTGTGGCACCATTCCCTTGATTGGTTGAGGATTGGACCATTATGATCCAGAAGGTTTTTACTAGTTGATTTTCATGAAGCCTTTCTTTCTAGTCCATCTCAGTATGGAAACTCTGCTGAAACCTTTTCAGCAGCACAGCAACACACAAACTTCCACTGACAGGTGGGGGCTGCACATGAAGTATGTTGGTGGGGAATCAAACTTGGGTCTCTTGCATGGAAGGCAAGAATTCTATCACTGAACCATCACTGTCCTCTAATTAGGTATAATTATCTCCATTTTAGGAGCTCTGGTAGCATAATGGCTAAAGCACTTGACTGCTAACCAGAAGGCTGGCGGTTCAAACCCACCAGCCACTCCTCAGAAGGAAGGTTGGGCAATCCTACTTCCGTAGTGATACTGCCTTGGAAACCCAAGGAGGGGTCGCTATGAGTCGGGGCTGACTCAATGGCACATAACAACAACAACATCTCCATTTAATAGATAAGCACACTGAGGTTGAGAAGGTCAAGTAAATAGCCCAAAGTCAGGATTCCAAACAGGAATGCATTGTTTCTGTGCCATGGGAAGTTAAAAGGATACTATAAAAGTGACCACTAGTATTTAAAAACTTCATACTAGGAAATGGGTCTGGATGATAGCTAGTGAGATTCAGATTAGCTAGCCAAATTCATGTTTGTGTGTGTGTTGTAGTTTTTATACTTTATACTATAACATAAACATGTCTTCTCACTTTTTATAACTACTCTTGTACATCAAAGTCTACGTCTTCCAGAAAATTCACACTGAATATAGTACGCAAGAAGGAAGGTTGGGGGTGTTCTTTATGAGAGATTTAAGATTTCACTTCTTTCTAGAGAGAGAATTAAAGAGCACCTGGGTCCAGAAAAAGCAAGAAGAGAAAGTAGTCTCCATGTGGAGCATAAAGACCAACCCCAGTCAAGGCTTCAAGGAGAGAAGGCAGCTCTTGGTCCAGGGCCAGCTCACACTGCCTGCATGTACAGTGATGGTCAGGATTCCCATTCTATGGAATAATATTGGTAGTCTCCTCAAGCTGCCATGGGGTCTGTGCATGCTGGGTTAGAGTTGAGGGAGGTGATAAAAAGTAGTTCAAAGAGATAAAACAGATGCTAATTGCAAACAGCTATTTCTTCTCCAAAAGCAATCTCCCTTCTGAGCTGGGCAGTAGCAGCATCCATCTCCATCAAGCCCAAAGGGGCTGTTCAACCTTTAAGAGTTTAATTAGTTTTCTTTCTGGATTCCCTGTCTCCCCAACAATGACAGGATAATTGATTCACTTAAACAAGGGGCATTCAGGACTGGTGGAGGAATCTTTCCTAGGGATCATGGCAGCCTATGCTTGGGAGAAGACAGCTCAGTCAGGGCTCTGGGTCGTTTGGCTAAAAGGCTCCCTACCTTTCACAGGTTCTAGTTCTGCCAGAGCCTTCCTGACCATCCCCAGAAAGGATTCCTCTGGTAGGTGGCAAGCATCTCCCAGATTTGTGAGATGGGACAAAATGGGGAACTGGACTTGAGAGAAGGAGCCCTGAAAGCACAATGGTTAAGTGCTTAGCTGCTAACCAAAAAGTCAGTGGTTCAAATTTATCAGCCACTCTGCAGGAGAAAGATGTGGCAGTCTTTCTAAGGCTTTGGAAACCCTGTGGGGGGCAGCCCTACTCTATCCTATGGGGTCACTATAAGTCAGAATCTATTTTATAGCAACAGGACTTGCAAGACTCATGCTGGAGACTCTGGTGAAGAATGAGTCTCTCCCCTTCCCTCATACACAGCTGTTAGGCCCAAACTTGCCCTCAGTCATTCTAAACTAAAAACCATACCTGTTGCTGCCAAATCAGTTCAGACTCATGGTGACGACATGTGTTACAGAGTAGAACTGCTCCATGAGGTTTTCTTGCCTGTCACCTTTCTTTACTGAAGCAGATCATCAGCCCCTCCCCCCTCTTCTTTTCTCTTTAGTGTTACTGGATGGGTTTGTCTGTTGTTATGTGCGGTCCCGACTCATAGCGCAACCCCTCCTTGGGTTTCCGAGGAGGTATCACTATGGAAGTAGATTGCCCAACCTTCCTTCCGAGGAGTGGCTGGTGGGTTTGAACCCCCAGCCTTCTGGTTAGCAGTCAATGGCTTAGGCACTAGGCTACCAGAGCTTAGAACCACTAATCTTTACCAAGTGCAGACCATTTGTACCACCCCAGGGCCTTCACTCATCCCAAATGGTGCTATTTATATATCACTGATTTAGCGTTTTACTTCATAACAAACTGAGATTATAGCAAATCTTATCAGCTTGGAAGATAGGAATATTCTTATCTTAGAAGACAGGAAGTTATCATCTTTATGTCCCTCAAAGGTGTATCTTCTTTGTCAGGTTCATTCTTGGCCACATAAGTGAGCCACTAGGTCACACAAGGACTTCAGGAAAATCATTAGGAAAACCCAGTAGAAAGAAAAGTTCTGAATACACTCCTGGAGCTCCGCTTCCTCTTAACTTCTCACCATCCTGTCCATCCCTCAAACCCCAGCCCCTTCAAGCTTGATGTCTTTCTCAGAGGACATCTCTGAGGGATAGAAATGGACTCTGTTAGTTTTGAACAGACCATCAAATCCCTGCTCTCCCACAATAAGAAATGGTTTGGACCATTGGCAGCTCCAGATGCCCACACTTCTACAAACAGCCTTCCCCTAAGGGAGTATCAAATGCGAAGCTAACCACTGTTCTCCAGTCAAAAGCATCATAACTCATTTAACATTAAGGGTATTTTATTTTATCCTTTTTCCTAGATTAGAAAACAACAGTTGTTTCTTTTTCCTTTTATTTCAGCAGGGTTCCAGATAATAAAAAGATTTATAATTAAGCCAGTAGATTTACTTTTGCTATGCTGTTCTAGATTATGAAAAAGTATAATTATAAGCAATTAAAAAATGAACAGTATTTCTTACCCGAGTGAAGCTTTGAAAGTCATTATGAATCCATTAGTTCAGCAGACCTTACAAATGGCCTTCACTACTCTGGGCTTCATTTAAATTTACAATACAGAGAAGTAACTTTTCCCCAGTTCTGTGTGTATGCACGCACATGTGTGTGCATGAGTGCGTGTATGTGTGTGCGCACATGTGCATGTGTGTGGGTGCGCGCATGCATTCCCCCTCTGTTACACCACAAAGCAACCAGATATTCAGGTGAGGGTCTAAGAGCATGCTCTTAGTATTGAAGTTACTATATTCATTCCAACCACATGGCTCAAAATGCTGCACTTTAATAGACGGCCAGCCAGAAAACTGAGGGATGACCTTAGAATTCTCCTAACATACTATTATATTAATGAGCTAAAAACGGCCTCTATGTATTAGCTCCACGCTGTTTACTTCTTCAAAGCAAGCTGAGGCCCCTTATCCCAAAAAAGCCCTCTGGTACCAAACTCAAATTTATACATATCCAATTGTTTTAAAAATAGCCCCAATAAGCAGATCTTTAGCCACTTAGAGCCTGTCGGCTTTACATACCCCGTGAAACTGCACCAAACATCTGTTAGCCCTGGATAAGATAAACCCTGTAGTTAGTTATAAGGACCCTAAGGTGCTGCTGCCTTCACAGCTCTCTGACCCAGAGACACCCCTCCTTGCTGCAGGAGGACACAGCATAACACACAGGGTGAGGCTCCTCCTTCTCGTGCCAGGGCTTTTCATGCTTTCTTCCCTTCTGGTGGCTCCCTGGGACACTTGCTCTAGCAGATCTCCCTACTGCATAAGCTGCCAATGCCTGGGCCCCAGTAAATAGCTTACTGGTCAATGCTATCTCATAGTCATATTTCTCTTCTTGATTAGCCTCAAATTTCCTCAAACTCACTATGCATATCCTTGCCCACACCTCTTTGCCCCTATAGGCAGTAATTTAGTTTTTAGTGCCAACACCACCAGAAGAGACCACGGTTGTCATAAACTTATTTGGTCACTGAACTCTCATTCTCTCCTTTCCTCTGGCTACAATACCCTGAGTTGTCCTATTGAATTCACTTTGGCTGAGTCCCTGTGTGATTGTTTTTTGCTATTATTAGTTAGTTGTCTCACTCATCCAGATAATTATCTAGCTTGATAGAAGCTTTATCTGTTGATTACCACTGACAACGTATACAGCAGAATTAATCTAGATAATTCAGACACTATTTCAATTGGGCCTACAAGTTGGATGAGAAATTGTAATTATTGAAAATTCCATATACGTGATACTAATGAATCTTACCTGTAAGTCCATTTGCTCTTGTCCTTCAATGATAGAATCACCCTCAGTGTCATTCTTGGCAATGACCCTGAGGTTATGGTACAAACAAAACAAAAGACAATATTATACCTTCTTTCATTTAACAGGCCAAAACTATCATTTAATCTCTCTTGAGTCACTATGTTTGCTCAATGACACTTAGAGATTTTAGTAGTATAAAAATTTTGTTCCACAACCTACTTTGGTGAGTAGCGACTAGGGTCTTAAAAGCTTTTGAGCAGCCATCTAAAATGCAGTTAATGGTCTCCTCTCGTGTGAAGCAAAGAAGACTGAAGAAAATCAAGAGCATTTGGAAACAAGAAGAACAAAGTAAGAGTCTCACACTGCTGGATCTCAAAACCTACCATACAGCCACAGTAGTCAAAACTGCCTGGTGTTGGTATAATGACAGACAGAGAGACCAATGGAATAGAATTGAGGACCCAGAAATAAATCCATCAACCAATGGTCAGCTGATCTTTGACAAAGAGCTGAAATCCATTAAATTGGGAAGAGAAAGTTTGTTTAATAAATGGTGCTGGCAAAACAGGATATCCATTTGCAGAAAAGTGAAACAAGATCTGTACTTCACACCATACACAAAAACTAACTCCAGATGGATTAAAGGCTTAAATGTGAAATCTAAAAGTATAAAGTTCCCCAAGGAAAAACTAGGGGCAAATTTAGGGGCCCCAATACATGGCATAAATAGACTATCAGGCATAACCCAAAATGCACAAATAGCAGAAGAGAAACTACATTAATGCGACCTTCTAAAAATTAAATTTTTATGTGCTTCCAAAGACTTCTCCAAAAGAGTCAAAAGAGAACCTACAAATTGGGAAAAAAACATTCAGCAATGACATATCTGACAAGGGACTCATCTCTAGAAGTTACAGATAACTCTAAAACCTCAGGGACGCCAGAGTAGCAGGTTGGAAGAGTAGGGAAGGGGAAAAAAGCCTTGAACCTGGACAGAAGAGCAATCAGCCCAAGGGATTAGGTGAGGAGGGGAAACTCAGGCCCGCCCAGAGTAGCAGGCCAGAAGAGCAGGAGAAAGGGGATAAAAGCCTTGAACCCAGACAGAAGAGCAGTCAGCCCGAGAGTTACAGGTGAGGAGTGACAATGCAGGGAC
>NW_006921765.1:5156511-5229086 GCF_000298275.1 Orycteropus afer afer | reverse complement strand
ATAATTCCTACATTCTGTGGGATCACCTTTCTTTGGAATGGGCACAAATATGGATCTCTTCCAGTCAGTTGGCCAGGTAGCTGTCCTCCAAATCTCTGCTGGTAGGACTGTAAAATGTTACAACCACTGTGGAAAGCAGTATGGTGATTCATTAAAAAGTTGGAATTAGAAATACCATTTGACCCAGCCATTACTAGGTATGTATCCTAAAGAAGTGAGAGCCAGGACAAGAACAGATATATGCACACCCATGTTCATTTCAGCACTATTTACAGTAGCCAAGAGATGGAAACATTCTAACTGTCCATCAACAGAAGAATGGATAACCAAACAATCATACATACACACAATGGAATACTATGCAATGCTAAAGAATAATGTAGAATCTGAAAAACACCACATAATGTGGATGAACTTGGAGGACACTATGCTGAGTGAAAGAAGTCAATCACAGAAGGACAAATATTATATTAGTCTGTTATTGTAAAAAATCAAGGAAAGGTTTACATATAGAAGGAAATTTTCTTTGTTGGTTACCAGGGGTGTGTGTGGGGTAGGTTAGGGAACACTGTTAGATAGGTGGACACAAGTATTGATTTGGGAAGAGAGGAGCAATGTATGAAATGTGAGTGATCAACATGGTGGCATTGAGGAAGAGGAAGGCTTAAAGAGGTACATGGGAGGTACAGACAACAAAGATGAACCCTTTTGCACATACAGTATTGTGTTGTCAGTGAAGGCAAACATGGCTATACAGGTGGATAGATGGATGGACAGGCTGAACTATTAGGTATGTCTATGCAGGGAGGAGTTTGCCCAAGACCATGTATAGGGTTGGCAGACAATGTTTCTACAAGTATATTTGTATGTTCTATAAGAAATCCCAGGTATATAGTAGAGCTTACAAGGGACAAGGTTGTGGTCACTTCTTGGGCATAGCCAGCTACCCAGAGGGAGTGAGTAGTTGAACCTGTGGGCTCAGGACCATAGTCTCAGGGGACATTAAGCTCAATTGCCATAACACATTACACAAAACACTGTTCCACTTCCTAGTTTGGTGAGCAGTGACTGGGATCTTAAAAGCTTGCAAGCAGCCATCTAGATGCAACAATGGGTCTCTCCTTATCCAGAGCAAAGAAGAATGAAGAAAACCAAAGATTCATGGAAACAATTAGTCCAAGTGACTGGTACACCACACGATCCTCAGCCTATATGACTATGAGATCAGAAGAACTAGATGACGCCCAGCTACCACTGTCAACCTGTGGGAGGGGGATCTATGTAGGAGATCCTGGGTAGAGTGGAAAAACAATATGGAATAAAACTCAAAATCATTTGGAGGGGAAAAGAAAAAAAGGGACCAGGTTTGCTGGTCTGATAGAGCCTGGTAGAACCACTGAGACTATGGCCCCTAGCTGCCCTTCAGGTTTGGGATTGAACCCACTCCTGTGGCTTCCAGCCAAACAAAAGACAGGCATATGAGGTGAACATTTACACTACGTAGATCTACTCCTTGGAGAGAACAGAATTATGCACAGGGACATAGCTCAGGGGGCAAGAGTGCATGGAGGGAAAGACACAGAAAAGTGGTAACTATGGGGAAGAAGTGGTGGGGAGCTGTTGCATTACGGTAAATTGTAGTCAATGTCATGAGACAAAGTGTATGTGAACTGCTGTATGAAAAATGAATTTGCTCTGTAAACTTTCACCCAAATCACAATTTTTTTTTAAAAAAAGCATTTGGACACAGTCCAAGGATATGATGGACCTCAAGACCAGAAGAACTAGATGGTGCCTGGCTACCAATACCAACCACTAGGGAAGGAATCAAAACCGGAGACCTTGGATAGAGTGGGAGGAAAAATGTGGAACAAAATCCAAAAACACAGTAATGACCAGAATTACTGGTCAGATGGAGTCTGGTGGGACCCCCAAGACTATGGACCTAGGATACCTTTGGGCCTAGGATGGGACTCACTCCCAAAAATTGGCTCTCAGCTCAACAGCAGAAAGCCTTCCATACAGAAGGCCCAACTCAAGGTCATGTACCCACCTACTCTATGGAGATATACCTCTTGGAGCAATCGGCCATGGGGCACTAGAGGGACAGCATTCACATGGAGGGAAAGCTGGAGAGACAGGAATACATAATTAATAAAGGCACAGGGAGTAGGGTTCACAGAGAAGGGAGGGAAGGAAAGTGGATTAGGGCTGGAAATGGTAATCGGGGCTTGAAATAAAATGTACACGAACTTCTGAATGTAAAACAAATTTTGCTCTGTAAATTTGCACCCAAAGCATAATAAAAAAAAAACAAAAACAAAGTACATGAGACCAAGTCTCACCATCCTTGCTTTCAAAGAGCACAAAAAAAGAGGCATTAGTAGTAGCGCCAAGTCTGGCTGTTAATCAGAATCACCTGGGAAGTATTTTTTTTAAAAAATACAGATGGGTCCTAACCCAGACTTCTGAATCAGAATCTGTGAGGGTCAAACCAAAACCAAATTCACTGCCCTCAAGTCAGATCTGACTCATAGCAACCCCTCCTTTGGTTTCCAAGGCGGTAGGTATCTCTTCAGAAGTAATTGCCCAGTCTTCCTTCTGAAGAGTGGCTGGTGAGTTTGAATTGCCAGCCTTCAGGTTAGCAGTCAAATGCCTTAGGCACTATGCCACCAGAGCTAGACTTACTGAGTCAGAATCTGTGAGGGTGGGGCTTCAAAAAAACTACACCAAAACTCACTGCTGTCAAGTCGATCCCAACTCATAGTGACCCCTCCTTGGGTTTTCAAGGTGGTATCACTAGGGAAGTAGATTGCCCAACCTTCCTTCTGAGGAGTGGCTGGTGGGTTTGAACCACCCGCCTTCTGGTTAGCAGTCATATGCCTTTGGCACTATACCACCAGAGCTCCTAGGAATCTACATTTTAAAACTACACTCTAGGTGATTCTTTTGCAGCCAGCGTAGCATGCTGTATACATTGGCACTTATATCATTATATAAGTGTATAGGCTGGGCACTTAGGTGAATGATAAGAGATAAGGCCCCATCTCTTCTCTCTCCACCCCACTTGGTCTTCTTCATTCTTTCTTAGTTTCAGATATAAGCCTGGATGAACAAGGATCCAAAGAACAGATAACAGATACCTCCAACTCTTGGCAATCTTCCCAGAGTGGCTGCAGTGGTGCCAGATGTCACATGTCAATGATGTGGCCCTGGGGAAGACAGTTGATCTCCAAGGCACTTACCTCAGTGGTAACTATATTTGCTCAATGGACACAAAAATTGCCCTTGGGTATTTTCCAATTTTTAGATGTTCTAGTTTATCGCCACTATCTGTGAGTTTGTCATATTATGGTAATTTGTGTATTGCTGTGATGCTGGAAGCTATGCCACTGGTATTTCAAATCGTGGAATGGACAGGGTTCACTGGAGTTTCCAGACTACGACAGATTAGGAAGAAAGGCCTGGTGATCTATTTCTAAAAATTAGCCAATGAAAACATTACGGATGACAACAAACCATTATCTGATACAATGCTGGAAGATGAGCCCCTAGGTTGGAAGGATCATGAAGATGGAGAAGAACTGGGCAACATTTTGTTCTGTTGTATATATGATCTCCATGAATGGGAGTCAACTTGAAGGCTGACTTGACAGCAACTAACAAGGTTCATCACGCTATTAACAAGTCACTTAAAATTAAAATACTGTAACACCCCAAACTGAAAGGCAGTAAGACCAAGGCTGTGCCAAAATGAAAAGAACAAAGGTCTAGGATTCAGAAGAACTAGCTCTTAATACCAGTTTTGCCATTTTCCAGTGGCCTGTCCTGGCAGAGGTCATGTCAGTTTTCCAGTCTTAAGCTTCTTCAGCTGAATAATAAAAGAGGTAGAGCCACATGTTATCTAAGTTCCCCTCTAGAACAAATGTTCTATAATATAACATATTCGAATGGAGTTGTGAACATATTCTTCCAATGAATTAATATTTTTGTATTCTGCATCACTAAGGAGCTTCATAAATATAATCAGATTATTTAATCTCTCTGAGCCTTAGTTTACTCATTAATAAAACTGGAATAATAGCATTATCAACCACATAGCTGATGTAAAGATTAAAGCATACATACATCTAAAAGCCTACCACCATGCCTGGCATACGGTAAGTACTCAGAATGTTACATGATATCATCATCATCATCAGTAACATGATCTCCAGTGCTCCCAAAGCCTCAATTCACATTAGCCACTGAATCAACCTGTCAGGGTGCTATGGATTGAATTGTGCCCCCACAAAAGACATGTTGAAGTCCTAATCTCTGGAACCTATGAACATGCCGTTGTTTGAAAATAGTCTTAGAAGATGGTATCAGTTAACAAGAGATCATATCAGAGTCAGGCAGGTCCTAATCCCATAAATGACTCCCTAAAAAAGAGGAGAAGAACCCAGAGAGACAGATAGAAGGAAAATGGCCATGTAATGATGGAGTTGTGCTGCAGCTACAAGCAAAGGACTGCCTGTGGCTACCAAAAGCCAAGAGAGACTAGGACTTATTTTTCCCCAGATCCTTCAGAGAGAGCATAACCCTGCCAACACCTTGAATTTAGACTCACAGCTTTCACCCTGTTAGACAATAAGCTTATGTTGTTACGAGCCACCTGCTTTGTGGTGCTTTGTGGTGGCAGCCCCAGGACACTAACACACCCCAGCTCCATGGTAACAAAGGACCTGGGCATATCCCTGACCTCAGATTCAGAAAATGGGCCGACCCATTCTGTGAAAACTTGGGGTCATGCTCCCTTCCAAGGCCTATGCCCCACCATCCTGCTCACTGACAGCTGGAGAGGGTCACTCAAGCACCATGGAGTTGCCACCAGACAGGGACAGCAATCTGCATTCATCCTGGGAGTCAGTCATGTGTCATGTCCTGGAGAGAGTTTTGTAGATCATTTTAATGAATAGAGTCTTTCACAGTAATGAAATCTCTGAGATCTGATATGGCTTCTCTTCTCCCTGTGGGGTGGTCCCCAAATCAGAGACTCTCCCTGGGGAGCCATCCTTGGAGTCACAGGGCTCTCTGGAGGTGCTTCTTCCTCCAGGGTCGCTCCTCTCACTGTCACCTCAATCTCATTTCTTCGGAGTGTCTCAAAACCAAGTTGTTTGTAAACGACCCCCACCAAATGGCTCTGTTACAGGCCTCAGCTCATTAACATGCTGGCGGTAAAGTATGGCAGGAACTCTGATTTATCATATTAAGGAGGCTATAGCTGTGCAGTGGAACATTAAAAGATTTTATTCTAAAATATTCCCTCCAACCACCACCCATTTCAGACAAAGTCTCTTGGGACATGTCCCTTTTCAGTGCTCTCCTTTGCACAGATTTCTGATGAATGTTCCCATCAGGGCCAGGCCCTGGGGCTGCTCCGCTGGGCCTTTCTCTTTGGAGTCTTGGGGTTTGGCTTTTGGGATACCTTCGGACCTTGAAGAAGCTCCATGGTAAGCATTCATAGTCATCCCTTCTCCCATCTCCCTGCTTAGTTACACCACAAAAGCTGTGTGTCAGGGAGGCATAAGGGGAGATTCTGTGCCTACCACCAAATGCCTCTCTCCTGGAATTAATCCCAGCTCTTCTCTGCCCTTTTTGGTACAATCTGATATCATTATCACCAACATCATCAAGAGAAAGCCCTTTATAGATCGCTTTGCACAAACAGATTGCCTAGACATGGTCGCCTTTGCCTATTAGGCACTTATAAGTGTCTTTATACACTGCCATGGAGCCTGGGAAAAGGACAAATGTGGGGCAACATTAAATCAGCAGACCCAAAGATAAATAAGCAGGAAAGCATTAATACAGAATACATCCAAGATCATAAGTGCTATCTCAGATGGAAGGCAGGGAAAGGCCAAGGCTGCAGGGCCAGTAGGACCAGAGTGATGGATGTGTGGGGTCAAGGGCAGGCATTTCCTCCCAAAGGAGCATGAAAGGGCAATCTCCACAAGTGAAGGAAAGGCTTTTATGTCCTGCTATGTCCCTGTAGGTTCATTAATGTCCTGCTCAAATGAATGAAAACAAAATGGGGAGATGGCCAGTCTCAAGGTGTAATGTCCACATTATCATTTAATCCAGGTTGGATAGGGACATCTTCCTTTACATATCCAGTGCCAGACCTGGGGACTCTTTCTAGAGCTGACTGTGAAGAGTTACGCTCAAGGCTGGCAGGAGGAAGGAGGTGATACAAATGGTTAATGTTTTTGGCTGTTAACTGAAAGGGTGGTGGTTCGAATCCACCTAAAGGTGCCTCAGAAGAAAGACCTGGCAATCTATTTCTAAAATACCAGCCATTAAAAACTCTATGGAGCACAGTTTTACTCTGACACATATAAGGTTGCTGTTCTGGTTACCTAGTGCTGCTCTCACAGGAATATACCACAAATGGGATGGCCCTAACAAACAAGAGTTTATTCTCTTACAGTTCGGGAGGCTAGAAGTCTGAGTTCAAAGTGCCAGGCTCTAGGGGCTGAGTGAAAGCCCCTCAACCTTGGGGTTCAGCTCTGCCTCCTGCTCCCGGCCCACTGGAGTTAGAAGCTTTTCTTCACTCAGACAGCTGCTGGCTGCTGAGGCTGACAAGCCCAAAGTGGACAAGTAAAGAGGCACAGTCCCAATGTTACCAAACCACATGGCAGGCCATTAATTCAAGTCCATTGAAAGTCCCAAGGTCGGCAGAGTGTGGCAAGTTGCTGAACAACGACACAACTACATGCAGGGTTCAAGCATGCCATAAGCTAGAGACCATTCCCAAAGCTGTTTCTTATATACGGGAAGCAGACCACATCCCTAAAGCAGCTACTCAGCTGCTTGTAGTAGGTCCCACCATGGAGTTGATTGCCAGTTTCATCATGGGGAATAACTACCACCAGCTGCCCAGCCACTCAACCAGGCCCAGCCAAGCTGACACATAAACTTAACTACCACACTTGCCAGGAGCTGAAATCAAGTTGCTAGAAATGGTTTTGCAGGAGGAAGAGAGAGAAAGAGAGTGAAACCAAATTCCTTTGCTACTAAAACGTTCCATAAGAGGTAAGGCTCAGTGTAGGTCTCCCAGGCATCATGATGTTGAAAGGTTTGCTCTCCCAGCTGGCTGACCTGAGGCAAAGGCACAAAAAAAACCTAACTCACTGCCATCGAGTCAGATCAGACTCATAGTGACCCCTCCTTGGGTTTCCAAGGCGGTATCACTACGGAAGTAGATTGCCCAATCTTCCTTCTGAGGAGTGGCTGGTGGGTTTGAACCACCAGCCTTCTGGTCAGCAGTCAAATGCCTTAGGCACTACGCCACCAGAGCTCCTATCGACTGCTCATCGAAGATTTGAGCCAGGTCTTCCAAGCAGTGTGCCCTGCACCCCGCCATTCCTTCTCAACACCTGCATTCCTGGAGAGTGACACCAGCCTCCAGGGGCTCCTCTCTCAGTCTGAGCTGGAGCTGAGTCTGAGAGAATTGAATTCCCTCCTCCATTGCTCCTGGGGCTGCTAATTCATAGTTGCATTAGCTTTCATTTGGGTAACAGCATGGGGGATTGTCAGATATTGGCTCTGACCAAATTTAATCTACCGACTGTGCTTTGCTCTCTTTCCACTTGCCTTTTATTCAAGACCATAATGAAGAGATTTATCTGATTGGTTTACCAGGGTCCTATCTGGGATGAATAGCTGCAGCCCTCAGCGTGCACCTCGCCGCTGTCCACTCCAATCAAGAACCGAGGCCCTCGCAACTCTCTCAGTTCTGAAACAAATTAAATCTTACTGACAGACTCGATCTGCCTCGAGTTCTCCATTACGCTTCGCTTTAGGTTTGCTTTAGCAATGACAAAACTGCTTTGACATGTTCACAGTTTCTCGGGCCCTCTCTCCACCTCTCGGCTGTCCAGTATGATTTTTATAATGACAAAACCATCACTATCCTTCTCAGGCTCCACCAACTATACCTTTCCAGCTACACACCAGCAACATTCAGCCCAAAGTGAGGATTTGAAAGGCTGTGTAAGGCAGGAGAGTACCTCTACACACTTCATGGTGGGACCATGGAACAATTAATTACTCAGGCTTTTTTTCTCACCCTTCTTCCACCAGCACAGACACTCAGTTTTAAGGAAGTCACTCTCTCCCCTGTCTCCACAGGGTCTCTAGAAGAGTGTGGCCTGAGGCTGTTCAGCAGCATTTTAAACTTTACTTGTAATTTAGCAAATCTTTAGATATGTTCCCCCTGGGCTATAGGAAAACAGTACGCAGGTTTCCTCAGGTGCCTTCAGGGGAAGGTGCTAAACTGCCCCCACCCTAATAACCTCATTACAGGCACAACAGATGTTCCTCTTCCTCACACAGGTCTCCCACTTCCTCAGAAAGGCTAGAAAAGAGGAAAATCATGATGGTGGCAGAAATAAACATGGCAACGATTACAAATTCTTAAGTCCCTGGGTGGTACAAACTTTAAGCATTGGGTTATTAACTGAAAGGTTGGAGGTCTGAACCACCTAGGGGCACCTTCGAGAATGGCTTGGTGATCTGCTTCTAAAAAGTCACAGTCATGAAAACTCTACTCTGACATGTGTAGGGGCTCCACAAATTGGAAACAACCAGACAGCAACTGATGTGGTTTTTTGTTGGTGGTGGTGGTGGTGGTTTTTTGGTTAGTGCTTTAAGAGCTCCTTTATTGGAATTAAGGAGCTCCAGTGGCACAGTGCTTAAGGTATTTGACTGCTAACCACAAGGTTTGTAGTCTGTAGTTCAAACCCACCAGTTACTCCATGGAAAGAAGACAGGGCAATCTACTTCTATGAAGATTTACCCCCTCGGAAACCCAATGGGGTCACCATTAGTCAGAATTGATTCCATGGCAGTGGGTTGTTTTGTTTTTTTAATCGTAATTAGTCATGGTAATGATGTTAGTTATATTCCATACACTTGAGGTCCTTTAAAGTTCTTTTTAGCTTTAATATTCTATTAATTAATTTGTTCATTTCTTCATTCATCAATGCATCCTGAGCACCTGTCAAGTATCAGGTCTTTTACTAGGAGTTCCCTGGACTGAAGCCTGAGAGAGCTGTCGTCATACACCAAGATAACAAGAGAAAAGAAGGGAAATGGGACAACATGCCTCCCACATGCAGTTTGTCAGATGCTCTCCTCACTTCTTACTTTAATGTTTTTCACTGTCATCATTTCTGCTCTCCTCAGGTCCCTGCATCTACACAAATCCCCTTTGGTAACCAGTCCATCAGCCAATAGTGTGCTGTCCATGCAGCAAAATCACTGCTTCCTGGCTGGTGCTGACCTCTTTCATCATATCCCTGGCCTTGCCCATGACTCCTTCCCACAATCTATGGTGACTACTGCTAGATTGGTGCCTCTTGAAATTTCATATCTGGAGCTGAAAATTCTAGAATTCAGATAATATGGAATCCTAGCCAGAACTGCTAAGAATTCTGAGGTAGAAGTCTATGCCCTAGCACTGGGGCTCAAGCTCCTTGTGAGAACAAGAACTCTGAACTTAGACACTAAGAGTCAAGTCATAGCTCTTCCCCCTGAATGGATCCTGAAGCCCCTGAAACTGTGAATGGTGGAGTCACACTCCAGATTCACCAAACCTCCCAGGCTCTGCAACTGGCCAGTCACCCTTGTCCCATGCCACCACATGTAAGCTCCAAGACCTGGGTTATTCTGGTTTGAGCCTCATATGCTAAGTCACCTTTTCCAAACCACTTAATGTCTCTGGGCCACAGCTTCCTATTTAATAAGATATTATTCTCTTCTGTTCATTTATACATGGTCAAACTAGGCTTTAAAGGCTATGCCAATAAATCTACAGACTAGACTATATATGTTCAATAAGGTGATTTTCCACGCAAACTCTATGAATTAATTGATCTATTTATTTAACATATCTTGAGAACATGTTTTAAGTCAGTTGCTATATTAAGAGTTCACAAAATATGTCCTAATATCCATAACAAGAAGGACCTTCTTAGATAATACAATTAAACTCCTATAGAAAATCAAATGCATAAGTATCCTAATATAACCAACGATCCAACTGCCGTTGGGTCACTTTAGATTCATGGTGACTACATGTGTGTCAGAGTAGACCTGTGCTCCACAGGACTTTCAGTGGATCATACAGCCTTTCTTTTGAGGCACCTCTGTGTAGATTTGAACCTCTAAACATTCAGTTAGCAGCCAAGCACGTTAACAGTTTGCATTATGCAGGGACTCCATAATAAGAGGAGTAATAATAATATTTGCCACTCCTCAGAAGTAAGGTTGGGCAATCTACTTCTACTTCCGTAGTGATAATGCCTTGGAAACCCAAGGAAGGGTTGCTATGAGTTGGATCTGACTTGGCGGCAGTGTGTGTTTTTTTTTTTTTTTTTTTTTTTTTTTTGAGGTATTATTAGCATTGCACTTATGTACAGGCAATGCATTAAATGTTCTACATGAGTTTTTTGTAATTTATCAACACAAAAAAACATATACATTAGATAACCTTGTACACATATTATTTAATAAATATTTATTGTATAACTGAAGTGTAGCAGGCCCTTTACTAGGTACCTTGTATAACCACGGGAACTCTGGTGGCACTGTGGTTAAAGTATTGGGCTGGTAACCAAAGGTCAGCTGTTTGAACCACCAGCTGCTCCATGGGAGAAAGATGAGGCAGTCTGCTTCCAGAAAGATTTACAGCCTTGGAAACCCAATGGGGCAGTTCTACTCTGTTCTGTAGGGTCATTATGAGTCAGAACTGATGACAGTGAGTTTGGTTTTGGTATAACCATACAGATATGGCATTTCCAGGTGTAGAGTAGTTAAACAATTCCCTTGCCAGATAATTAGCATGTGACAGAACCAGGAAATCTAATCTGCCAAACTCTAAAGCCCAATCTCTTGACAACTACGCTACCATACCTATTTCAGGTTGATTCTAGGATGTCCATAATGTCATTGAAAGCCAGTGTTTGCTCAGTGTTTGACTCAGCTAACTCACTACTGCTGTCTGCCTCCGACTCAGCGTCTCCCACTAGTAAGGTAACCTTCCCCACAGCAGTACTTTACCTACAAAACATCCACTTTGTATTCACTGTGCTTCACTGGTTCTCATTTTCTATTTCCACCTGAAGACTGATATTTTCTTCTTGCCTTCCACTCTTTGCTCTCTCCTTCACCTCTCCTATAGCTCCATAAAATATCTATAAATTGGCTAAATGGAAGGACTCTACTATAGTCTGATTCTAGAGGAGAAATCTGAACTTATTTGAGAATATTAGCTGCACATTGTAGAATCCAGAGCAGAAGGAGAGGCAGAGAATCCCAGACCAAATTCCAATGAAGCTCAAAGAGTGGATGCTTTGGTAGGTTTTGCAACTGGACAAGTCCATCCTACTTTGAAACATCATTTGTCTTGACAGTGTCGCCTTAAGGAAAAGTAGGAATAGTAACTGAGTTGAGTATACACATGCATAGCACATACAAACATAATTTAAAGATAAAGAGCTTTTGAGTTAGATTCTCACATGTCTTGTGAAAGGCAATGTGGTAAACAATGGAGAGATGGTTATAACTGGGGTATGATTGAAAAGGGTCTCATGGCTTTTAACATATCTAAAGAAATCTAGAAATATTAATTCTGTAATGAACAGCATCACATACTGAGTTTCTCAAAACAATGATTGGCTCTTTCAGATCTATTTAATGTTAGTTCTGTGTTTGATTTCTGTATAGGCGAGTAACTGTGAGAAACCGTGTGGTTGCTTTTGCTGTCAGGGAGCACAATGTGTTACAATGGAAAGTGAACCAGTGCTCTCATACCATGAATCCAGGAATTGCGATTTGATAAAACAGGGCAGAGGCTCCTCCAGAGTTAATTCAGATATCCCAACTACTAGCTTGGCTACCTCAAAACTCCAGTACACTCATTATCTAATAAGAGATGTTAAATATGAATTGTTCATTAGAAAACATATTATTGGATGTTTAACTACCGTGTAATTGATTTTCTATCCATTGCCTAGTGGTTAACCCTCCATAAATGCTTTTTGTAATCAACTTAAAATACAATACCTACCACGCTTGATGTCTTTCTCCTTTGATTTAATAAGAAATTGATTCTATATTATTGAAATTACAATTTGTAATAAAAAATTGGTCAAGTTTCAAGAACAGTATAAGGGAAACTCTGGAGTGAATCTGCCCCATTTTATAGATGTACCTAAGTGTGACCCAGGTGCTCTGGTAGCGCTGTGGTTAAGGCACTGAGCTGCTAACCAAAACGTCTGTGGTTCAAATCCACCAGATACTCCGTCAGTGAAAGATAAGGTAGTCTGCTTCTGTAAAGCCTTAGAAACCCTATTGGGATTGCTATGAGTTGGAATTGACTCAAAAGTAATAGGTGGGTTTTTAAGTGCAACTCGGGGGCCTTAGATGCTGTTCTAACCTTCGTGGTGGTAATTAAGCTAAGGTCCAGGAATGCCTAGTGCTAGGCTCCATAGCTAGGCTCCTAGTCAAGCCATACTAAAAATATCACTTGGGAACCCTGGTTCACACTCCAGTACCCTCATAGTGAAGCTCTTCTTGGGGTTAAGAGATTAAGAAAATGAGTAAAGGTTTCAGACTTTCCAAAGTAGGTAAAAAATGATTAAGCATGGATATGCTTTTAAAAGATTCATGGGATTCAGTTCCTTTCTTCAGAGCTTTTCCCAATGAACTTTTTAAACTCTTTTTAAAATCAGCTGCCATTAAGTCAACCCCAACTCATGGTAACCCTCTGTGTATCACAGCAGAGCTGTGCTCCACAGGGTTTTCTGTGGCTGTTTATTTGGAAGTAGATCACAAGATCTTTCTTCTGAGGTGCCTCTGGATGGACTCAAACTGCCAGTCTTTTGGTTAGCAACAAGCACATTGCCTGTACCACCCAGGGACCTCTTTCTCACAGCCCGCCTAAAAAAATCCCACCTCCTCAGGCAGCCTGCCTGGGAGTAAAGTGTAACTCTGAACTCATCCATAAGATAAGCAAAGTGGGCCAATGTATTGTTCAACTCGAGAGAGGAGACAACTGGGGGTGACAAGCAATTCCAATGCCAGTGTGGGAAAGGCAAAGGAGAAGATACATCTTGCTCCTCAAAAACCCTAAGGTATTCACACAGTCCCTACACTCTCTACCCTCCAAAACAGTCATACATACACACATACCACAAAAACAACAAATCACAAAAAAATATAAAGCTCTCGGAAAAGTGTCTGGCACAGAACAAGTGTTTCACATGTTACCTGTTCTTATATTCCTATATTTATAATTATTATTTTACCATATGATTTTTAATTTCCATAAATAATCTCCTTGCTGATTGATAGTAGGAAGAATAGTCTTTTTCTTTTTTTGCATTTTATTTTCATTTACTTACTTCATTTGTTTGTTTGTTTTCTTATTTTCCCTTAGATAAATTCCCAGGCATATGTTTGTTGGCTCTACAGGCATGATATTTAATGTGCTTTTAAGACAAATACTAAATTGCTGTGAGGATGTGATAGACAGCAGCAAGGTCTGAGCTCACTAAGCAGCATGGGTTAGAAATCTTTGGAGGGTGGTGAATCTTCTGTCAGGGCACACTAGCAAGCAGCAGCAGAATGACCTCTTACCCGAAATGCCATAAAGAGAGTTTATGTGATTTGTAGGCAGTTAGAGTCCCAGTTCCTTTCCAGCTCTTAAGTTTTATGATTCTGATTCTTCTGGAACACTGGAATGGTGATCCACATGCATCTTCATGCGGAGTGACATGGCAGTGTGCTTCAGACTGGGGTAACCGGCTGCTTAGCTTCTTCCCTGGCCAGATGCATCCTTGGAGATCAAAGGCTGAGCAATTCCCCATTTCATCCTCTGACAAGGGAGAGATCACTAGAGCAGCATGCTATTGTTAGACAAATAGGAATCCTCCTCCTGACATCCTTCCCGTTATATCAAAGTCCATGGCAATGGATTCATTTTGAGGAAAGGAGGAGATGGCAAAGGAAAAGAGAAAGAAGAGCCAAAACTGTGCTTTAAAATAGGACAATCAGGAGCCACAGGCTTAAAAGTAGTTGAGAATACACACACACACACACACACACACACAGAGCTACCACGTATGATGGTATGACAAGACAAAAGGGTTGATTCCTGACAGAAAAATAATCAAATTAGTCACCAATTTTTCACAAAAAAGTAATTCTTATGCATTTAAACCACAGGCTGGCAGGAGAGAGTTTTAGTGATTTCTGCCTCTCCAAGGTCTCTCAAACAGCTTTTCTGTTTTTATATAAATTCTGCAGTGACTTTTCCCTGGTGTTATTAGTTGTTTGGGTTTTTCTCTGCCTGCCACAGGCTTATTTATGTTATCCTGATGTAGATCTTTTCTTTCCCTCTTCCTTTCTTGGCACTGCCGTAATTGAGGTAGGGATTTCACAGTACTATTCGCTAGGCAGCAAAGAGACAAGATGCATGTCGGCAGAGATGTGGAAGGAAGAGTGTCCGCATGTGTGAGTGTGCGCATATGTATGTGGGCAGGCATATGTGCACACACAGTGTAATTTCTTGCCAGGGAGTGTGAATGTCTCTCATATATTCAACTGAAGATGAATTCCAGGAAGTTTGTATCAGACCTCTCAAAAAAAAAAAAAAGAAAGAAAGAAAAAGTCTACCTCAGATTTGACATTTCACTATATTTGATAGTTACATTCATTACAGTTGAGTTCAGACTTATGTTTGTGCTATTACAGATGATTATTTATCACTTTGATGGAGAGTGTATTGATTTACTTAATATTCATTGCTGATAATATGAAATACCTTCAAGTTTTAAAGTGTCTGGGGGCTCTGAGATGCTTCATTATACCCTGCATTTTTTGTGTTCTCCTATCTATTTTCCACTCCCATGCCATGTCTGCTCCCAATCCTTTAAATGGCCAGATACAGCAGAGACCAGAATGTGCACAGTCCTGCTGGTCTACTCAGAGTGGTGGGGAGACAGTCTTCCCAATTCAGCTTACTTTTCAACCAAGGAGGGGCCCATAAAGATCATTGACATGGATCTCACAGCAGTTCCCTCCAGTAGTCACATACTGCATGACTACCATGGTGGGCATCACTTCTGTAGATAGCCCAGATCACCCGTGAATAAATCAGTCAGAAAGTCCTTTCTCATATAAGGCAGACATTTTTCTCCTGAGTGCTTCCTTATTGTCATATAGTAAGCAATTCCTAAGTAATGGATACAAAAAGAAACATTAACCAAGGCGTATTATATAGGAAGCAACTCTGTCTTTTGCTTTCCCTTTTATTGACATACCTAAACTGTGGCTACCACCCACCTGTTTGCTGTACTGTGGTGGCTTGTAAGTTGCTATGATGCTGGAGGCTATGCAACTGGTATTTCAAACAAAGGAGAGTCACCATGGTGGGCAGGTTTCAGCAGAGTTTCCTAAGACAGACAGACAGACTAGGAAGAAAGGTCTGGTGAGCTACTTCTGAAAATCAGTCAATGAAAACCTTACAGATGCAGCAGAACACTGTCTGACTTACTTGCTTTAGATATATCATTAGGAAGGATCAAACACTGGAGGAAGACATCATGTTTGGTGAAGCAGAGGGCCAATAAGTATGAGGGAGACCCTCTGTGAGATGGACTGGCACAACAGCTGTACAATGGACTTGAATATGTTGGTAATTGCGAGGATGGCACAGGACTGGGCAGCATTTCATTCTGTTGTTTGTAAGGTCACCATCAGTCAGACTTGACTCAAAGGCAGCTATCCATCTATCTATCTATCTATCTCATATTGTTGTTGGTAGGGGCTGTTGAGTTAGTTCTGACTTATAATGGACCTATGTACAATAGAATGAAACACTGCCTGGTCCATCTAAACTGTGATAAATAAAAATATGTTATATGTGCATTAACTCAATCACTACACTGGTCTTGCTGTGATTGCATTTGGCATCCAGAGAACCATGCCTGTCTGAGAGGGGTACTTCTATAGGCATGTGGCATCTCACTGTGATCTTCCAATTAAAGTTAGTTTGGAGTAAGAATTAGGGGTAGGGGATAGCTGGATAATGAGGTAGTGATGGAGGTGAAAAAGTGAAAAGCAAGCTGCTTTAACCCCTAAAGAAAGCATTTCTTTAGCAAACAGCAATCACTTTGAAAGCATTCAAGAGAAAGCTGGCTTAATCCTTGTTCCAAAGATACTTATAGCTGCCTGCAATTTTTAATTAATACACTGGGCTCCCTAACAAAGGGGAGGAGGTTGGAGAGCAATAACAGATTTATTCACCCAAGCCAAGGTAAGTACCCTGGAGGAAATATGCTGGCTGCTTGTGGGCCTGCATCTGCATTTGCCCTCCCACCCCAGCCTCTCAACGCCAAGGGTGGTCCTCTATGGATGCCTGAATGAGGGCAGGCAACTCTGCCATTTGGGTGAGGCCAGGAGACTTCCCTGGCTACCCTTCATTCCATTCTACTCCACTCTATTCCTTGCTAACTATACACATTCACTCATTCCACAAAGATTTATTGAGTAGCTACTACACATAGGTGAGGCATAGTGTCCAAACTAAGGAACTGTCTTCTCATCAAAGACCTAAGCTAGGTGTTGAGGCTTTAATGGAGTATTAAAAAAAACCATAATACTTGCCCTCAAAGCCTTAGGTCTAGCAGGCGAGACATATTCAGGGCTGATCTTCTAGATGGCAATGCTGGGTTTTACTGCCAGCGTCCATTCTAGTTGTATCTGTTCTGATTGATCAGTGCCATTGATATACTGGCTCTTGAATATTTTGAACATTATCCTGGAAACATTAATTGGGTAATGGCACAAGTTAAGTGCAAAATGTGAAAAGTATTGTGAAGAAAGGGACATGGAAGTATGAGAGCACTTTGCCACCAGGGATACTTGCCAAAGCCCACATGTTGTACTCTGTGTTGGCCTCTATTGCTGAGTGTCCCATATGCAGGAATGACTTTAAGTCCTGCATCCTATAGCTCCCAGCTTCCCAGGCTCCAGTTCCCTGGGTGACACAAGTGGTTTGCCCTTGACTACTAACTTAAAGGTTGGCGGTTCAAACCTACCCAGTGGTGCCACAGGAGAAAGTTCTGGTCATCTGCTTCTGTCAAGATTACAACCAAGAGAACGCTAAGGATCTTGGTTTTACTTTGACACACATGGGATCATCACCATGAGTCAAAACAGACTTGATGGAAATGGGTTGTTTTGGTTTCCCAGAGTCCCATCAGATTCTCTGCTTCAGTCACTCATCTGTCTTGTTTATTCATTCATTCATTTATTCACTCACTCACTCACTCAGCCCATGAGCACTTGCTAAAGGCCAGCACTGAGCTGTGCACTGGAAGCACAGGTCTCCTGCTCCCTCCAGAGGCCTCCTGGACCCTTCAGAGAGACTGGGCACAGCTCCCTCCCTTATCCTTCCTGTGGCAGGATCTTTCTCTTTCGGTTAAGAAATCTGATGTCAGAGTCATTTCATCTGACAAAGTCTCTCCTCCTCTGAAACTCCCTGTCTCCTCATATCTTCATCAGTCCATTTCCACATGTCTAAGCATTTTAATGGCATATGGTTCCAGGGGGGAATCTCCAAATGAGAGAAAATTAGCAACTGTGCTCATTGGGCTAAAGAAAACGACTGGAAGGGAAGTTTTCTTTAAAAATACCCACAAGAAGCAGCAGCCCAAGGAGATGTGACTGCAATGAAAATGATGATTTTTGTTAGGGGTGGCAGTGGGGGTGGATTATCAACTGCATTTTCTTTCCCCTGGAATGTGTCACAGTCATTAATTTGTTTAATTTATTTTTTGCCTCTTCCCTAGTGAAGCAGCCCAATCCACTGTCAGTTTACCCATCAGAACAAATTACACTTTGGAAATATCTGAGTGCTTCAGTTTTCCATTAAATATAATAAGAAATCACAATGCACTGTTCTGGCCTGATGACTTCCCACCGAGGATCTACAAGCACTTCTTACAATTGTTGCCAGGCAATTCGAATTGTCACCCTTGGTGACACAGAGGCAGGAAAACAGGTCCGGGGCCACTAGGCCCTGTATTAATTTGTACTCAACTGCACGCTTCTTGAGTAGTGTTCTTAATCCACTTTATGCGTACATGATCTGATTCTCCAACACAATTGCAAAAACTCCATACAGAAGGCACGTTTTCTGCTTCCTTGTGATCTCCTCACCGAGCCACAGTTAGCCCCTCTGTGGCCCTTGACTGTTGTTGCCTGGTGATTTGAGAGAGCTGAGCCCTTGTTAGGTGTGAACAGAGCTAGCTAGTAGTTCACAGATGTTGGTCTTCCACCTTCCAGCTTCTGCTGCATATCACAAGGCATTTAAATGCTCGTATTTCTTGTTCCCTGACTTTCCTGCCTCTCACTTACGATCAACCATTGCTCAGGTCCTGAAAACTGCTCACTACTGCAGATCAGTCTGTCCTGTGGAATACTGCTAACTGATGATCACATTTCATTTTCAGGATGTTATCTTAATTGCATAAATTGGAGATTGAAATGTCCAGGGGTTACACATATGGCATATATGGTTTTTCAAATTAGAGATTAATTGCCAGGTATTAACATTTAACTTTTTATTGCAAAAGCTTGTCAAAGGTTTCCAGGGAAAGGTAGGAACTCAGACATATCTTACCTGATGTGCAGCACACCCAAGAACCCAGGGCCTCTAGCACTGCCAGTTCTGCAACATCTGAGTCTAAGAAAGAGCACAACTACAAAGGTTGGACAGTGGCAGTCCTGTGAGTTCTTGGATGGTAGAGCTTTCTAAGAAGCAGGAGGTAGGGTTGGCCCTGTTGCAGGTGGCAGACTGCCTGCTGAGTCAGTGCTGACTTCAGCCTGAACAGGAGAGATCTGCCTCACTCAGCCTCTGCCTATGGGGATGCTGTAGAGGCAGGCAAGCAGAGGGTACGCAGAGGGCCAGGTAGGGGTCAGCAGATCTAGATGTCTGAAGACCTGAATTTGGTGGCAGCTTTGCCACTCATCAGCAAATCAGTCTTACGGAACTTTGTTTCCGCCTCTGTAAAATGGGCAGGATGCCATCTATCTCAAGGGCAGCAGTGCCATTCAGTAATACTGCTCTCAAAGTCTATAGTTTTTTTGCAGTTTACAAAAAGCACAATGAAGGCACTCATAGGGGTCCTCTATGGTCCCTAAAGGAGCCCTGGTGGCACAGTGGTTAAAGTACTTGGCTGCTAAACCAAAAGGACAGTGGTTTGAGCCTACTAGCCACTCCATGGGAGAAAGATGTGGCAGTCTGCTTCTGTAAAGATTTAAATCCTTGGAAACCCAATGTGGAAGTTCGACTCTGTCTTACAGGGTTGCTATCAGTCAGAATCAACTTGATGGCAGTGGGTTTGCTTTTTATGATCTTTAAAGTTTTGCAGCTTCATATGACCTTAAGTAGAAGGAAGTTTTCACTTTGTTGGACTAGACTTGAGAGCCTTGAATGTCTAACTCGAAGGATAGCTATAAGAGTTAAAGAAGAAAACCCATCTAGAGCACTATGCCTGACACTCAACAAATATTAACCTGTTCTTTTAGTAACTGCAGTTAATTTCTTTAAAGAACATTGGGAATGTGAATATGAAAGAAGAAATGACTGTGTATTTATGACCATAAACAATGACAAGGGCAGAATACTGGAAACGAGGGTATGTTCCCAAAGGAGCCCAGATCCTAAACAGAATTTATACAGGATGGTACTCCACTGAAATATCCTCCTTACATCATTGAGCAGTGATCTAGAAAGGATCCTCCATTTGAGCTTACTTCCCATTCATCCTCTGGCTTAGGGGACTCCTCTTCCATTGACCACATTAAGAGATGAGTTTAACAAGAACACACATTCAACTCCTGCTGCTGTTGTTATACGCCATCGAGTCAGACCCGACTCAAAGCCACCCCTCCTTGGGTTTCCAAGGGGGTATCACTATGGAAGTAGATTCCTTCCGAGGAGTGGCTGGTGGGTTTGAACCTCCAGCCTTCTGGTTAGCAGTCAAATGCCTTAGGCACTATGCCACCAGAGCTCTAAAGACTGACCAAATTGATACTCAGCCCCATTCAGCACTTGCATCAGCCCTATCCCCAGTGGCATCACTGGGGGGGGGGGGGAAGGCAAGCAGGGGTGTTGCAGATTGTACCAAGTAACACTATCACAGAGGGTAACAACAAAATTAGGCTATAAAATTTTTGTACGGTGTTTCAGCAGTAATTCATTTTTATAAAAATACCCCTGTAGTTAGTTATAACAACAAAAACATTTTTCAAAAGCCTAGCTTACATGTATCAATAAACCTGTTGTTTGTTGTTAGGTGCCACTGAGTTGTCTCTGACTATGTACAACAGAATGAAACACTGCCCAGTCTTGCGCCAGCCTCATAATCCTTGCCATACCTGAGCCCACTGTTGCACCACTGTGATATATCTACAAGACTAAGACTCTATGCTAATTTATTTTATTGCCCAATTACAATGATGCTTCAAATCACATGGTTTCATGCACACACTATAAGCATTTGCTGTTGTTTTCATTGCTACCAATGTTTTTATAGTCACTGATTTTGTCAAATTTTCTGGTGTTTTAGCTACCATATTGTGGTAATTATCATTTGTAAACCTCTATCAATACTCTTTTTTTGAGAATCAAGTTAGTAATTAAAGGAAAGAAGGAGAAAAATCAAAAGAGGCTTCCTCTCAGTTACTAATAATGTTGTAACCAATAATGTTGTAATTCAACATAGAAAAATTTTACAAAACAATTTGTTAGTATTCATACAATCTAAGAAATATTACATTTAACCAATTTACAACTATATTTATCATGTATTAGTCTATGATTAATATTTATAATAAACATCACCAAGGATTCTCCTGTATGGTCTGTACAGGAGAAGGTCCATGGGGGTGGGAGTGACACCATGAATACCACACTGGGTGACACCGACTCTAGTGATGCCACTGCCCATCTCTACCCCTTGGTGTCTCTATTTACTCTGCCATTTTATCCGTGGGTATGTCTGTCTCTTGCACTACATTTGAGGATATTGAATGCATCTTCATTTGTAAATTCTTCTACAATACCTGGCACAGTGCCTTTCACACATAGCTTTTCTGTTCAAGCATGTTAACATGTGCACATGGATATACACAAATGCAGATGCAAAATTTCAAATCAGGGAATTTCTCTTACCTTCTTATCTTCTCAGTCTCCTGTGCCCCTTTCTTCTTCTCTGCAGGCCTCTAAATGTTGGTTCTTATTACAGGTTGGTCTTAGTATGTTTTCCTCACTCTACATGCTGTACTTGGAGTAATCTTACTCACTCCTACATCATTCTTATATGTTGAAAATCCCAAACATCTTTTTGTAGTCAAGAACTCCCTCTGAGCTCCCATCTTCAATTTCATATATGCACCTGTAATTTTGATATCTCTCCTTTGTAGTCTCAAAGGTACCCTACACTCAGCCTATCCAATGGAGAGAACATCATTTCCTACAAAGCCCCCCCCCTCCCTTGCTGGCCCCTGTTTCAAAGAAGGTTCCACTATTTCTCAGTTACCCAATCTTGGAACCTTCCTATAGTCCTCTGTTTCTTACACTCTTTAAATTCAACTAGTCCTCAAGGTTCAAAACCATCAGCCACTCTGCAGAAGGAAGATGAGGCAATCTAAAGATTTACCACCTTGAAAACCCAATGGGCATTGCTATGATTTGAAATCAACTCATGGCAATGGGTTTGGTTTTTCTGGTTTAGTTCTCAAGGACAATAGATTCTACCTCTTTGACTTCTCTAAAGGTCAAAGATAATCTTCCCTCTCTATGTCCATTACCACTGATTTCTTTTGTTTTTCATTATCTCTTATAAGTATTAATTGCACATGTTTTCTTAGGCCTGTCTTTCTAGGCTAGATTCTGTGCTCCTTTCCAGAAAAAATCCTGACCAGTACATTTTTTCACCCTTCAGTTCCCAGAAAAGTATTTGGCGATACATATATGCTTAATAAATGGCTAATGTTGAATGAATGAATGACTTCCCTTGGAGTAGAGAAAAAGAAAAACAGGGAGTAGGGAAGAAGGTAAGACACTTGATAAGACCTTAGCATGAGTTATGGGACAAGAACAGAAAAAGAAGGTAATGTATCTCCCAGAAATAAATATATGGCAAATTCTCTTTAGTTAAATTTGAAATGGAGATAACAGAAACAGTTATCGTAAGAGCAGTGATACTAATATCCTAACCATTCTTGTGGGATAGGGCAGACTCTTGTTATAAGAGGGTTTTTTGTTTGTTTGTGTTTTTGTTTGCCATTTTCAGAAACTGAACCAAAGACACTGAAGCAAACACAATCTTTGTAAAGCAGCCATAGGGTGTATTTAATGTTCTCTCAAAACATACTGCCTTGGATCTTAAGACTTTGATTCAAAAGACCAGCACCAAGCAAAACTCTTGAAGCTCAATTAATCTAACTCATCAAGATGGATTTGATTTGAATTGTGGCTCCAGGCAACCACTAACAGCCCAGGGAGCAGAGTGCTGAGTTGGCTCCTGGATGGAGATGATACAGCCAAGGCTACCCAGCAAAACACAGGATGGAAAGTGGATGGATACTGTTTAAAAATCCAGACTGCACAGATCTTACCTGCAAATAATGCCAAAGTCCCCCTCCCTCTTTCTTTCATTTTTTCATCAGTGCATTTTCCTCAACTATTTGGAAAAATGTAGGCAAATAAATAAATAGGCTTTTGTAGCCTGAATTACTGATGTTGTGAGCTGCTGTGGAGTTGTCCTTCCACGTATGGCAACTCCATGCACAATGGAACAAAATCCTGCCCAGTCCTCCACCATCCCCAGGATTGGCTGCAGATTGAACCGTTGTTATCTATAAGGTTTGCACTGGCTGATTTTTGAAAGTAGATAGACAGGCCTTTCATCTTAGTCTGTCTTCATCTGGAAGCTCCACTGAAACCTGTTCAGCATCATAGTAACATGTCAGCCCCCCCTGACAAACAAGGATGGCTACATATGAAGAGGTGCATAGGCAGGGAGTTGAACCTGGGTCTCCTACATGAAAGGCAAGAATCCTACCATTGAACCACCAATGTCACTATGAATTACTGATAAACCAATCCAAACTCATTGCCATTGAGTCCATTCTGACTCATAGTGACCCAACAGGACAGAGTAGAACTGCTCCATAGGATTTCAAGGCTGTAATCGCTACGGAAACAGACTGCCTCATCTTTCTCCTGTAGAGTGGCTGTGGGTTCAAACCACCCACTTTCTGGTTAGCAGCTGAATGCTTTAACCACTGCACTACCAGAGCTTCTTGAATTACTGAGATGACTGACAAAATAATGAATAAGAAAGAAATTGTTCATCGTAGGAGGAGAGATCTAGCCTTCTAATACTTTACTGAAATGAATGAAGTGCTAACCTTCTGCCTTACTATCCTTCACCAATCAGAAACACACACAAACATCCTTGAAAGTTTGGAAGCACTGCTGCTTGCAAATGGGCCCATTAAAAGCCAATAAATCAATGGGAAATGCATAAAAAAGTCTCATTTATCATAAGACGTGTTGGACAGCGTTTTGAGTTTTACATACATTTATTCTAGAAATCTGTTTATCTGTGCAACATTTCTGAACAAAACGCTTTGTGATGAACTATTTTCTCCTTGAATCTATATGGAAAGCAATTAAATTCAAACTCCAAATACAAAACGTGATGAACACAGCAGCCATGTTATTGATTTGGCATTTCGCAATTGCCCTTCTCCCTTTGGTATATCATCTTCTCCATAGGCTCTAAAAGGCAGATATCCCCTCCTCTTATGAAATATGTTTCTTATTTCTTTAACCAAGGTAAATCTCCTCAGAGTTGATGGTTAAAAAACTTGTTCCCATCAAGTCTATTTGGATTCGTGGTGATCCCATGTGTTACAGGGTAGAACTGCTCCATTGGGCTTTCTTGGTGTATAATTTTTAAGAAAGCAGATCACCAGACTTTTCACCTCTGGGTGGGTCAAGCCACCAACCTTTAGGTTAGGAGACAAACACAATCCATTTGCAACACCCAAGGACCTCACTAAATGACTAAATCTGTACCAGTTAGACAACAGAACCCAGCACAGCCTGGGATAGGCTATTCCAGACATGTCCACCATATGTAGAGAATACTATATGTTTTGTTTGGTTATGAAGAGAATTATTGACTATTGTCTGCATGGCCAAATTGATGTCCAATGGATACAGGGTTGGGTAGCATGTCTCCCAATAGATATCTCTCTTCTCCCAATAGATATCTTTCAAATACTCATGAACATAATCGACCAATGTGTCAGAAGACTCTCTTAAGAGTTCACTTAATATGCACTTTTATTCTGTGTTAGATAGGTACTCCCAGAAAGATTCCCTCTCTGCCTCCCAAACAGGAAAGTAAGGACATAAGGTCAGGAATTCTCTTGGAAGCAAATGATAGTCTCACTTCAGCATTTTGACACAAATATCCAGGGATACACCCAGCAACTTAACCGCTCAGGGCACATTAACAGCTTGTGTTATAAACTCTTGCAAACAGGATTTATTAGAACAGAATCAAGTGACAGACTTGGAATTAAGGCAGCACAGATGAAGAAGATCCTGAAGTTCTGTGGAGATGTTGACTTTTATCAAGGTCAACACAGATTTATTGACCCAAGAGGTAAATATTGACAGAGGCTCTGGAGGTCAATATTTGCCCCAAAGCAAAATGAATTTTCTCAGCAACCCCCAAACTGAAATCTGTATACAGTAGACTCAGTTCCAAATGAATTAGCTGCAAGATAGATTAAGATACCATTTCACTGGATTGTCAGGAGATTGGAAAGCAACATTAACACTAAGCACTTCATGTTCAGAGTACTTTCCAAACATTCATTAAAGTGTACCATGCCTTGCCAGATGCATAAAAGTGTTGCTTTCCCAACCCAACAGATGGTTCACAGAGGCAAGGAAAAGTTAAGTAATGTCCAGGGCACAGAAAAATCAGCACAAGAAGGGAAAGATTAATTCAGGATAAGAATTGGTTGGGGCCTACAAAGGAACTAGCAAAGGTCCACAGGACGGTTGCCTTAAGTAAAACGCCGGCAACATGATAATTTGACCCAACTGAATGATATACTTCCTACTGTCAACAATCTACTTGGTGTGGTCAATTTGTATTGCTTATTTAAAGGGATGTCTTTGGGTGTCTACATATCATAAGCTCTGCCTTTTGAACATCTGTACTCAATTCATAAGAAGTGGAGAGCACAATTAGTGGTCATAGGGAGGGAAAAGGGGTGCGCCCTTTCTTCTGTTTGTATTAGATTCCAATTCTCAGGAACTCTTTGGCTTTCACAATGCGGTCCTTGGATGCCAACACAGAGAAACATCATAAAATTCAAGCAACATTCAAGTAATTGGCATTTGGGCACATGGACCCAATTATCCTTTCTTTTGAATTATCTTAAAATTATTTTTTAAATATTATAAAGTTGTGTCTTTGCTAACGGAGAGGACAGAGACATAGATAATCTAAAACATCAGCCCATCTACCAATCTTATTTCCTTCTGACTTTGAAATACCTTACTTTCCCATGTGTCAGGTTGGCCTCATTGTTTTCTTTTGGATAGTTAACAGTAGGAAATAATGAGCAATTCCAGGGCACCCAGAAAATGACAGCTGATAAGTGAACAGAAAGGGATATGTGCTGGATGTCAAAACTGTATCCTTAATGCTATGCTCCATGTCATCCACAGATAGGTATTAAGTTGACTAGGCTCCATGGTTAGAAGTTTGAATTGTTAAAGTTATTTAAATCAACTTTAAATCTGTTGGAAGGAAGGAGTAGGGTCTTACTTAATACTATGCCCACTGTCTTCAACTGGAAAGGAAATATTTAGCTTGATTAGATGTAAATGGTTAGCTGATATCAGTGTCTGGAAAAAGGATTTAGGAGTACTGAGCCTGGCAGCTTAGGTACTTTGTTGTTTTATCCCACAACAGGATTTTGGAATTGCAGCTGTTGCCCAGGGAAGTAAGTGAAACCAATATGATTTGATATTGCTGTAAAAGGGTAATTTGACTGACAATATGGTACAGACAAACGAAAGTGTTTACAGGGTTTAATATTTAATAATGTAAAATGAAAAAGTCTGCAAAAGCAGGCTGGAGATGAAAAGATCTGTATCGAGTCAGGATTTCTGCAGGTTGTCAGAGCAGCATGTGTCTCCTGGGGATCTAAATAAGCAAGGAGCTGTTCTGCAGAAATTGTTATCTTGGATATATTGATTGTGTGTCTGCCACTCAAGCTGTCAGTTTGTCCTTCCTGTCTTTATTTCATTTTTTACATCACATAATCCTCCTAACCACTCATATGCCTCTTGGTCTTCAAACTGTGGGCTACAGGGCCATGGGGTACTCACCATAAGAGACCCTAATGCAATCATTGGAAATACTAGCTGTCTGTATTCCCATCAGCCCAGACAGCTAACAATTTCTTTACTTTTTAAAAAAGATGCTGCAACTTTTTCTGACCTATATCATAGTGTTTAAACAACTTAGCAGCAGTTGAAGTAGCTCAGACACCTTAGATGTGTTTTGGAGAAAAATGAAGATCCTGGAGAGGAGATGTGGAGCCCCTCCACACAGGTCTTTCTCTGTGTATATGTAAAATTATTCATCTCTTTTAGTCTTTTCACAGTATATTGACAGGGATACTGCAGGGTTTAAAATCAAGAAGAGTGTGCATCAGCGTTCTTTCATGTCACCAAACTTATGCAATCTGTATGCTGAGCAAATAATCTGAGAAACTGGACTATATGAAGAAGAACATGGAATCAGAATTGGGGGAAGACTCAGTAACAATCTGTGATTTGCAGATGACACAACCTCACTTGCTGAAAGTGAAGATGACCTAAGCACTTACTGATGAAGATCAAAGCCTACAGTCTGTAGTCTGGATTATACCTCAACTTAAAGAAAACAAAAATTGTCACAATTAGATCAATAGGCAACATCATGATAAATGACGAAAAGTTTGAAATTGCCTAAAATTTCATTTTACTTGGATCCACAATCAAAACTCATGGAAGAAGCAGTTAAGAAGTCAGAGAGAGTATAGCTCTGGGCAAATCTGCTGCAAAAACTCAAAAACTCACTGCCGTCTGACTCATAGTGACCCCTCCTTGGGTTTCCAAGGCGATATCACTACTGAAGTAGATTGCCCAAGCTTTCTTCCAAGGAGTCACTGGTGGGTTTGAACTGCCAGCCTTCTGGTTAGCAGTCAAATGCCTTAGGCACTACGCCACCAGAGGTCCCTAATTCAGGCCAATGTATTTTCAATCGCCTCATATGCATGTGAAACCTGGACAATGAATAAGGAAGGCCGAAGAGGAGTTGAGGCCTTTGAACTGTGGTATGGCAAAGAATACTGAATGTACTATGGTCTGCCAGAAGAGCAAACAAATCTTGTCCTGGAAGAAGTGTAGCCAGAATGCTCCTTAGAAGTGAGAATGGCCAGGCTTCATCTCATCTGCTTTGCTCATGTTGTCAGAAGGGAGTCCCTGGAGAAGGATACCATGCTTGGTAAAGTAGAGAGTCAGCTAAAAAGATGGACTGACACAGTGGCTATAAAGATGGGGTCAAGCACAGCAAAAACTGCAAGGATGGCACACTACTGGGCACTGTTCTGTTCTCTTGTACATGGGATTGCCGTTAGTCAGAGCCAACTCGATGGCACCTAACATTAGCCTTTCCTCAGGAAGTGTGTTTTCCTCAGTGCTCTTCCACCATGCCTACACATCAAAGAGCATGTCAAGTTTGATATGCTCTTCAAAGCCTGTAGTCCAGGAGAACACTTTGCTACTTTGCTAACCAGGTCCAAGTCATCAGGCTGCTTCCTAACAGGGCATGCTTTCCCACAGGAAACTGCATTGTGGCCTCCGATGGCAGCTTTTCATTTTAGGAGCTGTCCCACAATAATAACAATGACAAAACCTACCTTCCTAGTGCCCTTTACTGTGTTTGAAAATCATCCACATCTCATTTGATCTTCATGGTAACCCTGGGAAAGACCACCACTGGAGTTGTATCATCTCAGAGATGTGGAAGCAGGTTCAAAGAAAAGCCAAGTGAATCGAGCAGGGACACACTGTTAGAATGAGGAAAAGGGCACTTAAACCAAAGTGCTCTGTGACAGTTAAGGTTGTGTGTCAACCTGGCTGGACCATGATTGTAAGTGGTTTAAGCAGCTGTGATATAGTCATCCCCATGGCAAGATCTGATGTAATGTAATCACTTATATGATGAGATATGCTATGAGCAGCCAGTCAGTTGAATGGGAGTTTCCTCAGGGGTATGGCTTGCTTCCAATGTGTGTGTGTGTGTGTGTCATAGGAAAATTCTCTAGCTTTCTGCTGCATCCTGCTGTATCCTGGATTGAGCTTATCATCATCCAGTTCTTGGAGCTGAACCGGTAACCTGCCATTTTGCCTGCTGATCTTGAGAGTGTTGCCTTTGCAGTCTGTGAGCCAACTACCTGTCATTTTTACTTGCTGACCTCGGATCTGTCATCTGCCAAAGTCAATAGTTGGCTATACTGTCTGCCGATGTTGGGTTCATCAGCCTCTGCAGCTGTGTGTCAGGAGATGCCTCCAGCTTAACATTTGATCCATGAACTTGGGACCTGCCAGCCTCTACAATCATGTGAGCCATCTCCTTGAGAGAAATTTCATTTGCTCTCACTCTCTCACTCTCTTGCGCTCCCTCTCCCTCTCTCTCTCCATACATATAAGCTAAGGAGCTCCGGTGGCATAGTGCCTAAGGCACTTGACTGCTAACCAGAAGGTTGGTAGTTCAAACCCACCAGCTGCTCTGCAGAAGGAAGATGGGGCAATCTACTTCCAAAAAGATTTACAGCCTTGGAAACCCAATGGGGGTCACTGTGAATTGGAATTGACTCAATGATAGTGAGTTTTTACATATAAGCTTCACTGGTTTTGCTTCTCTAGAGAACCCAGCCTTAGACATGCTCTAGCACCAAGCCTTATGCCCCTTTCCTTCAAATCACAAAGCATTTGAAATTGACAGTGTTTCTCAACTGGGGATGACTTTGTCCCACTTCCTCCAGTGACCTTTGGTAATGTCTGGAGACATTACTGGCACTTAGTTGATAGAGGCCAGGGATGTTTTTAAACATCCTACAAACGACAGGACAAGACATCACAACAAAGAATTATCCAGTCCAAAATATCAATAGTGGCAAAACTGAGAACCCTGACCTAGATTTATCACAACCAGTTGCTGTGGAGTCAACTCCGATTCATGGTGACCTAAGTGTGTCAGAGTAGAATTGTGCTCCACAGGGTTTTCCATGGCCGATTTTTCATATGCAGATCACCAGGCCTTTCTTCTGTGGTACTCTCCCTCTGGGTGGACTTCAACCTCCAACCTTTCTGTTAGCAGCCAACCACATTAACTGTTTGTACCCCCCAGGGACTCTAGACTTATCATAAGAGGTTAAGTAACAGAAGGCAAATGACCCCCTATCAGCTTAGTCCTGCTTCCCGCCTGTCCTCTGGGCCAACCTATTTTCCCCAAAGAAACTTCAGAGAAATTTGCAAAGGACTTTGAGATACTCAGAAGAAAGTTAATGGTGAAATGTAGAGTTGTTGGATTTTTTAAAGCTGCTGGAAAAGTTATTTTCATTTAGCTTTTTAAATTAGTTTGGGAGTTGGTGTTCTTCTTTACATAATTACAAGCTGACAAACACGCTTCTGTATTTTTTTTAATTAACAGATATTTGTATTCAAGTTCTCCAAATTACATACCACAGCTTGCACATTACAGGACAGCTGCCATGCTCCAGATGTGGGCAATAACCAGAACATGGTAATGGCAAAATGCACAAGAAAAGAAAGGGGGGAGGAAAAGTTAACCTATCTGGATAGAGAAGAGCAATTTTAGTCAATGCATTTGGATTTTTTATGGAGATGGGTACCTTAGATTCTCCTAGATTTTCAGCTTGGTTTTAGCATTTGAGAGGAAGCTGTCTGGGTCATTCATTGCTGCCATCAAAGGCCTACCCGTGCCTTGTAAAAGCAGATTACAGATGAAATGGGGCACATATAAATGTTAACAGTGTGCCAGAGAAACTATTCAAATTGCTCCTGTTTACAAGCACCCTATTAAATGTTCTAAGCTCCTCCTGAAGAAAGCTGCTCTAAGATGGGTAAGCTGCCATATTTATTTATTTAGCTCATTTATAAAATTGCACCCCTTTTTGGTCACTTTTACATCAGGAAAGGCTCTCAAGAACCCATGTATCAGGAGCTATACAGAGAAAGACTTGTAATAAAAAAGGGGAACGAGTAGAGATGAAAGTTCCAGTCCCAGACCATGCCAAAATGCTTCCTGTGTGGCTGCAGGGAAGGGAGTACCCCTCTCTGGGATTCAATTTCTTCATCCGTAAAAAGTGGGTGTGCAACTGGGTATCTTCTAAGGTCCCTTCAGATCTAATGGGTTATGATTAGGCATGTTTTTGACAGTGTTTTCAGATACCAAAAAACCCTTCCTTATCCTTAAATAGATTGTAAAGGAATGATTGCAGGCTGAGGTGTATGAGAAACAAGCTCCCTGGTCCACATATCAGAAACCTGGGTCATTTCCCAGTGAATTTCTGCTTGGGCAGAAGAAGGAATTCAGGTTGCCAATTAAACCATTTCTAAAGTGTGAAAACCACCACTCATCTGTCAATTCGTTGTACTGTGGTGGCTTGTGTGTTGCTATGATGCTGGAAGCTATGCCACAAGTATTTCAAATGCCAGTTGAGTCACCCACAGTGGGCAATAGAGCTTCCAGAGTGAGCTAGACTAGGAAGAAAAGTCTGGCAATCTACTTCTGAAAATAAGCCAATGAAAACCCTGTTGGATCACAACAGAATCCTGTCAATGGAGTACTGGAAGATGAGCTCCCTAGGTTGGAAGGTACTTAAAATACACAGTGGCTGCAACAGTGGATTTGAATCATGAAGATGGTGCAGGATTAGGAAAGGCTTTGTTGTTATACATAAGGTCACTGCAAGTTGGAGCCGACTCAACAGCAACTACCAATAACAAGAAACTTTGGAAACAGGTTTGCTGCAAAGAGTCAGTAGACATCATTGCTGTTAGGGTATGATTCAGTTCATTTATTTGTTCAATAAACACTTGATGAGTTCTTGCCATGGCACAGGGAATGAAGAGATAGAATAGAGTTGCTATCTTTAGGAACACTAGTCTTCCAGGGAGAAGGTTTGTCTATCACAGAAAATGCAGCGGCAAAATTAAGTGTGGTATGACAGCACAAAGAGGTGTGCATGGGCTGCCACAACAGCTCAGAGAAGAGTGAAGAAGACTCCTGAGGACCTGACACTGAAGCAGAGGCTAGAGGAGTAAGTCTGAACCAAGGGAACAAGGGAGTAAGAACACCTTGCCAGGGTACAGAGCTGAGAGTAGGGTGATAATGGAGCATGCTGTGTTCGTGGCAATGCAAACAATTCTATATTGGAACACAAGAAATGCCCATAACTGCACATTCTACCCAAGAGCATAGGGGCATAAAGTAGTCAAAAAGGCTTCAGAGAACCGTGACGGTAGCCTCAAAGTTCTTTCATACCACTGATAGTACAAAGCTACTTTAGTAACTTAGCAATGGGACATGCCATCTCTACGTATGACTCACTTTTGTGGGTTTACTCAAAGCTACAGGAGGGTTCTTTCCAGGACCCTCTTGCTGGCAGAGAAAAAGCAGGAGAGTCTCTCAGTGCTTTCTCCTCTTCTACCTCTTCCTTGTTGGGAACTACCACCTGGGAAGAGCAAAATTCTGGAGTCCAAATACACAAATCAAAAGTAATTTTGAAAGCTGGTATTTAGTTCCAGCATCACCAGTGACGGGAAACAACAAACAAGAAGTCTTGCATTGACGTGATTAATGTCAGATTCTCCTGAGATAAGACAACACAATGCAAAAGAAAACTTGTGTAAAATTAGCCTTTTTTTTTTTTTTTTTTGCCCCAACTCACCCAGGTCATACAACAGCAGCCAAGTTGCCCTTGGCTGATACACCTTCTAGAGATGGGACAGGGATACATAGCCTTCTCTATCTACCACCACCCTTCTTTCTCCTTGGATATTATATGATTCTGACTCTCATCATTTACAGCTCAGGTCACTCCACTTTAGGCACTCTCTTTTTTATCATCATACACATTTCTTTTGGCTCCCTTTTTACTTTTCTTACTTTTAATTAAGATATCTGCTTTTTCTTCTTTTCTTCCCTTTCTTCTGTTCTCTCATATCCTCTTTATCAAACAGTATCCTAGTTACAGGTCCCTGGGTAGTCCAAGGAGCCCTGGTGGCACATGGTCAAAGCAGTTGGCTGTTAACCAAAAGATCAGCAGTTCAAACTGACCAGCTACTCCATAAGAGAAAGATATGACAATTCTACTTTGTTGAGTTGGAATCTACTTGATGGCTGTGGATTTGGTTTGGTTTAGGTAGTCCAAATGGTTAAGCACTTGACTACAAGCTGAAAGTCTGGCAGTTCAAACCCACACAGAAGTGCCTCAAAAGATAAGCCTAGACATCTGCTTCAAAAAGTTCATAGCCTTGAAAACACTATGGAGCAATTCTACTTTGCACACATGGGTTTCCATGAGTTGGAACTGGTTTGACAGTAACTAACACCACCACCCACCACTCATCTGTCACTTTGTCGCACTGTGGTGGCTTGTGTGCTGCTGTGAGGCTGGAGGCTATGCCACCGGTATTTCAAATACCAACAGGGTCACCCATGGTGGACAGGTTTCAGCAGAGCTTCCAGACTAAGACAGACTCAGAAGAAGGATGGGGCCATGCACTTCTCAAAGAACTGGCAGTGGAAACGTTATGAATAGCAGTGAAACACTGTCTGATATATTACTGGAAAACTTGATGAATAGCCCTGAAACATTGCCCGATATAGTGCCAGAAGATGAGCCCCTCGGGTCAGAAGGCACTCAAAATATGACTAGGGAGGAGCTACCTCCTCAGAGTAGAGCTGACCTTAATGATGTGGATGGAGTAAAGCTTTCAGGAACTACATTTGCTGATGTGGCATGAGTCAAAATGGGGAGAGACAACTGCAGACAACCATTAATAATCAGAACATGGAACGTATGAAATATAAATCCAGGAAAATTGGAAATTGTCAAAACTGAAATGGAATGCATAAAGATCAATATCCTAGGCATTAGTGAGCTGAAATGGACTGATTTTAGCTATTTGGAATCTGACAATTATATGGTATACTATGCCAGGAATGACAAATTGAAGAATGGTGTGGCATTCATCATCACAAAGAATGTTTCAAGATCTATCCTGAAGTACAATGCTGTCAGTGATAGGATAATACCCATACACATACAAGGAAGACCAGTTAATGCTATTATTCAAATTTATGCACCAACCATCAAAGTCAAAGATGAGGAAATTGAAGATTTTTATCAATTTCTGCAGTCTGAAATTGACTGAACATGCAATCATAATGTGTTGATTATCACATTATGAATTTTAAATTTTAAATTTTAAAATTTAAAAAAGAGAAGTGGAAGAAATGACAAGATAAAAGAGCTGAACAGAAGATTTCAAAGAGCAGCTGAAGAAGACAAAGTCAATTATTATGATGAAATGTGCAAAGACCTGGAGTTAGAAAATCAAAAGAGAAGAACACACTCGGCAGTTCTCAAGCTGAAAAGAAAAAATTCTAGCCTCGAGTTGCAATATTGAAAGATTCTATGGGAAAAATACTGAATGATGAAGGAAACATTAAAAGAACATTAAAAGAATACACAGAGTCACTGTATAAAAAAGAATTGGTCGGTCTTCATCCATTTCAGGAGGTGGCATATGATCAAGAACCAACGGTATTGAAGGAAGAAGTCAAAGCTGCACAGAAGGAATTGGCAAAGAACAAAACTCAAAAACTCGCTGCCATCAAGCCGGATCTGACTCATACTGACCACTCCTTGGGTTTCTGAGGTAGTATCTCTATGGAAGTAGATTGCCCAATCTTCCTTTCAGGGGAGGCTAGTGGGTTTGAACCAGCAGCCTTCTGGTTAGCAGCCAAATGCGTTAGGCACTGAGCCAACAGAGCTCAAGCTTCCAGGAACTGATGGAATATTCATTGAGATGTTTCAACAAATGGATGCTGCATTGAAGGCACTCACTCGTCTATGCCAAGAAATTTGGAAGACAGCTACCTGGCCAACTAACTGGAAGAGATCCATATTTGTACCCATTCCAAAGAAAGGTGATCCCATAGAATGTGGAAATTATCAAACAATATCCTTAATATCACATGCAAGTTAAATCTTGCTGAAGATCATTCAAAATCAATTGCAGCAGTATATTGACAGAGGACTTCCAGAAATGCAAGCTGGATTCAGAAGAGGTCGTAGAGTGAGTGATATCACTGCTGATGTCAGATGGATCTTGGCTGAAAGCAAAGAATACCAGAAAGATTTACTTGTGTTTTATCGACTATGCAAAAGCATTTAATTGTGTGGATCAAACAAATTGTGGGTAACATTGGGAAGAATGTGAATTCCACAACACTTGATTGTGCTCATCAGGAACCTGTACACAGACCAGGAGGCTGTCATTCCAATAGAACGAGGAGATACTGCACAGTTTAAAATCAGGAAGGGAGTGCCGCAGGGTTGTATCCTTTCATCATACTTATTCAATTTGTATGCTAAACAAATAATCCGAGAAGCTGGACTATAGGAAGAAGAACACGGCATCAGGATTGGAGTAGGACTCATTAACAACCTGCTATATGCAGATGACACAACTTTGTTTCTTTTTCAGTGAGGATGACTTGAATCATTTACTGATGAAGATTAAAGACTTCATTCAGTCTGCAGTATGAATTACACCTCAACATAAAGAAAATGAAAATACTCACAGCAGGACCACCAATAAATAGCATCATAATAGAGAAAAGATTGAAGTTTTTAAAGATTTCATATTACTTGGTTCTACAATCAACACCAATGGAAGCAGCAGTCAAAACATCACACGACATATCGCACTGGGCAAATCTGTTGCAAAAGACCTCTTTAAAGTGCTGAAGAGCAAAGATGTCTCCTTGAAGATTAAGATGTGCCTAACCCAAACCATGGTATTTTTAATCACTTCATATGCATGTGAGAGCTGGACAATGAACAAGGAAGACCAAAAAAGAGTTGATGCTTTTGAGTCGTGGTGCAGTGAAAAACGCTGAAAGTACCATGGACTGCCAAAAGAACAAACAAATCTGTCCTAGAAGAAGTGCAGCTGGAATGCTCCTTGGAAGGGGGAATGGCCAGACTTCATCTCATTTACTTTGGTCATGTTGTCAGAAGGGACCATTCCCTGGAGAATGAGATCATGCTTGGTAAAGTGGAAGGTCAGCAAAAAAGGGGAAGACCCTCAAGAAAATAGATTGACACCATGGCTGCAATGATGGGGTCAGGTATAGCAAGGATTCTGAGGCTGGCACAGGACTGGGCAGTGTTTAGTTCTGTTTTACATAGGGTCACTATGAGTCAGAGATGACTCAATAGCACCTAACAACAAGAACAACAAAACCACTTTCCTTATCACAGATACCAAAAACCAAAACCAAACCTGCTGCCACCGAGTCAATTCCGACTCATAGAGACCACCACTAGGTTTCCAAGGCTGTAAATCTTTATAGAAGTAAAGTGCCTCATCTTTCTCCCACAGAGCAGCTGGTGGGTTTGAACCTCCAACCTTCTGGTTAGCAGCCAAATGCCTTAACCACTGCACCACCAGAGCTCCTTTATTATAGATAAAACCAAACCAAACCAAACTTGCTGCCATCGATTTCGACTCATAGCAACCTCTCCTTGGATTTCCAAGTTGGTGTCTCTACAGAAGTAGATTACACAGTCTTCCTTCTGAGGAGTGGCTGGTAGGTTTGAACTGGCAGTCTTCCAGTTGGCCGTCAAATGCTTTAGGCAGTATGCCACCAGAGCTCCTTATTATAGACACCAAAAACACACTCACTGCTGTCAAGTCAGATCTGACACATAGTGACCCCTCCTTGGGTTTCTGAGGCAGTATCACTATGGAAGTAGATCACCCAATCTTTCTTCCCAGATAGGTAAGTATAATTCTAAGCAATATAGCCATATCAAATAAATGGAAAACCATAGGCATGGAGTAAAATTAGACATAAAGTAGCCAGCACCATCAATCTTTAAAACCCTTCAACATGTTCTGTCAACCCCTCAGAGGGTCCAAAAAAAATCATGTCATATAGTGTTGCCTAAAGAAACATGTTTTTTTTCTTCAATACCAAATGACAAGATAGTTTCAATTTTACATTTATTTATTAAATTATGGAATTGCTGATGGATTCACTCATATTACAAGAGGATCAGCTTCTATAATATATAAAACTGCAAACATGCAGCATTTCAATAACATCACTAGTTAAGTAAAATTCTGTGGATTGCCTAAGATACTCAGTTTAATTTAGAATATTGCTTCCATTGGTGGTGGTGGGGATTGTTTTCTGAGTTCCAGAAAAAGTGATGCTTAAGGAATTGTAGAGGGAGCTCTGGGGTGTAGTGGTTAAAGCATTTGGCTGCTAACCAAAAGGTTAGTGGTTCAAACCCACCAACCATTCCAAGGAAAAAAGATGAGGAAGTCTGTATCCATAAAGATTTACAGCCTTGGACACCCAATGGGGGTCACTATGAGCCAGAATCGACTTGATGGCAGTAAGTTTGGGGGCGGGGGTTGGGAAGGAATTGTAGAAACATGTGCACACTTGGATCTGATGAGGCCCATCCACTGCTAGGTACCTGAGCAGCCTGGAGGATGCAGAACGGTTCACATGGTTGTGCTACGGCCTTCCACCAGCTTCAAGTCTCCCTTATCGCCCTCATTTAGAGTAGTTTCCATGGGGTCAGGGTCTTAAGATTTGAAATACAAATATTACATTTTAATTTCCCTTTATTGTTTCCTCACTTTCCTCTGAAAAAATAACAAAACAAAACCAAACACAAGAAACACACAGATCTTCACTCCCCTTTGTATCTATTTATTGTCATCTCCCTCTAAGAAGCAGATGCTTATTAAGGTGATTTTTTTTTTACTATTTATGAATAGAATGTATTACCTACCATTCTGGTAACATAAATTCCAGAAACAAAACTGAATAAACATAATGAAGAGTGCAATGTTTTGGAGGTTAAGCCATTAGTGAAAAATCATCAAAGTATGTTTCTGATTCCTCAATGAACAGGAGTTGCAGAAGTACCTCATTCAGTGCCCCACTTTTCCCAGCTATACCTGAGAATGATGATCTTTATCTAAAAGATTGCAACCATTACAAATGGACAGAAAATTCTCAAGAGATAACAGCTCTGTGTGAAATGAGAGTAGTAGAATGCCACTGGAACTGGCAGGCTTTTTATGTCCTGTTCTAGGTGTGGCCTTCCCTTACCACCACACCATTTGACCTTTGGCATATCACTGAGTCTCTTTCTCATTAAGTTTTGTACCCACAAAAATAGGCTCACTTACCTTAACTCAGTAGTCCGAAGAGAGAGAGTTATTGCCATAAGCTCTCTGAAAGGAACCATGGAAATGGGGAAAAAATAAAACAAAAATTGGCCTGTTTCTCCACTTTGGGCTTAACCTGCCTGGAGTTGTTATGAAGGAAGGCACTCCTTGTAAATCAACATCTCTAATCCAAACCAGCAAAGATCACTCTTCTGCATCTTGTCTTTGGCCCATCCTATAAGGCTTCAAGACATGAGTCAGGAAAATCTGGCTACTTATTTTATTTTTATTTATTTATTTTTTAAATTTATTTTAAGAGTTTGTATTACATTCAACATTACGTGTACATTTAGTTTCACTCCCCATTGACCATGCCCAACACTAACCCAGTCTCCTCCCCTCCCAGCCCAGTAACCCTCCCCCTGTGCCCCTCATACTTAGCTCTCCTGTTTGTCCTGCATTACCTCCATGTGAATGTTTCCCCTCTGGTGCTCTGTGGTCTATTGCTCCAAGTGATGCATATCCATAGAGTATGTGGGTGTGTCCCCCTGGGTTGAGTGGTTTGCATGTACATCTTGTTAACTATTGGGCTGAGAGCCAGCTCCTAGGAGTGAGTTTTATTCCAGGTGCAGAATGTATTCCAAGGTCATAGTATTGGGGGTCTCACCAGACTACATCCGACCAGTAATTCCTCCCACTCTATCCAGGATCTCCAGATTTGATCCTTCCCTGAGTGGTTGGCATTGGTAGTGGGGCACCATCTAGTCTTCTGGTCTCAAGGGCCATAGTGTCTTAGGGCTGAGACCATTAGGTACAGCTCAGATGGCTGCTTGAAAGATTTTAAGACCCCAGTTGGCTACTTATTTTAAAAGATGCTAATGATTCACTTGCAAGCAACTTTCTAAATATGCCTGTTCTAAGTGGCTTGGGTTCACTACATTGTGCAGACAAGATGACCAGCAACTGAACCCAGTGAAGTAAGGGCAACTTCTGAAAATTCAAGCAGTCTAGGCTAGAGAGCTTAATGGTAGAGGATTTACACAGCACTTTCTCCCATTTATGACTGTAAACCCACTGTGCGGAAGTGACTCAGAGGGCTCCTCTGGTATCCCCTGTTTAGAAAGTAGAGAATTCCAGATGAGTTAGGCATGATGCCTGAGCACCTTGTTCACTGTAAAACATCACAGGGTATCAACAATTTATATACCTTTCTTGGCCTTGGTGACTACAGAAAAGGTCTGGTAGGGAGAGACAGGACTGTGCCTACTTAATCCTTCACACACTGTCTCCCACAAGTTCCATCAAACATATTGATGAGTATTTGGTATTCCTACTGGCTGCCCAGCAGCAGACACCTTACTGAATTCGGGGACATCCATCACTATATGAGTCTTGGTGAGAAACAGAGGTTCCTTCCTGCTATACATAGAAGCTGAAACATTCCAGGTCTGGTTTTCCCAGACTTCCTTGCAGCTTGAGTGTAGGTTCATGTCCTAGTCACTGATAATCTGACACATTTCCCAGATATAGACTCAGGAATTAGTGATGCTGCAAAGAGGTTACCACAGAGCTTCCCTTCTAGCAGGGCTGGCAGCTGTGGCAAAATCAATACTGGGAGCAGCAGTGCTTGCTGGCAGGAGCAGGGTTCTGAAGAGGGTGTGCAGTATTATTTTAGACCACTTCACAGCCTGGTTTGCCAGTCCTTCTGGCATTTCTGTGACCTGCCCAATAATCTTTCCTGTTTATATGAGCCAGATGGCTTCTGCTGCTTGCCACTAAGGACACTGACTAATACAATACTCACATATGCATGCATGCATGCATGCATGCCATGTTTGTGCACACACAGCATACACACACATACACACTTTCTCTTTCTTCCCTTATATCCTTTATTTTTTCCTTACTTTGAAATATATCATGGTGCACTGAGCTGAAAAGAACTGAAGAGGAATGGAAAAAAAAATCCCTTTTTCATTTTTTCCTATTGTCCAGGATAATAAAAAGTGATGGAAAAGAAAGAACAACATGCTGCTTTGATTGAGTTGACAGTCTTAATCCCACCCTCCCTTTCACCCCAGCAGATCACTGGACAAAGTCAATGGGCATTGTATTTGTATAACTAAGGACAAAGCTGAATCCATAGAGACCAAAGAACAATTTAACATACAACTTATTTCACTGCCAACTCTAAGTTTTGAAAACAAAGAGATAGAAATTGAGGCCAATCTCCATGAACATGTTAGGCACAGGCTGCTGAAATGTATACTAAATGTCCCTAGCATAACAATCTGCTCATTTTTTATGTTGGCCAAGTTTTCTTAGGGCTTCTGTACCACCAACATTACCAGCCCCACATTACTATGTTCAGACTGGCCCAACCAATATTGAGGTAGCCTTAGGGGTCACCAGGAGCTCTGGCAGCATAGTGCCTAAGGCACTTGACTGCTAACCAGAAGGCTGGTGGTTCAAATCCACCAGCCACTCCTCAGAAGAAAGATGGGGCAATCTACTTCCATAGTCATACTGCCTCAGAAACCCAAGGAGGGGTTGCTATGAGTCGTGTCCAACTCGATGGCACATAACAAAAATAACAACGGGTCACCATATAGTTGTACAGAGAGAGCTGACTAAGGCTTCTCTTTGTGAAGGCTGAGGGACTCCAAGGGTCACCAGAAGGCAGGCAGTGGTCTATAGGTGGAGCAAGGTCAGCTGCTGAGATGCAGCGAAGACTTCTGGCTGCTGCTGAAAATCACTGTCCAAAGCTTAGGTTTGAGACCCAGTTCTGTTAAATACTATCAAGGTAACTCTGATTTCACCTCACTGAATCTCAATTCACTTGTCTGTAATCCAAGTGAGCTAGACTTGTATGGCATAGGAGAAATGGCATAAATTTAAGAAATAGATAAACTCAACTTTAGGAGCTTCAGCTGTGTCATTTATTAGCTTTAAGACCTTGGGCAAGTAACTCAACAGAGTCTCCATTTTGACATCTATAAAATGAGGATAATAATGCCTTTCACAATGTTGGGAAGAATTATGGTATATACAAAATATAAAATGTACTGCCTGACAAGGAGGCATTCAATATATGCAAGTTTCATTTACTCATTCATTCACCCAACAAATATTTACTAATGTTTACAACATGCCAGGTACTGTTCTAGAAGGTTATTGGACACATAGGCATTTATATGACAGATAATGTCCCTTCCTTACAGTACTCACATTTTGTCTCCCTCCTATAAGAGTTAGATTTGTATTCTATGGTTCGGGGTGGGGGTGGGGGGATGGAACACAAATCTAGGGCCCATGCTTTCTTCAGTAATCCTGTGAGCTTCTTGAGGACAGGGACCAAGTCTGACTCTGCATCCTATCTGTACACAGCAAGTATTCAATGAATGTCTGGGTTGAATTAAGTTGCATATTATGTAAAATGTTGCAGATGCTATAATGACAACTAAATCACCTTATTAGGTATTTCTTTAGACTTGATCATCTCTTCTCAAATGTTTGCTTCTTACTCTAGTCTTTAGTGCTCCTCACTATCATTCCTGTCCTATCTCTAACCTCTCTGATTCCATTATATCTCTACTGTAGTCAAATAACCCTTTCAATGTATTATATTGCTTTGGCTAAGTTTTAAGAGTACAGAGAGCCCTGGAGGTCACCTTAGTTGAACCTCATTTCTAATACAATAATCTCTTTTATGACATCTCTGACCAATTATTATTCAATCTGTCCATAAAGACAGTTGTTGATGGCAGGCTTGCCGCCCACCCAGGTCACATGCTCCATTTCAAGAAGCTCTCACTGTTTCAAGGTTCATTCTCCTATCTCCTCTCAATTCCATTATACAAGTATTTTCTTGCCACTTAGTGTGTTCCAGATCCTGTATTCAGAACTTAGGACACAATGAGAACACCAAAGTTCCCACCTTCCAACTATGACAGTAGAGTTGAGGACATGTTGATAAGCATTTTGCTTTTAAACAACATAACCCCCCAAAAAACTTAACCTGCCATGTCAAGTCAATTCCAACTCATAGAACAGAGTAGACCTGCCCCATAGGGTTTCCAAGGCTGTAATCTTTAAGGAAGCAGATTGCCACATCTTTCTCCTACAAAAACAGCTGGTGGATTTGAGTCACTTACCTTTCAGTTAGCAGCTAAATGCTTAACCTCTGTGCCTCCAGGGCTCCTTTCTAAACAACACAGGAGACCCAAACTCTTATATCTAAGGATAGTTTCTTCTTTTATAGGCAGTGTTTCTTAAACTATGGTCCTGGATTGAGAATTATCTGAGATGTTTTTGTAACTATAACTTCCTGGGCTCTTCCTGGGATTAATAAATCATAATCTCCAAGAATCTAGGGATTGGAGTTGTTGGAATCTGGAGGTGATCCTCATGAACAATAAATATGGAGAATCCCTAATTTTTGCCTTTTTCTGACTAAATAATCTAAATCCTTCCTCATGGTACATCATTTTAGGGCTCCTCACCATCTTTCCTTTCCTATCTCTAAGCTCTCTGATTCCATTATATCTGAACTGTAGTCAAATAATTCTTTCAATGTATTGTACTGCTTTGACTGAGTTTACATAATATGGAGAGCCTTGGATTACATCATTTTCAAGCTCTTCATCACCCTGGCTCTCCCAGCTTTCTGAATATGCCATTTGTCAATGGCCCTTGAGATGCGGCTGTCAGGAGGGAGCACACCCATCCCCGATGTGGTCTCATCAGCGGAAGGGGCAATGGAATTGCTACTGTCCTCAATATGAACACAGTGCTTTCAACTGAGGAAGCCAGGGAAGGCATTATTTGTAACCATGTCACACAATAACTCATATTGAGATTTCAATAAAATAAAGCTCCTTCAATTATGACTCCAGAATACACCTGGCAGAGGAAGAATTTGTTTATCAAATTTGTGAATAATATAACATCAAAAATAGATAGATCATAACAAGAAATTGTATAATGCCAGGTTTATTGTTTTTTTTTTTTTTAATGAGGTATTAGCATAACTTGCTCTTAGAGAGTCCAAGGTGACTTTTAGTGACCACAGATGATTTTCATAGTGTTTACAAACCATAATTAAATTAATCACATGTAGTTTTTGGTTTCTTGATATCTATATGAAGTCCACCTGTCCACTGATACTAGAAACCACTCCTGTTACTCCTCAGCTTTTCAAAAACCATAGTATTTTTCCCAGTCTCTCCAATTTTTAAATATTTCACGATCATTATTTACCCAGAATGGTTCCAGAATCATATCTTCAAATTCTTTCAGTATCCTGAGAGGTTAATTTCTTTGGACCCAGTAATCAGACTTGTTTTAAACATCTGATGATGATGATGGTGATGATGATGATGATGATGATGATGATAAGGATAATAGCTAATTGTTCAGTGAATTTCCTGTATGTGACAGGCATCATAATGATTGTTTTACCAGTGTCATATATTTTGATCCCACACAACAATTCTATGACATAGGTGCTCTTGTTTTCTCTATTTTACAGAAGAGTAAACTGAACCACCAAGGGGTAATTACTGGCACAAGATTATCGAGTGGCAGTACTGGCAGAGCTGGAACACAATCCCTGATCGGGGTGACTCCAAATCACTCCCCTAAATTGTCTCTCACTCATACCACCCACCTCAGGCTTTAATTCCTTGTTACCCAAATCTGATATCCCTCAACTATGAAAAAAATTCCTTGATAGGAAAGATAGTACCGAAAGAGAACCTAAAACCCTCTTTCTTAGAACTTAAAACTCTCCATTTTGGTGTTTCTCCTAGTTTTCTTTTTCTTTTAGTCTTTTTCTGCATGCTTCAGCTCATCCTGGGTCTTCATGTCACCTGGCACTTCTGTTACATGTCCTGCTCCTGTTGTCCTCATCCTTTGTCAGATGTCCCACCTTTTCTCCTTTGTCCTTGTCTTTGCAAAACCTGAGCTCCTTGGAGAATTGTTTGTGTAGCCACATCGGTTCTTAGATACTACCCTTTTCTTTTTCATCAGGGTGGTTTGTATTGTGCTGTCAAAGGAAGACTTATTATTAGAAGCACCCACCCTCCTTGGGCTACCTTTCCTTTTTTATTGTCCATCTTTTCATATCTTTCTTTTCTACACATTTCAGGGCTAGTTCTAAAACTTAGGATAGGTTTCTGGCCACACCCAATGTGCTGTTTTTATCAGTAATTCCTGAGACAAATATCCATAATGTTTTAATGGACTGATTTTCAGAAGCTGATTGTCAGGCCTTTATTCCCAGACCATCTTAGTTGGAAGCTCTGCTGAAACCTGCTGACCACGGGTGATCCTGCTGGTATTTGAAATACCAGTGATATACCTTCCGGCATCATAGCAACACACAATCCACTGTGACAACAGCTGCAACAGTCAACTCAAACATACCAATGGTCACAAAGATGCCACAAGACCGGGCAACATTTTGTTTGGTTATATATAAGGTCACCGTGAGGTGGACACAACTTGATAAGTACTTAACTTTCCTTCAAGGTTCTCATACTAGTTCATTTATGCTTGTATTCTTTCAACAGATATCTGTTGAAAGTTTATTATGTATCTGTCCCCTTCATCAAGAGCTTTAAGCTTTGTTGGCACAGTGCCTGGCACATATTGGGTGTTCAATAAATATGTGCTGAAAAAGTGAAAATGAGTTAGACTGGAGCCCAGAGTAGCAGATCCCTTATTGATTTTTCTTTTCCCCCAATCTTCTGGGAGGATCAAGTTGCTTGTAAGGCAATTAAAAAGTATGTCAAGAACTCTGCTTTTAGCAGGACTAGATTTCCAACGATTGACCAGAGAGCTAATGTCCCCAGCAGGACTAAACCTTACTCCAGTGCCAGATTTACATTTGTGTTAGGAAAGAGCATCCACATCCTGAGCATACACAGTCATAGTGCAACCATCACAGTCTCTTTGCTCTTTGTATAAGCACTTAGGTCCAGCCCACTGTACTTCCTGCCCTGAGGAGCAAAGATTCCTGTACAAGGACTGTGTTTCCTTGCTGCTCACTCTCCTGACAGCCATCTTCCCAACATCATGGGCCACTCAAAAGTGTCCCCTGCCAAGGCTGTGATACCTCTGGCAAGGGGTAATTAGAAGCACTCTGGGGTGGTCAATTTAATACTTATTACCATCCATTGTGTATAAACAACAAATTATGTGACTGTTCCACCACTGCTTATGTCCTTCTCCAATATTTTCTTTGAAGGGTTCCTATGTACCTCTTCTTCCACTAAATTCTTTCTATGTCATATCTGTCATCCTCTAAGGTAGGTATCTTCTTCATCCTCCCCTTCAAATTTCAGTTCAAGGTGCTTGTTTCCTCCATCTCCTATCTACGAATTCTCTGCAACCAAGAGGCCTTTATCTTTTCTTTTCCCCCATCCCTTGCAGCAATTATGTCTTAATAGATTGGCAACCTGGCACAGGTTATATTTTCCTATCCAGAATCAGATCTATACTCCTTGGCCAGGAAACATCCTGAAATACAGTTTTGTGCAGAGTGCATTAAACCACTTGTGCTACCAAAAGCCTCCAAGCCCCCTGGCTCTGACCATACCAAGCTCTGTGTAGCTCCCTGCATGGGCTGCATTCTCTCATGCTTCTAGGCTTTAGCTGTTGTTTCAGCTTCATGAGCCTCTGACTCATAGCAAAGCCCACGAACAATGGAGTGAAATGATGCCCTGTGCTCTGTGGTACCCACTATTATTGGCAGATCACAGCACTGTCATCCATAGGGCTTTCACTGAATAATTTTCAAAAATTAGATCACCAGGCCTTTCTTCCTAGTCTGTCTTAAGTCTGGAAGCTCCACTGAAACCTGTTCAGCATCACAGCAACATGCAAGCCTGTACTGATAGATGGTGGCAGCTGCGTCTGAGATGCATTGACCAGGAATTGAACCCAGGTGTCCCACATGGAAGGAAAGATTCTACCAGTGATCGACCAATGCCCCTTTTCTAGGCTTTAGCACATACTATTCCCTCTGCCTGGAATGCCCTTTCCCTCTCCCACTCACACCTGCACCCACTTTCTTAGTTGACTTCAACTTATCCTTCAAGCTTTGCTTCATGAAGGAAGCCGTCTCTGAAAGCTTCCATGTGGTGGGTTAGGTGCCCCCCTTGCCTGCTCATACATGGACAACTGTGCAGGCCTCTCCCTGGTTCCTACTTTTCTGTGCTCTATGGCTCATTTTCATATCTGTCTTCCCTCCTATGCCTTGTTTTCCTGGATACATTGGGGTATACTGTTTGGCCAACTTTCCAGTGTACACTGAGAAAACAACAGGGAGTTAGACGAGGTGGGAAACATAATTTCAAGGGGGAGAATGGTAAAGCCCAACTCTCCAACAAAACTGAACTCCCAAACACAGCCAAAAGCACAAACCCTCAGACAAGCAGCTATGAAGGATATAGAGCCTGAATCCACCCAGAACAAAAGACCTGTCTATAACCATTATTTATCACCCAGAAAACACTCTCTTTTTATTCCATTGTCAGTGCTCCACAGACCACATCTGCTTTTGGACAGAAGAGGAGAGAGAAAGGGAGGGAGAAATGAATAGAAATGAGAATATGGGTTTTGGGTTTATTTATTTATTTATTTATTTATTTTACATATAAATCAGTTAATCTGTTTAACATTCATATTAAAGTTGTAATCACCTTTGCACACATTAAAATACAAACCAGCACAAGTAATAGGCCTTAAGAACAACATTACAATAGCTATTAACATATAATAGCTAACTTATCAACTTACAACATCCCTATAAAATAATAACTGCATCCAGGATTGATTTGAGGAAACTCATTCTCCCAGAGCACTGAAGCCTGACTCGGAGCCTGGGGAAGCCGAGAGTTAGGCTGTTCTGGGGCTGACTCAGAGACGCAGCTTTGGGGTAGTGAGAGAACACCAGACCCGGCGTCGGCAGACTTGGACTTTATTTTTGGCTCTATTATCCACTAGAGATATGATCTCCAGCAAATTCCTTAGGCTCACTGAGATCCAGTTTCTCTATCTGCAAAACGGACATAAAGATATTTTCATTGCAGCTTTTTTTTTTCTTTCTTTTCGGGTTTTTTTTTTTTTTTTTTTTTTTTTTGGGTTTTTTTTTTTTTTTTTTTTTTTTTGAGAATTAAATGAGATCATGGGAATGTTCTAGAATATGTAGCCAATGTCAATGATATTTCAAATACCCACAGGGTCTCCCATGGTAAACAGGTTTCAGTGGAGCTTCTAGACTAAGAAAGACTAAGAAGAAAGACCTGGCAATTTATTTCCAAAAATTATTCAGTAAAAATTCTATGGATCAGAACAGAACACTGCCTGACATAGTGCTAGAAGATGAGCCTCCTAGACTGGAAGGCACTCAGAATACACAGTGACCAAAACAATGAACTGGAGAATAGCAATGATCAGGAAGATGATGTAGGATTGGGCACCATTTTGTTTTCTTGCACGTGTGTGTGTTGAGGGGAAGGTCACATAAGTCAGTGTTGAATCAACTACAATTAACAACAACTAGGCAAAGGGAGGAAAAGATGGCTAGTTGAACTACAGTGGTTCAAGCCATTCTATTGTATTTAGTCTTAGAGTTTGGCTCAGAATCTAGAAAGGCTATAGATGTTAATGTTGACACACTGTAGCCACCAGTATCTAGTGAATTCCCATCAGATCCTCGAGGATGACTGATGGTTGTTGGGTGCTAAGTTCCTCAGACCCACTGAAAGCACACTGACTAACTGCCATTGTTCTGCAGGAAGATAACCAGGAGGTGCCACACATGCTATGGCTGCAGAACCCTTGGTGGAAGATAGTCAGTACCTTCCCAAGGCTCTGAGGAAAAGCACTACACACCTTTATACACCTGTTCCTGTCTCGTTGAAACATGACTCTGCCCTACCACTCAGTTCTATGAGGGTAAGGCAGTCAGGTTCTTCTTAATCTGAAAAAAGAGTCTCTAGGTGGTGTAACCAGCTAATGCAGTCAACTGCTAACTGAAAGCTGGAGGTTTGAGACCACCCAGAGAGCCTTGGAAGAAAGGCCTGGTGGTCTACTTTCAAAAAATCAGCCACTGAAAATCCTATGGAGCTAAGTTCTATTCTGACACACATGGGGCTGCCACGAATCAGAGTTGACTGCATGGCAACTGCTTTGGTTTTGGTGTTAATCTGGCAAGACGGCTTGCCTTTTGTGGCATAGTTAAAATGTTAACCCATATGTCTGGATTTCTAAGGAGTCTTCAAGTCATACACTCAGTGGGCTTTTTTTCAAGCTACCTCTCTCAATACAGAAGGCATACAGGCTTGGTACCACAGGGGAGGCCTCTATCTCCACCCTGGAGGGTGTCTCTCCTGTGCGCAATGCCTCCCAGCCCTCAGTCTACGGCAGGGCTGCTGGTAGTGGTGCCCAGAGAAGACAGCTGAACTTCTGTACCACACACTCCCTTGCCAAGGGGCTTTGCCAGGGAGGGCAGCCTTTAAATGCCTCATTAATATTCAAATCTATTCAAGTCATTTCAATTTGAATTCTATGCATATTATCAGATAGTACAAAATGCAAATGTATACAAATTCATCCATATGAAGAAATAAATAGGGGGAGCTCTGCATAATGGAATTATAATAATTCTCAGGGCCCATTTCTCTCCTTTAATTCCCCAGAGGCTCACAGCTGGTTCTGATGCTCCCACCTGGGACTTGTGAGCAGCAACACAACATTTCCTGGACACAAGTTCCTCTAGGGCTGAACATTCTATAAACCTACTGAACGATGTTATCATCATCCACTGGCTGGTTCTCTCCCTGGGCTTTCATGGTGTTCAGGCATTCGCGGTATGAGTGTGGGATTTGGGGCAGACACAGTCTATCTGAAGGTCTGCATATTTTGCCACTTCTGGAGGCTCAGTAGCTGGCCTGGACAGGTTCAGTCACCACCTGGGACTCCCTTGGAATGGGTCCCACAGTGGTGGTAGGCAGCCTGCCCAACCACCCCTTTGCTGCCTAAGGAGTGTCAGTATATCTGGTGGTGAGATGGGTAGAGATGGGGTTAAGTTTCCAAAGTTCTTTTTTGACCTGGAAGGAGACATCATAATGCCTTTAAAGTACATTAATTAAATTCTAAGACCTCAATCATCCAAAGTGGTGTCTATTAAAAAGCAAAAAAAGAAATGGTTGCCATTAAGTCAACTCATGGGAACCCAACATGTGTCACAGTAGACCTGTGCTACATAAAGTTTTCAGTGGCTGAGTTTCCAGATGTAGATCGCCAGGACTGTCTTCCAAGGTGCCTCTGGATAGACTCAAACTTCCAGTCTTTTGGTTAGCAGCACAGTGCATTAACCATCTGCACTACCTGTAATCAAATCAAACTCATTGCCATCAAGTTGATTCTGACTCACAGTAATTACCCAGGGACTCCTAAGAGGGTATGTAATACTGAATTAAAACACAGTGTACTTTGTTCTGGCACATGGTAATACACACAGACTCATACTGGAACTTGCAACCCTACATTCACTTCCACACACAAGCTTCACACTCCATCCAAGCATGACTCTTTCCTCCACAGAGCCTTAGTCAACTGCTGTGGAAGGAAGAAGTGAAAAATCAAAGTGCAGGCAGTAAATTTCCTATGCTACAGCAAATCAAACAGAGAAAAACATAGCTCCAACTTGTCCTTTGTTTTACACTACTTTTTTTTAATGTTTCATTTCAATTATTCCAAAGACAGGAGGAGGCCGGGGTATATGGTATTTTAAAGGAGAGTTCCCACACTCTGTGCTAATGAAGCCAAAGTAAATTGCTATTAAGAATCATTTAGTGAGGTTTAACTACAGAATCTAATAGATACTTTCCCTAATCTCTCCCCCAGGGGACCCAATGATAGTTGTATCTAGTAGTAGCTCCATTGATTAATATAAGCACAATTTATACCAAGTTATTGTATATTATAATAATCACTTAGTACTAAGCACCTTTTGATAATACCAAAGTGCCATGTAGCTATAAATGGAAAGCCATTCTCCCCAATTTACAGATAGGGAGATAGTGGCACAGATCTTTCACATAGAGAGATAAGATTAGAATGTCTGCATTTTCCCTAAAGAGAAGGGCCACCCAGCTTCATTATGTCTTTAATCTGTGATAGGCAGAAGAATGTCCCCCAAAGATGTCCATATCCTAATCCCCAAATATGTTACCTTATATGGCATGGGAGACTTTGCAGATGTGGCTAAATTAAGACTGTTGAGATGGAGAAATTAGCCTGAAGTATGTAGGTGGGTCCAATGTAATCACAAGAGTCTTTGTAAGAGGGAGAAAGGCAGGAGGGTCAAAGTCAGAGAAGGAGATGTTAAGGACAGAAGCATTGGTTGAATGACGCAATGATGAGGCTACAAGCCAAGGAATGCAGGCAGCCTCCAGAAGCTGGGAAAGGCAAGGAGACAGTTTCTCCCCTTGAGCCCCCAGAGTTAAGGTAATAACTACTGGTAGCCTGATTTTAGCCCAGTGAGATCCAGTTTGGTCTTCTGGCCTTCAGAACTGTATAATAGTCATCTGTATTGTTTCAAGCCACTAAATCTGTGGTAATGTCTTACAGTAGCATTAGGAAACTAATATAGTCCTTATACAGTCTTTCTGTACTAGGGTTCTTCTTCTGAATCAAACCAAACCAGTTCCATCAAGTTGACCCTGACTTACTGCAATCCCACGTGTGTCAGAGTGGAAATATTCTCCAGAGGACTTTCAATGGTTGATTTTTTTCAAAGTAGATCACCACGCCGTTTTTTTTTTTTTTTTTTCTGAGAAGCCTCTAGGTGGACTCAAACCTCCAACACTTTATTTAGCATGCCTAACTCACTAACTGTCTGTGCCACCTGGAACTCCTCTTCTGAACCACGGATCCAAGAAAATAATATAAATTACTATTTTCTGAATTCTTCCAACAACAGTACATAAGTAACATCCTAGACACATAGGAAGTAATTTAATTCATTACATACAATGGATGTCTTTGAGGGCATCAGAGCTTATTTCTCCTGAAGAGCCCATGGAGCCCACCTTTCCCCTAAAGCCCTGCTCCCCAGAGAGCCACACAGCCTTGAAAAGAAACAGGATTCTGAGCAGATGTTTTCTGACCTTGAGGCACCAGCTCAATACTTCTGAAAACACAGTGAAACAAAGAGGGGCAAGTACCTCACCTCTTTTTGAGAGCACTTCTGCCCATGGTGGACTTCTCACTTTACATGCAGGAAACCCAGGTTCCATTGCCAGGCAACCTACCTCATGCTCAGCCACCACCCTTCTTCTGTCAGTGGATGCTTGCTTGCATGTTGCTATGATGCTGAACAGGTTTCAGAGATTTCAGATTAAGACAGACTAGGAAGAACAGCCTGGTGATCTACTTCCAAAACTCAGCCAATGAAAGAAAACCCTTTGGACCACAACGGTCTGATCCACAAACAATAGTGGAGCTGGCATAGAACTGGGCAGGCTTCTGCTCTGTTGTATATGGGGATTGCCATGAGTTGGGGGGGCAGTACTCACAACAGCTAACAGCAACAACACACTGCCCTTTATAATGTTTATGGTACTCTTAAAAAGTATTCTCTCTTGAGAGTCCTAACAGCTCTATGACATGGGTAGGAGAGGAAGTACAATTCCCATTTATACCTGAGGGTCACGCTCAAAGCAACAGGAGTGTGGTAGGGCAAAGGGCCTCCTGGCTTCTATCCACAGCCTAGGTCACAGACTTGGAGGATGAGGAGTTGTGGAGGTAAACATGGGGGACCTTCAGGAAAACCTTCCTGGACTTAGACTTCAAGGCAAATGCACCATAGGGAGGGTCCCTTCAATGTAATCAGTGAAAAGCTGCTGGGGCTTTTGGGCCAGTCTCACTAGCTGCTGCCAACACTGTTAAGTCCTAACTATAAAGGAGCAATTGTGTTCTCTTTATTATGCCTCATTTACATGAGAGAGGCTCAGTCAAGAGCAGTTTCATTCCTCAGCCTCTGCACAGAGACCCCTGTGCCTTCTTTAAAATCACCACTACTGGACCGGGAACCTGCCAGAGCTCCTCTCAGTGGGAGTGATTACACACTCTGTGTTATGACGCAGGGAGCACCCTCATGGGCCTACTCTGCCAAGCACACTAAGTATATACTCCTTGGGGAGAGGGACCTAGAGAGGAGGGATGGAGGAGGGAGTGGAGGAACCACTGGGTTTGGAGTCAGACTCCTTGGCTTCTTAAGTTCCACAATTATTTTCTGTGTGACCTCAGACAGGTCACTTATAAGAAGTTGGTCTACAGAATTACTGGTCGGATGGAGTCTGGTGAGACCCTCAATACTATGGCCCTGGAATACATTCTGCACCTGGAATAAAACTCACTCCCAGGGGCTGGCTCTCAGCCCAATAGTTAACAAGATGTACATGCAGACCACTCAACCCAGGGGGATGCACTCACATACTCTATGGAAATACATCCCTTGGAGCAATAGACCACAGGGCACCAGAGGGGCAACATTCACATGGAGGAAATGTAAGACAAACAGGAGTGCATAACTATGAGGCTCACAGGGGGAGGGTTACTGGGCAGGGAGGGGAGGAGACTGGGTTAGGGTCGGGCATGGGGACTGAAACTAAATCTACACATAACGTTGAATGTAAAACAAACTCTTAAAATAAATTAAAAAAAAAAAAAAGTTGTCTAATTTTCCTTCCTTTTAAAAGTGAGAATAAGAGTTGATTTGGAGAGGAAGACCATAATAAATGTACAAGTATTCTGGAAACTGTAAGTGCTATATAAATGCAAGGAGGGGTTAAATTATTAACACTTATTCCCCAAGGGGTGCTTAGAGCTCATAGGTACCCTAGTTGCACAAGGCAGTAATAATGATACATAGAGTACAGCATCGACAAAACACTTTCATGGATTGACAAGTGAAATGCCTGGCACAGAATGGCAGAAGTGATCCAGAGTCACTGACTCACCCCATTCTTTCTCTTCTCACAAATACTGGATGTATGCCATGTCAACTGTGCACGCAAGTCCAAGACAATGAAGAAACAGATAAATAGGATCCAGCCTTGCCTTCCAGAAGTTCACAGTCTAGAAGGGAAGGCAGATGGGAAAACAAGCCCCTTGAATATACTGTAACAAGGACCATGAGGGCTTTCCACAAAAGGCTGTTGGAGTAGGGGAAAGGGACAGTTGACTCACTCAGCTGTGCAGGAAGAGGTTAAGGAAGTTTCCTCCATGAGACATACTGAGCTTAGTCCTTAGGCTAGAAGTTAACCAGACCAACATGGGCGTGGAGGAGATGGGAGGCTACCCCAGAGAGGAGGAAATATGGTGCAAAAGCCAGGAGACATGAGGGAGAAGAGAACGTTCAGAGAACTTCCACAGCTCAGTTTAGCCTGAGTGAAGGATGTGTACGAAAGAGTGAGGGAGAAGATGAAACCAAGATTCTACCCTGAAGGTGTTAGGATACCATCAAAGGAACATAAACCTTCCAGAAGAATGAGGCCTCTATACTCAAGAATCTGGCACATTTGGCCATCTTCATGGCTAAGCTAAACCAAAATAAACCAAACCTATGGCTATCAGTCGATTTTGACTTACATGATCCCATGCGTTACAGAGTAGAAGTGTGCTCCATGGTGTTTTCTTGGCTGGAGCTCTGGTAGCATAGTGCCTAAGGCACTTGAGTGCTGACCAGAAAGAAGGCTGGCAGTTCAAACCTACCAGCCACTCCTCAGAAACGGCTGGGCAATCTACTTCTGTAGTGATACTGCCTAGAAAACCCAAGGAGGGGTCGCTATGAGTCGGGGCCAGCTCGATGACACATGACAACAACAACAACAACAATCTTTAAGAAATCTGATGGCCAGGACTTTCATCTGTGGCACCAGTGGGTGGGTTCAAACCACCAGGTTAGTAGTGGAGCACAAACTGCACCACCCAGGACCTCTTCTGAAGTATCTCACTGATGACTGGAAACCTCAAAACCTTCTGGTGTGTAAAGTGCATGCCTTCATGATCCCTATCTAGACTGCTGAAGTGTTGCTTTTGAACCCTGCAGTCTTATGCTCTTGTTTGGTTTCCTGGAAACTAAAATGTCTGCCTCCCATTGTCCCTTGGAGTCTCTCACCTTCCTTTCGAGCTTGCTCAATCTCTCCTCGCTAGCCTGCACAACCATACACACCTGTGCCTCTCTGCCCCTTCCTCTCCTATCACTACATTATGCACGCATCTGGAAAGGCATAGTAGCCATTATAGAGCTGAGGGTGTCTTTAAACGGGGCAATGGCCCTGCCTCTCTCTTTTCTCAGGGTTTCAGGATTCATCAGCACCTGCACTGGGCTTCCCATTGGTGATTTCGATTGAAGAAGGAGGCCCAGAGGCCTAGTGATGAGAGCATCTTTTTTTATGAATTGAAAAATAAAATGACAGTGAGCAGCTAGCAGCTCCCACTTCACAATGAAGTGAATATCAATGTCTTTGGTTGGATTGACCTTGAAGATTTTCACAAAACAGAACGAGAATTCTCGGGGTGCATTATTATATACATTCTGAATCTCTTTGCTGTACAAAGCAGAAAATCTATCCTTTATGGACATGAGCACCTCTGGTGTATACCATTGACTTTAAAATAAACATTCAAAAGTGCAGGTGGAAGAAAATCTATGGCCACTCTTAGCTCCATTCTTCCTGGCAGCACACATCATCATATCGCTTCCCTGAGATCTTCCGAGGTGGGACAGGGTTGAAAGCCTTACTAAAAGGAATGACTCTCAGGTTGCTGCTCAGTTGTGGGAAAGGCGAGGATGTCAGTGACAGCTTGGTCAAGTGCATATGTCCCAAGTCCTAAGTTCTTTACCTTGTATTTTGGGTTTCCTGTGCTTGGATCAATTGTGATTTGTGCCTGCATCCTCACTGTCTGGGCAAGTCATCCTAAGATAATGTAACATGAAAAGTTTCAGAAGCCACTTGCTTGCATTACTTTAAATCCTCTAGTTAAAAATTATTTCCAGGACCCCTGGTCTAGACCAAGTAAATATAAGCAGCATTCTTATGCAAGGGAAGTTGGGGGATCCAGGAGTGACAGAGCAGTGGTTCTCACACAACAGCTTGCATTGGAATCCTCTGGAGGGCTTGTTAAAACACAGGTTGCTGGGACAATTCCCAAAATTTCTGATTCATGTCTGGGGTGGGACCTGGGAATCTGCATTTCTAACAATTTCCCAAGGTGCTGCTGATACTGCTGATACGGACCACATTTTGAGAATCACTGTGATGGAACATCCATGAACTCCTCAACAACCTAAGAACCACTGGAAGAACCTTATATTCCCTAGGTATGTGAAATAGTTACCTCTCAGGTAAGCGTAAATGTAGTCCATACCTAAAGGTTGTTGTAAATTGCTGTCAAGTTGGCTCTGACTCACGGCAAACCTACGTGTGCAGGTTTTCAAGGTTATGACCTTTTGGAAGCTGACTGCCAGGCCTTTTTTCTGAGCTGCCTCTAAGTGAGTTCAAACTGGCCACCTTTTGGCTAGCAGTCAAGTGCATAACTGTTTGAGCCACCCAGGGGTATATATTAATTTATCCACTATAATTGTTAAGAAAATCTGATTGTTGTTGTTGTTGTTGTTATGTGCCGTCGAGTCGGCCCCGACTCATAGCGACCCCTCCTTGGGTTTCCGAGGCAGTATCACTACGGAAGTAGGATTGCCCAACCTTCCTTCCGAGGAGTGGCTGGTGGGTTTGAAACCGCCAGCCCTCTGGATAGCAGTCAAGTGCTTTTAGCCACTATGCTACCAGAGCTCGATAGCTTCTATATTATGTATGAGGTCAACAACCTAAAAAAGCCTAAGATAATTTAACAGTAAAAATACAACAGTATCTTTTTTATTTTCCTTAGCACAAATTTAATGGCACAGAGCTTGGAAAATATATGGTGATATGAGAGCAAAATGTAAGTTTCCTATTATTAACAGGAGAAGAGGAGAGGAGGGTAATCCATTTTTCTGGATGGTAGTTCTTGATTCTGACCAGCTTCAGAATTCACTGTTTTTGCCTATAAAGTAGGGATTTCTACTTGTGAATGCCACTGCCCTAGTTTGATGAAGAGAAAACCCAAAGCAAAGCTCAGGCCCAGAAAAAAGGGGCGCCGTGTGGATTTGGAGCCTTAGCAACAGCTGACAGTGCACTGCTGATCTGATCGGTGCGCTCTACAGAAAGGCTCAGATTGTGGAATATAAAGAAGGTTTTTATGTCTTCCACACAGAGATCTTCCTACCTTGCCTTCTTCTTTCCTTCCCTGATTCAATCTAAAGAAGCTTTGAAAACTTCAAAGAACTTTCATGTCTTGCTAGTTTATCATAAGTGTCTATCTTAAAACGATTATCATGACTTTAAGCACAGCCTAGGTAGAAACATGCCACCTTCGTAATGGTTTCTGACACGGGGTAAGATGGACCTGTTGGAGCCCAAGTAAGGGGACCCATAGGCTCAGCAGCACTCGACTCCCACATTCCAAGAGCCTTTTTTATTTCTCACTAATGACCATTATTAATCATTTCAGAACAACAGTCTCCTGATATTTTTACTATTCCACACTTGATAAAAAGGAGGATTTTGATGTTCTGGAATGTCTTTTTATGCAGAGTAGCTCACAGTGCACACCTAACACCAGGATAACCTCCCTGAGCAGAACAGGGTTTATTTATTTATTAATCCACTGGAGAAAAGTTAAGTGGTGATGGATTCTCATCAAGAAATCAGCATTTCCCTTTCAAAATATTAAGCTAAATTGGAGCTCTACGTGGAGAAAAAGAGCAATCATACTTAGATAGCAAAACTGCTCACAATCTCACTCAGCTTTTGCATGGGTGGTAATGTTTTCTTCCATTTGTATTAACTCTTTGTCCAAGCCCTCCACATTATGAAGGAAGAGAAGTTAGGCCAGACCAGGGGTTTCCGTGGCTTGTTGACACTCAAATGGCTGTCAAGGCACAGGTACGACCTGCATTTTTCTTAAAGGGATGAGGCAGCAAGAGCTTCAGAGTCTGCATATGGGTATTTGATTAGGTTCTACCATTTGCCAATTACCAGTCACATACCTTAGGCAAGTTATTGAATCTGATAATCCTCAGAATTTTCCATAGGTAAATGGGTAGAGCAATCGCTACTTGATGAAGTTATTATGAAGGTGAAATAAGGGGATGCATATAAAGCCTGGAATCACTGAGTGGTGCAAACAATTAACAAGCAAGGCTGCTAACCAAAAAGCTAGCAGTTTGATTCTACCCAGAGGTGCCTCAGAAGAAAGGTCTGGTGAACTACTTCTGAAAAATCGGTCACTGAAAACCCTATGGAACACAGTTCTACTCTGACATACCTGTGGTCTCCATGAGTTGGAACAGAACTCAATGGTAACTAGTTTTTCAGTTTTTTTTTAATGAAAGCCTAGTAAAGGACCGCCAGCCTTCTGGTTAACAGTCAAATGCCTTTGCAGTACACCTTTGTAAACCTTAGACAAAAAGTTTTCTTCTCTGACATGAGATGCTCCAGAAGTCATGTGCCATTTGCCAGTGGAATATTCTGTAAAGTGGGTAGAGCAACCTATGTCCCTTCTCCCAACTCCATGCCCTGCCCCCAGCAGACAGACCAAGAGGATGAATGCAGGCAGGTGGCTGCTTCTCTCCCTCTCCAGAAAACAGCAAGAAAAGGAAAAAAAAAAAAAAAAAAAACTGATAGTGAATCAGGTGTGGGAGGCTGCTCAGCTTATGCAAACCTCATTTAAAACCCCACTGATAACCAAAATCAAGTGGAAAGTTTAATCATGTTTGATGACTTAGGCAGCACAAGGCTGGTTCTATCAGCCACTCTGGCCACATAGACAAGGATGTGGACCCTGAAACAAGGACACTGAAACAATAGGTCTTCACCCTATTTTCTTCTGCATTGGTTTATGCTGCCCACAAACTGACCCATGGCGTCTTAGCTACATCCCAGTTACAATTCCCAAAAGGTGAAAAGGTGAGCTACCATCCCCTTGGAGATAAAGGAAGATTAGCTACTTCTGGAAACTCAGCCCTTGAAAATCTAACACAACAAAGTTCTGCTCTCACATACATGAGGTCATCATGAGTAGGAGTTGACACTGCAAACCAGTTGCTTTTTTTTTTTTTTAATGAGTACTTGGGGTTCTCCAGGGCTCCCCCTCCTCCCCTCCTGCAGAATGATGGCATGATTCGCTTCTTTCTAATGCTTGGTCATCCAGATCTGGCTACCAGGTCCGGAAAGACACACTTTTAAAAAGCAGCCACCATTCACGGTGATTTTTTTCATGGACCCTGTTTCTGGTTCAGAGATGAAAACAGCATAGCACCTCTACAGTCTGCCTGGGAGATCAGGAATAATGAAGACTGGTCTTAGTATCTGTTTATTTTGCTTTTTCAGCATGTGAGGCCAAAGGCAGTAGAAATATTGTCTTCCAGATCATTAAAGGGGCAGTAGCCCAGGCTCAGGGTAGGCTCACTGAAGAGAAGTGAAAGGCCCCTTGCTGCTGGCCTCCCATCATGGGGGGGACAAGCACATGCATCACCCACACCAGACAAGCATCACTATAGGGAGATGCCACACAGCAGGGAGACAGACACAGTTGGCTGGAGTTCCTCTCACGCCCCTCTTTGTGTAGCTCTCCCAAAGCCCTTTATTATTTTTAATTGCCCCACCTACCTCCTGCCACTCTTCCCAGATACTCCCTGTAACACAATGCTCTTTACCATCCATTAGAAACAAGGAGAAAGGAACCCAGCCTTCTGGGAAAACAGCTGCCATCTGAAGCATTGTCCACACCACCCAGACCGAGACGACGTGGATTCACCTAGGCATCCTTCCTTCCGCTCCCTGGACTCTAAGCTCAGGTTCTCAGCCTAGGAGTTCCAGGACAGAAGGACCCACGCATCCTGACTAAAGGAGCTCTGCTCTCTTCCTAGCATTCCTGAGTTTGCTCTGAGCGCACGCCAGGGTTTTGCAAGCGCTGCTGCTGCCACCATCAGACTGATTTAGGAACTACATCATTCACCTGGTTTAACATCCCAAATTATTTTGTGAGCTCCTTGTGTGGCCCAAAGGAAAAAAAAACAAGCCCTCTCTCTGTAGTTTCCTGCCACACAGGTGCAACAACTTGTGTAATAAAAAGGCTCTGGAGGCCATCCTACTAATGAAGGGAACTCCCAATGAGTGTGGGGAAGAACTCAGCATGCACAAGCAAAGCCTGGGAAAGTGCAGGTCTCAGGGTATAGAGAACAAAGCCACTAGGATTAATGGACAGTGTTTCTCTCTTTACCAGGAAAGCAGTGAGACAGGGAAGAGTGAGAACTGCTTCTTGTGTGGCAACCCTCCAGTCATATCCAGGAGAGTGCTCCAAGTTCCTGCTCCATGAGCTCCTGCATGACAAGCCAACTAGGCCCCAAGTGTTGCTCTGAAGCTTCATAGCTCCCAGCATCACCAAGGGTGACAGGTAAACTGTCACACTGCTCCAGAATGGAGTCACTTGTGACATCTGCAGGTGACTGACAGAAATGGGAGCTGATATGCATTCTAGAACAGAAGGGCACGATTGTTTCTTGCTGCTACCAACGTGTGGGTGGTTTGCCAGGGGAGGTTTCTCATGGCACTGTTCCTGGTGACCCAATGGACATTATGGCCTCACCCAAAGAGGAAAAACTTTCCAAAGGAAAAGACTATACTTGAAATGGTTGAGATTCTTTCTTCTGCCTTCCTCCAGGATCCTTCTCCACATCTATGCATGTGGTGGTGGCAGAAGCACTCCTTTTCTCCTTTCATTATTCATGAAACTTCATTCTAATATTTCAACATATATTCATACCCTTCTATGTGCCGAATAGTGTGCTAGGCATCAGAGGAATAAAAGACATAGAGATTTTAATCAACCAATTAAGAGAAGAAAAGTCCCTTGCTTTCCTTTATTTCTTTAGCTCTTGCTGGTTCTGCTCTCTCTTCCTCCTTCCCTCCCTCCCTCTCTCTCTTTCTTTCTTTTGTTAGAACAGCAACAAAAAGAGCTACTCAAGTAGCATCTCCTTAATAACTATTCATACCCCAAAGGCTGGACTGTCATTTGCTAGGACAGGAGTGGTGTGGCAACCTTGTGCCCTGGAGGTAAAGCTGAATGCTTGAAAGATGAAGGAACTCAGAGTTTGTTTGTTTGTTTGTTTGTTTTTTTAAAAAAGGAAAGAAATAGGGGGAGAATAACTGGTTCCTGTTCAAAGGTGAGCACTGGGGCTCAGTACCATTCCCCCATTTTCTTTTTTTTAATTGTGCTTTAGGTGCAAATTTACAGTGCAGAATTTGTTTTACATTCAACATTTCATGTATATTTGGTTTCACTCCCCAATTACCATCCCCAGTGCTAACCCACTCTCCGCCTCTCCCTTCCCAGTAACCCTACCCTCCCTGTGCCCTTCTTAGTTATGCACTCCTGTCTGTCCAGCTTTTCCTCTGTGGGACTGACTATTGCCCCTCTGGTGCCCCATGGCCAATTACTCCAAGGGTTGTATCTCCATAGAGTAGGTGGGTGCATCGCCCTGGGTTGAGTGTTCTGCATGTAAGTCTTATTTACTGTTGGGCTGAGAGCTAGCCCTTGGGAGTGAGTTTTATCCCAGGCCCGAAGTGTACCCCAGGGCCATAGTCTTGGGGGTTCCACCAGACCCCATCCAATCAGTAATTCTGGTCATTATTGGGTTTTTGGATTTTGTTCCACGTTTTTCCTCCCACTCTATCCAGGACTTCCAGTTTTGATCCCCTCCCGAGTGGTGGGCTCCATACTCCAAATTTTCACAGGGAACACCTAAAGTCCCTTTCTTTGTCCAAACACTGAGAATTCTCCCCAACTTATGAGGAAATGGTGTCTGAACAGCTTAGGATCTTCTCATGTACTTTTTGGTGCTGATGATTCAAAGCAGCTGGTCTACCAACATCTTGTGAGGCAGCAAGGCATACTAAAAAGTAAATTGGATTTGGACTGACTTTGGTCAAGCAATATAAACTTCTCTGAGGGTATGACAGTGATGACACCCACCACTTCTTGCTACTGAGGTGACGCAATGAGGTAGTGTTTGAGAAAGGTACTTTGCAAATGGTGAATTTCTATACAAATGCTAATTATCATCATAAGATTATGATCATCAATATAATTATTGCCACCATTACCACCATCAACAGCAACCAAAAGAATGTGTCAGGCATCTACATAAAAATGTGCTGGACAAAGAGATCTATGATACATCATTGTTGCTAACACATAATATTCAAAGAATCGGAGAGTCAGAGAGACTTTGGACATCAACTCATTTGCTTTCTAACTCATTTCATAGATGTAGACCCTTACATTCCTTACGGCACAATTCTACTCTGAGTCCCAAAACTTTTTCAGAAATCTGTGATTTTTCATGGACAGTCTTGGAAAATGTCACTGTCCATTTCTTGAAGGACAATTGTGGTTTCTGTTTTGGCACAGAACTGGCCTACAAGCCAGCCTCCCCCAATTCCTGAAGAAAATGCTCTGGAGTATGGAACACACAACTCAATCTGACAACATTCTGTACTCCTGAATGAAAGGTGAGCTGGTGATGAAGACTTGTAAAACATTGTTCATATCTTCTAGGTAGAATCACTTTGCTTGTAACCTTGTTTTCCCCCAAAGTTTAGCTGAGCTTTCTCTTGAGAACAGAGAACAATCATCAGCAGAATGTCTCTAGGAATCTCTTGCTTACCTCATCCCTGTTCTTATCTTCTCTCTGGTTTATCATTAGTCCTCAATGTTAGGCTGCCTCCTTCCCTGAACAGGCTTCAAAAGAGCCCCCAAGAACTAGTAAATCCCATTTCTCAATGCATTCCCTTTGACTAACAGTCTAGTAAAGACCCCTGGTGGTGCAAACAGTCAAGTGCTCAGTAGCTAACTGAAAGGTTAGTGGTTCAAACTCACTCAGTGGCTCTGTGACAGAAATACCTGTACATCTGCTTCTATAAAAATTACAGTCAAGAAAATCCACATGAGGTCACTATGAATAGAAAAGGACTCAACAGCACCTAATAGCAACTGTCCAGTGCTTACTCAGCTATCCCTGCTTCTGCATGCTCCATTTTCTCTTCCACATTCTTTCCCCAACGTATTATGCTTAAGTATATGTTTACCTATTCTCCTCCTCTGCTTCCCTTCTAGAAGAAAGGATCAACACTTAAGGTCAGCTCCCCCATAACTACTCTCACTTTCCCATCCCTTATATACCAGCTATGAAGGAAGATGAGTTGGAAAGAATTAGTATATTTCCATTCACTTCTACATTTTTTTTTTTTGTTAACCCCCTAAGAAACAGGTATCAAGAAGAATAAAGTGTTGCCCTCCCATTTCTTTGTTCATGGAATGCATGCTATAAAGAGGACTCATAAGCCACTAACAATGTTTCTAAATTATAGACATCCTTATGTCAATACATCCTCAAAATATTTAGCATGATATTCACAACCATTCACAAGCTGGCCCTTTCCTTCCCTTCTATCTGGCTCCTCTCCCACTTCCTTCAGCCCTCTAACATTCTAGCCACCCACACTACCCAATGCTTCTGAACATATCACATTCTGTTCTGCCTTCTTGCCTTTGCATACCCTCTTAAGCAACAGCTTGGAACACTCATGTTTGATCTGGAGAACTCTTAAGCAGCCTTTAAATTTAAGCACACATATCACTTCCTCTGTGAAACCTTTCCAGGTGCCTTTGCCCTTTCCAGGTACCCTCAGAACAACACTCCAGCAGATCTGAGCACATCACAATGTAACATTAGTTGAAGCATCTGCTCCCTAACCACACTTGAGCTCCCCAGAGGCAGAAATATGGTCTTAGTAATCTTTGCACTAAAATAGCCTGGCACAGTGTCTACCACGTAGTAGGCCCACAACGAGTGCCAGCCAAGTGAGCAAGGGCTGAGCAACAGTGTCATAAAATGCTTTGGTGAGCACAAAGGAAAGGGGTAATACATTTTCCTCTGCCTCCCCACCCTCCCCACTCCCCGCCACACACACAACCCAGACTACATGGAACCCCTTGGGAAACAGTATGGAATGCTGAAAGAAATCTTTGTCATTGGTACAACCCCCAGCATCAGGTGACACTCCAGATGTCAAGTTTTTATCTTCCAGGCAAAAGTTAGAAAGAACCTCTACTTGCAGACAACTCATTGCAACAACTATCTAGTCAACACAGGCCAAGTCATTACCACTTAGGTGATTCAGTTCCTACTCACGTGTCCTTTTTAATACTGACAACTGTATGCCATTGTAGTTTTAGTTTCAGTTATCCAAAAGAAATTGTCTCAAGTAAATCTACTTCATTTTGCTTGTAAGGATAGGTGAATGGGGATGAGGGTGAGAGCTAACCTTTCATTTGAGGAAAATGACCTATTTGTTCTACTTAGTATCACTATGCTTTAGCAATAAGCGGTGTGTGTGTGTGTGCGCGTGCACATGCATGTGGTATGTGTATAGAGTGGGGTCAGGAATGGGAGAAGGTCTGAAGAGGGTGTGGGGTAAAGCTTCTTTACTATCAGAATAAACACCTTCCCTGGTTCCTTGGCATGGTGGTGGTCTCTACTTCTGGCCAATTCCTTTGCTTTATTTTCTGGAAGAGGGTAGGTGCCTGCCTCCCACTCCCCACATCACATTCAGGGCTGCAACAGAAGAACTGCAAGAAGCAGGATTCACCAGGGCTGGCCACTATTTTAATGGCTTTAACTTGTTACCAAGTGTACCCAGTGAAAGCTGACATTTATTTAATCCTCATAGTGGTGTTGACTGTGTACTCACTGAAACATTGTATGCTTATGGAAGGCATTTGTTTCCAAGCAGCTTATGCTAAATTGCAGTGATATAAAAGAAACACTTATCCAATATTGACATTTACTGACTTCTAGAAGTATACAGACAGAATATTCATTTTTACCATTGGGAGAGGAGGAAGAGAAAAAATAAAATCACTTTTGATCTCTAGTTCCTTCAGTGGGTAAGAGGCATAAAATTAATGAAAATTAATGTTAAATGTGTGTATGGGGAGGAGGGGTACAGAGCAAAGGCCCTACCTAGCCTTCTTGTGATCCTAACTCTGTGGCGACAGCATGGATGTGTGGGTGATGAGAAGAGTGGAAGGGTGTGTGTGTGTGTGTGTGTGTATATATATAATAAATAATAAAGCAGTAAATAGCATTCCTTGCATGAATGTGAAAGAAATATTCTAATGATGTGTTGATGTCTATATTCTTGATGCACACACCTAACTGGGTAAATTCTGGGTTTCCTCTTGGGAAAAGAAAATGAGAAGCAATGATATATGGAACAGTACGATGTCTCATTGTAATAGATTCTCTGCATCATTCCCTTAACTGGAAATAAAATCCTGTCTACTTGCACGACAGGGTGAAGCTATTACAACATAGCACAGGGAACTGGCTAGCTTTGCTCCCCATGCCCTTGCGGACAGCAGTGATGTGAGATGAAACCCAAGGGAACAGACATCCCCAGAGCAGCAACTCCAGCAAAACCCTGCTCCATGAATGCTGAGGTGTCCCCTGGCCTTGAAGGAAGACTGGGTTCCAATCTTTCTGCTGTAAGAACCACCATTAAAGTCAGGGACACGCCTGTGGCGAGAGTTCAAATGTGGATTCCAGCACGATTAAGATCCTACTGACCTTCACTGCTGCTGACTTAGAACATCCCTGTTCTCAGGTCCTGTGCAGGATGAGTTCAGTGCCTCTCTGCTCCTTGCCTGACCCTGATTAAAGATGACTCCACTGGCTTTTCATTTATGCATCTTCAGATCTCAGTTATCTAGCTATCCTACAAGGATAAGGACAATATCCAAAAAATGATGCCCATGCCCATCCCCCTCCTCCTTTACATCAAGACCTTAAAATGAACACCCTTGGTCCTCCTCCTCCATCACAGGCAATTTTCTTTTCCTCGTTCATGTTTTCAAAACAATTTATCTTTTTATCTCCTTGGAAGAAAAGTACTCTGCAAATCAAAGGTATCATTAGTATTGTTATTATTTTGCTATTGAAATCTCTTGAATTCACTCTGGATTATTCATGTGCTTTTTTGGGTCTGCAATATAATGCTGCCTAAATCACCCCCACTGGGCTGAACAAAAAAGAGAAATTGCATCTTGGGGCCTAATCCCCTGCTCCACCTCGTCTCCTGCTGGCCCTGGCTTCTACCAACACAGGCAGCGCCAGGCAGGGCTGCTCTTTGGTCCCATGCCTGGCTCACTGCTGCCTTGTTCCAAATAAGATCCTCCTTTGCATATCCAAGAGGGGGCCGTGGTGTCCTCTAAGAGCAGTGTGCAGGCGTGGACCCCACCCCTCACCATGGGGTATTTCTTTTCCCTCCTAAATAAATCAGGCTGGCAACTGAAGAATCCCTGCTGGGCACAGACACTGCCACCCTCACTCACATCCCAACAGACATGTCCCAGCTCCCCTCACCCAAAAGACTTGTTAATAACTGGCCCCACACCCTTGGTGTTGACCTTCTAGAACAAAAGAAATGATTCTTCTTCCTTTAGACAAGACGTCATACCAGTCAGGGTGCTTGTGGGGGTAGAATTATACACATTACTTGCTCATATTTTGAGATATGATCTTTCTGGGCCAGAATACATGTTTCCAAAGTTGCTGTTCCTTCTCAATTTCCTTTTCTAATGACTTCTCTGCCTGTAACCCCGACTATCCTCTCCATTCTTCTAGATGACTCTGATGTGCTTATGCTATCTTCTGATGCCCTCCCTTCTCTCAAGGGGGCTCCTGGCAAATTGAAGCCTTTTGCATTTGTCCCTCCCTTTTAAGGCTTCCTCTCACCTCCATGACTCCCTTCCTTCACCCTGGCCACCTCTCTCCACTCACACTCTGTTTTTCTCTGCTGTCTGTTTGATGCTCTTCTATTCCCTTAGAGAGTCACATCACCATAAACCCCTACCCCACTGATGGCTGTAGACAATCCCCCTCCTCCACTTTCTGGTGTTCCCTGCCAGCAATTCAGGAGAGTAAATGGGTCCCTTAAATTTTTCCTAATAGGGAAATGACACCCCAGATTAGCCCTCAACTCAAGAATTTCCCTGACAGGTAGATAAACACAAGTTTTCACTTTCACCCCACACGTTCCAGGCAGCATGGCGTACATGCAAACCCAATAAGAAATCTGACATTACCAGGATTAGAATCTTTAGGACTACAGTGTTACTAGGCAGAACAGCATACTTAGGGAATGACAGAGAAAAATGTCAGACAGTGGTGGGGCATATCTCTTTCTTAAGAGCATCTGAGGTAGAAGGCACCAACATTCTACCACTGCATACTCCCTAAAGTGTTCAGAACTCAAGATCTGATAGGAAGATGTCTTCAGTCCTCCAAGACACTCTCCTTCCACGGCTACTTAGGATGGGCAAGTGTAAGTTGGATGGGATGGAGCTTGAAGATCAAGGAGGACACAGTCAGTCATGGGTGAACTAAAATGATAAAGGGGAAAAGAAAAAAGCATAGCAAATTCTAAGTTTATGGATGACAAGAGAATCGATTCTTTCTCACCCAGGGGCAGAACAAGCCTCTTCTCTGCAGGAGGCAAATTGTGCTGTGACATTATCCCTCTCTGTACAAAGCACTGTGGTCCTGACAGCTGAGGGAAGAGGCATCCCCAGCAAGAGAGAAACCCACAAACACAGCACACACTGGCAGCTCTCCATTGCCTTGTGGGAGTCAAGCTTGTGGAGTCTGGCAAGGGCAGAAACAGAGGAACACCATTTAGCCATTCTACAGCCACCTTAAGCAAGATAAATATGTCATCTGAACCTACATTAAAAGCCAAAACTTTCAAAGAACAGGGATACAGTATATTTTGGACATTAATTATTCCTTAATTTTTTTACTCTAAAGTGTTGGGGGAAAAAGTAGGGGTGAACAAATATTCAACAAGACAGAAAGGATGATTAGAGGGACTTCAAGAGTTTATTTAAATATATTATAGTAAACTGACTTGACAGCAGTGAGTTTTTTGTTTGTTTGTTTGTTTTTTAGTAAAGTCTGTGCAGCACTGTTTGGAACACACCCTCTATATGGGCACCAAGACAGATGAGCAGGAGCAGGAAGCATGAGAATTGTGTTCCCAGAAACTCCAACATGGCACGCAGCCTCCCACTGTGAGATGGTGTTGGACAGCAGATGGATCTGTCACCTGACCGCCAGGTAAGGTCCTAAACAGGACCCTGAACATTTGTTCTTCTCTGAGTACCTGGCATCCTTGAGTATCCGCACATTTCCATGGTAAAAGCAGCCCAGAGGAACAATAAGCAGGAGGAGGCAGGGGTCAGACTGTAGGGGATGCCTGGTGGGAGAGGGCTCACAGTGGGTGTCATCTAGAGCCACATGGACTAGTCCTTGTGCCTTGCTGAGAGTGTGCAAGTTCTATCCAATAACTTGATAGATATAAAACACTGGGCAGGGTTGTATGCTTAGTATACACACTAAGCTTAAGTCAAAAGGCTCAAATAGAATCCTCTGGGGAGTTCGCAATATTTAAAACAAAATCCACTAATATTAACATCCACAAACCAAGTCAAAAGACAGCATATCAGCGAAGACTACAGAACATTGTCCTGCTTGTTCATTAATTCCTATAGTTAGACAGTGTGCTTTCAAGGGACCACCAATGACCAGTCATGGAGGTGATTCTGACCAAGAGGCCAAGTCCTCTTAGGTTTCATGCCTTGTTTTAGACCTATCTTGGAGTCCCCTGGACTACACATTTACCATCTTCTAGGTTGGGCAGTTCTGGCCATGCTCAGAGTACTCAACAATAACAGGAACTATGAATTGATGATACTGTGGTTTCTTCCTGGTGCCCCCAGGGCTAAGGATAGATGAAACAAAGCATTTAACCTCCATAGGTAAATATTTAAAGATCCATATAAGGCAGTCAAGGAATATCTCTGTACTGACAAATGAATAAGCAAAGGTGCACAAAGTAATGATTCAGAAATCCAGGGAGGCACTTAGACATAGGCTTCTTATGCCAATTTCTAGAAGAAGCATGGACTGAGCTTCTGAAAACACAAAAGACTAATTAAAAAGTACACTAGCCCCCATGTAAATGAGGAAACTGGTTGGAATATAATGCCCTCCTACTTGTGGGGATTCTATATGCAATTTCCTGAGTGAACTGGTAAGAGGCAAAGAAGACTCGAGTGAGTGTGTTTGTGTGTGCCCATGAGCAGGCATGCACACGTCCAAGAAAGAGGCCAATCTCACAAAATGGGAATATAACCCAACCTGTCTCTATAACAATATTCTGAGATAGTTCTTATTCATTCAGCCTGAAAACTCTGGGGAAGGCAATTTATCTTGTTGCTGCTGTAGGGAGCCCTGGTGAGATGCACACAACCACATGAATGCATGAGTGTGAATGTGTGTGTGTGCACATTGTAATGATATACAGGCATGGACAAGTACATACTCAAATGGGGGAAGGGTCCCTTGGGCTTAATCAGGATGGTCTTCAGTAAAGTTTGAACTCCTGGATAATGGGGGGATCTACAGGGACCACAAGTACAGGCAAAGAGCTAGGGAAGGAGACGCGGGTTTTACCTTACATTTGGCTTCTCCCTCACAGGGGAAGAAAGAGAGGCATGCTGTTTGCTTGCAAAGCCAACCACCCATGGAGGTGTTCTGCTTCTGTAAAACTTTTACCCTTCATTTAATCAACAGATGGACGTGCTCTGTTGTGGATTTTTCCCGAGAGAGCTCTGCCCCTCTAAGAGACATGCTGGCTGGCACAAATGCTGCCTCAGATGGCAGGGACGGCTCTGGCATTACAAAAGAGTGGGCAGAAGCCCATCTCCCCTTCCAACTCGGTTCCACAGGTGAGTTTGATGCCTTTGGCTAAATCAGCACTCCCAATCCTTCTTCATAAATCCCTCCCGGCCCCCCTCCACCACTCCCAGCCCCAAGGCTCTGAGGGCTAGGAGCTAAGTGGTGGTAAAGTTCTTTTCTAAGATTCCACCAGCCTCTCAGCTCCAGCTAGGCTGCAAAAAGGAAACAATCAGCACCCAGGGAGAAATTCCATTCTCAACCCTGAATCCGGGGCTGGGTAGGACTCAGAATTCAGCCTCATTCAGAGAACTGCGTTCAATTCAGTGCACTCTTTACAATCTTTTCCCAACCACTGCAAATTACCCCACAGTACACTCCGTAATTGCAGCCCCTTCTGCTCCTGTGCAATCACACACACTCACTTTTGAATATACTCCTGCACGTCAGACCTTATTCCAGCAGAAATATCCACCTAAACAAAGCATCTCTTCCCTGCTCCCCCCTCACACCAACCTGGGTCTGAAGGACAGGAGTTGCCCAGAAGTTCAGAATGCCTGATCCACATTAATACTATCTAATTAACATACTGGCAGCATAAAGAACTGATTTGCATTGGAGAGCTTGACCAGGATGATACTCATATGTGAGAGCACACAGTCAACTCCCTCTCCAAGCCCATGCATTCCAATGGAGAAGAAATAGTATCATTTTGTTGCATTTTCAAATCAAAAGAAGCAAAGCACAGCCCACTGCTCTGGGCAATGAGAGCCACATCCATCAGTCCGAGTTTCTAAGCCTGCCCACGTTCCCACGCTCAGCCTCCCTTGTCCTGACAGCCACCCGACTTTTTTTACAACTCCAGCGACGCCTCGGTCCTACCTTGGCTGAAAAGGAAGAAGCAGATGAACAGCAGATCAAGCTGGAAAGGTTTCATTCCTCAGCGAAGTGAGGGGAAGCCGGCGGGGCAACTTGGGTTTACAGTTAGTTTCTCTGCCTCTCCGGCTTGCTCTCCTCCGCGGCTGCTGCAGGTCCTCTCTGGTTGGTGCAGACCATTTGTCTGTCCGTGGGTCTCTCTGGGGTTGCCTCGGTCTCTTTGTGCCTCTGGATAGCAGCAGCCAGCCAAGAGAAGTTGCCTTTTTTCAGCTGCCTTGGGAAGCCGGGATCGTCAGTAATGTCCCCACTCGGAACAGCTCCATTCTCAGGCTCTTGGCATCCCAGCCACACAGCTTCCTCCGGCAGGGCTCCTCCCACAGTGAGCCGGCGGCGGCGGGCGAGAGAGCAGGCGACTGAGTGACAGAAGGGCTCCTTTCACTGAAGCTGGGGCGGGGGAGAGGGAGGCGAGACAGGGCATAATTAAACAGGAAACACTTGGAGAAAGAAAACCTGTGGGGCACTGAGGATGGGGTAAAGGTTCTTTTTATTTTTCTTCTAAATGGGGGAAATTCAGCTTTTATCACCATTATTGACCAAAAAGCATCTTTAGCAGGGAGTGGGACTATGACTTTTTACTCATAGGATGTCATGTTATTTAACAGGAATGAAGTTGATGACTATATGCATGCATTTACATTAAAATATGCATGCTTTCCTCTGTATAAGGGATTGGGAACTGGACTGAGAAGGGAGAAGAAGCGGTGAGGTGGGGTATACGTCTTTCACTCAGAAGGACTTGGCCAATGTGTGTAGTGGGGGACTTGGAGTTGGAGGGGCGATAAGCATGCACTGAATTGTTGAGACTTTCTTAGGGGGCTATGTAATAAACACTGGATGTTTGCACATGAGTTTGCTTTGCACTACTCCTAGAAAATAGAATGCAGAAACAAGAGAGAAAACAGGCAGCTCTGTGACACATGTCCATTTATTATTATTATTTTAGTTTGTGGTTTTCCTAACAAGGACAGGGAGCAGCCTGCCTCTCCATTTACAAGGTTTTCTCTAATGAGCACTCCATCACTCCCAGCAGGTCTTTCCTCCAAGAGGTGCTGTGAATTCAGCGAAGGAGAGGCCAAGGTCATAGGCAACTACCTCCTAAGAACCTTCAGGTCTTTCACCTGTCAGAAAATCCACACTCATATCAACTCCTATTTCCTTTAGGATATCAACGTGAATTTATCTAGGTCTGCTTACTCAATAGGCATTTAGCCATGCCTGCTATAACCAGAGCTTTGGGGAAAATAAAATAGCAGGCACAGAGAATGCCTTCCAGAGCTCAAAATCTAGTGTGGAAGCAGAGTGTACATACAAAATACAAGCTAAAAGGGCAGTTAAAAAACAAGATACAAACATGTGCAGCATTATAAAGAATGCGTTAAGGGGAGGGTGAAGTTTAATGAGAGGAAGAAGATAAAAGATGCTCTCTCAGTTTCTTCCAGTCAATTACAAAATCAATCATTATTTTCTTCAGTCACTGGACCTGGGGAAGTCTTTGGGGGGAACTCTCAGCCTTTCCTTCTTTAATGTCACACATTTGGGGGACTTTGCTGACTACAAGGCACATTCCAAGCTCCAAGTTTCAATGAGGATGTTAACTTAAAAAAAAAAAAAAAATTATCCCTTGGTATTTATGAACAAGAAAGAAACACATGTAAAAGTGTGTGCCAGAAAGTGTGTGTGGTAGGAGCTGACACCTGGCAGTTGACATCAAAGATCTACAAATTAGTAGGTATCTGCTTTGTTGACTTTTGTATTCCTAATAGTTTATTTAACTGCACCCCTTAGAGGCTGTTAAATATATCAAACGGAAATTTGTAAGCAAGCTAAGGTGGAAAAAGAAACTGTCAAGCAACAAAAACTAAGAGGCCCCCAAAGAGGCATCCCCTCTGCTAAATTACCGAACAAGGTGCAGAGCAAAGTGTCAGCACAGCCTTAGTCCACAGACCTGCTGCTGGTGGTGGCTAGGGCCAGCTGAGGGCTAGAAGGACTTTTGCAATGAACCAGAAGAAACAATCAGAAACACATACAAAAGATAAATAAGAATGTAAAAAAAAATGTATGCCAAATAAAACTTTAAGACTGAAAATATAGTATGCATAGTGCTATAACTTTAGGGGTTGTTTTCCACTAAATCTCTGGGAGAAGGGAGCATTTTAAGGTCTGGGTGGTATTATCAAGACCAAGCTTGTCAGTGAATAAAACAAAAATCAGAATGAAGATTATTCCTTACATAGTAATATTTGATTTAACTAAAGATTTAGCCTTTAAATTGTCACTTAATTTTTATTGCTAATCCCTAAGTGACAGAGGCCTAGCTTTGTTTAATTTAGCTCCTGAGGGAAACATTACAAAGCCAGAGTCTTAAGACTAGTGAACTGTGCAATACACCAGGCACACGTTCAGGCATGTGCAGACCCACACTCACACACTCACTGTTGAACAAGAGAAGGTGAGGAAGGCTGGGAGGCTGAGGTTGGAAGGTTCTTGTTTGGCTCTCCCTCTGGTCCCTGAGACTGGCCCCATAACCCCTAAACTAACTCAGGTCCCCCAGCTAGCTGGGCTTCCTCCTTCCCTTATGCCCTCCTGGTCCCCTCCTTCCCCTTACAGCCTCAGGTCTTAGGCGGAAAAGAAAACAGCTCGGATTAAGTGATAAATGGCCTGCCTCTAAAAGGACCAGGAGGCATTTCAATCCTGAGTGCCGGAAAACCCACGGCAATCTTCGCAGCCACCACGTGAGCAGAGAGAAGGCTAGAGATACCTGCAGGACCCACAAGCGGCCGGCTCTGGCGCCAGCCCCGACGGCGGCCCCGCCACCTCCGCCCGGGCTGGCCCGTGACCTCACCTCCTCCGGGGTTCGGTTAACCTCCTGGCGCTGCGAGTGGCCGCGTGAAGTCCTCTGTACCGAGGGCGGAGGCGGCGCGGCGCACGGCTCCACCT